>NW_004567123.1:13173143-13258442 GCF_000260355.1 Condylura cristata
CTTTCTTTCTTTCTTTCTTTCTTTCTTTCTTTCTTTCTTTCTTTCTTTCTTTCTTTCTTTCTTTCTTTCTTTCTTTTTCTTTCTTTCTTTCTTTCTTTTTCCAAAAACTTTCTTTGGATTTATTTCTTTTTCTTAATAATAATAGTTTTAGGGTCCTGGAATCTTCTATTAGATCATTTGCACTTGGCAGATAATTGTTCTTCACTGCCTTAGCCCAAGGCATATCACTGTTTACATTCCATGGTGAGAACTAGTATGTTAGCATCACCTAATTCCTAGGGCTTGGGGAGTTTTGTGTGACTGAGAAGAGAAGAACATGACTGCCAAGGAGCAGAAAGAGTCATTCATCACTCTGAATAACATATATTTACTAATATAATTAATTATACACAAATTAACCACATAGTCCTTTATTTTGAATATTTTATTGAAGGGAGAAACCCTTATTTACACTATATTAATGATTCATCTCCCTGTAGTTTTAAAAGTTACTGGGACTACAAATGAAAGTGATTATAAATCAAATATTTCACCTTGATTTACATTATCTTCTACTCATTATGACTTGATGAGTCACATTCAGTAATATCATGTAACTATAAGCAACTGTAAAGGGGAATTAAAAATTCTGCACAAGGTGATAAATATTATGATGTCAGTAAATGTGATATTGATACACTTTTTGAACTACTTCCCCCAAAATCTGATAAATGAGTTCATAGGATTAACAAGTGAAGAAGATAAATGAAGACAGGCTACTGATTGAATACATATTTCAGAGGTGATCAATTTAAATATTAAAAGTAATAAAAGCCACTGGAAACACTGGTGATGCCTTATTTTTTTAAAAATTTAACCTTTTTATGATCATGTTATAAAAAAGCCAAATGCAACTTAAAGAACATTATACCACACTTACATAATTCTTTATAACCACACATACACAAAAGTCAACACTTGATTTATTCACTGGCCTGGCAGTTGGTGAATACATGCAAAAATTTTATTTTGATGAAACTTCTCCTTTCAGTTCTCAGGCTTGTTGCAATATCAACCCACCCCCCCTTTTTTTTTTTTTGCATTTCCTTTGGTCACTAATTTAAATTTGGTCACTAATTTAACTGGAATTCAGTTTTTCAGCGCTAATTATTTTCTAATAGTAAGATTTTTGGTGAAGGAAAAACCACTGACTTGACTGAGAAGTGTCAGATATGTGCCAGCCACTTTACTGAGGATAGAGCATAGATTAGTCACAGCTCTCTTGGATTAGACCATCCAGCAAACAGGTAGGTAAAGAAGTTCATGGGAAGTGTTTTTGAATGCTGTTATGCATCACAGGGAAAGCAAGCAAACAGGATTAGGTGCAGGGAGAATAGAGAATGGAGGCTTACCAGGAAGAGGATAGGGGAAGGCAGCAAGCCAGGAACTGTTGACCTTAATCAAACTAATAAGCTTAACAATAGTTGTTAAGATAAAAATAACAGGGAAGAATCATTGCTGCAGCCTGAGTTCGATCCCCAGCCAGAAGATCTCTCCTGTCTTGTCCGCTGCTTCCCTCAGCAATGTATTTCAGTAGATCCACCTATTCTGCTCCCCACTCTGTCTCTGGTGAATCCTCTCACCCTTGCACCTCTGGGCTACACCTGAGTTCTTCTATGCATAAATAAATAAATAAATCTTAAAACTTGGTATGAATATCAGTATATAAACAAAATGTAGTGTTCTAAAATCATAGGTGGGTTTTAATCATTATTATTATCTTGGGTTTAATGTTAAAAGATTTTCCCACTTGATTTTTTTTAGATTCTACACTTTTCTCATTTAGATTAAAGTATTTTCTAATATCCTCTGTGAGACCTCTTTGAACTATGGGTATTTATGTGTGTAATTTAATTTCCAGATATTAAAAGTTTGTCTAGCTATGTGGCTATTGATGTAATTCTATCAGATTAAGAGGATCAATCTCTTGTAATTTATTTTTTTTATGACCCAGCATTTGCTACATCTCAATAACCCTATTGCTTAAACTCAAAAAGAATGTTCATTTTGCAGTTATTGGGTAAGAAGGTCTATAAATATCAATTAGGTCAATGTGGTTGATATAGACTCATCTTAGGAAAAATTAAATGCCCAATCATTTGGGGAATAAAAATTAAATATGGTAAATTCATACACAGTACAAGACTATTTTATTCCTGTGAACTCAGGAATTTTACTATGTGGATTTTTCTCAAACTCAAAAAGTTCTCTGCCTAGCTCACTTCATTTTCCCTTCAGTCAAATTTCCTAAGTAGAAGGAAATGACTAACAGTAATTGATACCTAATTTTATCTAAATCATAAAATATGTCTATCACCAGAATGTCTGAAACATAATAGCACTTGAGATCGGTTTTCCAGGTATTTCCTCTGAAGACTTTCAAAGCTAGTGACCCATGAATCTGGAAAGAGTTACATTTTGCTCTTCTTAATCATTGACTGCACAATAAATTGAATCACCAAATTCCTCTAAAAAGATGAAAAGCTGTAGCATCTGAGCTGTCTCCCTCTAGTCATAATGGCTTGATGTTTTTAGTTCAGTCTACACAAAAATACCAGGAAATGTTCATTGAAAATCAAATAAATTTTAATTCAATTTGCCATTTTATTAGAATTTTTCACTGCAAACAACAGAAATTAATGCTGGTGGATTTGAACTGAAAAAAATCTAGAAATAACAGATAGCTTGCCTACATGAGAGGAAGAATGGACAGCTGTGACATGAAAATGAACAGGAAACAGAATGATTCCAAAGCTGAGGACTGTTCCACCACATTGCTCTTGACCCAAGGGAGTGGGTTACTCCTACACTTCCTTGTCTCTGTTTTTCCCCATGTGGTGTCCTGGGTAGTACAAGTGATGAAGCAAGCTAGCTGCAAATCTACCACTCCATCACCAGAAAAAGGAGGGGAAATTATCTATTTGATTTTTCTTTCAGTGTCTAAAAAGGAGTTATATTTTTCATTTTACCAAGCTCCAAGCAGTAGGAAATAGTTACCAGTTAGGAGAAAGGGTTAAACAATAAGCAGGAAAACAGTGGCAAGTCCTGTTAAATAAATCTTTATTATTGAGTATTTTTATACCTGACGCAAAAGTTTTTTGCTTTGTTTGTTTCATAATTTGACTTGGCAAAAGAAGTAGATGGCAGGCACAGAGTGTTAAAACATAACACTGGGAAGCTGCTGCGGTTGCTTCTGAGCAAGTTCAATCCACACCCAGAAGGTGATCCACACAGTGCAGCAGACCTCTCCTGTCTCACCTGCTGCTCCCCTCAGCAGTGTACTTCTTCGATCTGTTTGTCCTGCTCCCCACTCTGTACCTGGTGAATCCTCTCACCACCCCTGCACTTCTGGCCTGTATCCCAGTTCTGTATGCATCAATAAATAAATCTTAGAAGAATTAAAAAGCAGATGGCGGGCCCTCCCTGGTGGCACTGCGGGTTAAAGCACAGCACTAAGAAGCTTAAGCCACTTCCGCATGAGTTCGATTCCCGCCTGCCCCGGAGGTGACCACATGGCACGGCAGACCTCTCCTGACCAGCCCGCTGCTCCCCTCAGCAGTGTACTTCATCGATCTGCCTGTTCTGCTCCCCACTCTGTCTCTGGTGAATCTTCTCACCACCCTGCACCTCTGGCCTGTACCCCAGTTCTGTATGGATAAATAAATAAATCTTAAAAAAAAAAAAGCAGATGGCACTCCGATATCAAGTTTATCTGCATTTGACCTGGGGAATACCCAGGAAACTGGGTAGAATATTTAACTTGTGAAATATGTGACCTTTAGCAAATCATTCCCCAAAACCTGAGTGAGGGAATTATCTATCAAGAGGTAAAATCTTTATCAGCAACCCAAATGTGGGGTGAGAGGTTTCACCAGAGACAGAGTAGAGAACAGAACAGGCAGACTCAAAGACACTGCTGAGGGAAGCAGCGGGGTGGTCAGGAGAGGTCCACAGCACTGTGTGGGTCACCTCCTTGGCTGGGGATAGAATTCCTGCTGCAGTAGCTGCCGTAGCGTCACAGTGCTGCACTTTAACTCCTTGCTCCACCCAGGAGGGTGCACAATGGAACATGCTATAATAAATTTTCTATAGTTCCCTGCTGGTTGTCCAAAAGGACAACCATTAGCTACATGAGCTACTAAGCACTTGCAATGTGGCTAGCATGACTAAAAACTGAATCATTAATTCCACTTAATTTTAAAGCACTTAAGCTTAAATAGCCATATTTGACTAGTGATCGTTGGAAGGCAGACTGAGGGGTACCACAGACCGAAAGTTGCATGCTTTAAAGGGATTCTGCCATCGGTCACATAAAGAAAAGCATGCATAGTGAAAACTGTCTTTAATAGATAGATTATGCATAGAAAGGGAAGAAAAGGAAGGGTAAAGTGTTCCAGTGAGAGCACCCAAAGTTACCTACGCCCTCACGGATTTGTAAATGCCCTCCCCTCGCAGAGGGAAGTGGCCCACAGCAGGGCCACTGTGGCACAAAGGCTTGCTGCAAGTCTAAAGCCTTCTGAAGAGGCTCTAGGAAAGGGGCAGAAGGGGGCGGGGAGTCTGGTCTCACACTCACACGTCTCTACATGTCTCCACTCCATGTTTCTCTTCCATGTCCAAGACCCATACAAAACCAAAGCTAGGAAGCAAGCACACCCTTCTTCACATGCCTCTGTTCTTCAAGTCTCTCTTCCTGTGTCTCTCTAACTGTACCATATATTTACCTGGCTTTTCAGTTTGGCCCTCCTTCTGTGGGGAAGGGACTCTGGAAACTCCCCTTTTTATGGAGACTTATCTGTTACAACATTAGGCTGCTCAACTCAAAATTACAAACCCTGTAAAGACCGGGTTATGTCTGTCCAGCTGATATATTTACTCTCAAGGCCCAGCACGGTGATGGGCCTTGACAAGCTGCCAACACTTATATGATTATGTATTCTATAAGATTTATATATCTTTTGACCTACAAATATGTTAGGAACTGTGCTAGGTCCTAGGCATCAACATGGAAATCCAACAGCTAGAAATCATTGGCGCTTCACATTTTACTGGGGACAATGCACAATGAAAACATGAGTAAAATTTTCAGTTGGATGGGGATAAGAATTAAGGGAGAAAAATAAACCAGGAGAAGGATAGGGAGAGTGAATTCTGGGACAGGGTTTGTTATTTAAATAGGGATATCTGGCAATAAAAGTCTGACTACTTTGAAGTCAATAGTTGTCTGAGGCTTGCAAATTAGCTAGGGGACATCTGGAAGAGAAAACTCAAATATCCCAAGGTGAGATCATGCCTGCAGTGTTTCAGAAACTGAAAAAGGTCAGTGTGACTTTGCCTAGGGAGGGAAGATAAGTAAAGAGGTTAAAACAAGGGTGATGTTGTCTCTGTGTATGTTTTGGAGGGTTGAGAGGGGCCATCATTGGAGGGTTTTGCTCACAGGGCTGTGACAACATTTGATTTATGTTTTGAAGGATCATTCTGGCTGCACTGTTAAGAGGATGTGGGGCAAGGACAGATGTAGAAGAACCACTTAGGGAGATAATTCAGATCTAGGCAAGAGGTGGTGGTGACTTGGACCACAGTAGCAGGTGGTGTGAACTATCAAGTTCTGGTTTTAGAGGTAATGCCAACAGCATTAGCAAATGCATTGGCCATGAGCTATGAGAACAAGAGATGAGGCAAAGATAATGGAAATTTATTTTGGCCTGGACAGCTGGAATAATGGAGTGGCTGTTCACTGAGCTAGACAGGAACTGCAGATAGGGCAGGGTAGAGAGAACGGGAGATCCATTTGGTATCCAGTCAGTCCAAATATGGAATGAAGGGTGCATGTCCTCTCCAGCTCACCCAGCATCAGCATTTGCCCTGAGAGCAGGTGGTATGGACTGACCACTTTTAGGGACCAAAAGAGTCATTGTATTCTGAAGCTTGCTTTATTCTATTATCTAAAAAGCTGGGGAGATTCTCACAAGCTCCTTTCCCCCCTACCCCAGGTCCGCTCCCCCATCCTCCCCTAGTCTCCCTCTCCCTGTCCCCAGCCCTTCATCAGCCCTCCACTGTGAATTCTGCCCATGGCACAAAGGGTGAGGCACCCAGTTTTGCTGGCCACTCTGTATCCTGCTCAAGGAAGCTCTCTAGGCAAGGTCTTCCATTTCCTGCTAATAGATTTTTCTCTTTTTTAAACATTTAATTTTATGGTAGTGAATAGATTGGATATATCAGGTTTGTTCCCTTAGGTACTTACATTCCATAACTTGAAACCAATACACAGTTTAGCACAGAAAAGATTTTCAAAATGTTTATATCCTGGGGGAAAACACTGCCTATTGTTAGAAAATTTAAAAATAAATTGACCCTTTTACCATAAAATGTTTAAGAACAGAAAGATATGTTATAGAAAATAAATTTAATTTAGAAATAGACTTTTGAATTAAAAAAGAGAGAGATTTTTTTTTTCCTTTTCCTTTTTGTTTGGTTATTTGTTTTTCTTTCTTTTCAGTCCTAGAAAAGGAGTTTCTAGGTTTTGGAATCTTTCATTTTTGAAAGTCTGCAAATCTGGCATTTGCTAATTCTTGGTGTGGTGCCAAGAATATGGGATGTTTTTCATCTGATAAGACAGAAGACCTCTTTGATTTTCCAGGAGAGCACAAACTAGAAAAATGTGAAGCCTGAGGAAAGGTAACTGGACAGGAAACCCTCAAAGAATGGCCCCAGCTTTCTGCCAAGCTTTCTCTAGGGGAAGCAATTGTCTAACAGGGACTACATTGTTAGACTAGTAAGCTGCTCAGGACTTCTATTTCCCTGTGTGAGTTTCTGGCTGATGTTCCAGATTTGCTTCTGGGTCCTAAATGCAGCCATGTTTCTTTTGTCTTGAAGAGGGGACTCAGGCTTGTCCTTATCCTCTCTCACATCCCTTCTCTGAATACTTGATTGCCCCTAATTTCAACGGTCCTTCCAAATGCCTTACATGGAGAGGTCTTGTGTATCCACCCACAGCAATAGAACCCTCACTTTAAGCAATGTGTGTGCACTGTTGTATTTATTCTCACCAGCGGCCGACAACTTTGGTGCCCTTTTCCCAACCCTTTTACCTGAGGTCCCTTTTAGCATCCTATGCCCTTGCCCCTGAACTTCTCTTCTGAGAATTACCCTTGACTGATGGTTGTCACCTTGCCTGGGGAATGGTCTCTCGATTGGACAATGACTAATCTGGGAGCACAAATGCCTGGTCCCATCATCCCAAGGTCAGACAACTCTGCAGCATGATTTATACTGCGTCCCTGCTGATCACATTAAAGCCACAGGCCCCCCACTTCTCTATCCTACTGTCTGCTCTTACAGTTGTCCTTGGAGGGCACATCCTTAGTAATATGTGCACATACATCCTTGCTCAGGCTCTGCTCCTAGGGAAACTCAGACAATAAGGTGGAAGTACTGAATCTGCAAGTGGTATGGTAAATGGTGAAAAAAAGGCTGTATCTTAAAAAAAGAGAATTATATTATCTAAAGATTTAATACAAAGATTCTATTGTCACAAGATGTTATTGTACCTGGGATTTTGCTATGAGTTTTTTTTCATTGCAGGAAAAAAAATGGCCATGTTAAAAATTTAAGGTGTGGCCCTTCCTGGTGGCTCAGTGGGTTAAAGCACAGCACTGAGAACCTTAAGCCACTTCCGCATGCGTTCGATTACCGCCTACTCTGTAGGGGATCCACATGGCGAGGCAGACATCTCCTGACCGGCCCGCTGTCCCCTCAGCAGTGTACTTCGTAGATCTGCCTGTTCTGCTCCGCTCTCTGTCTCTGGTGAATCCTCTCACCCTCCGCATCTCTGGCCTGTACCCCAGCTCTACATGAATAAATACATAAATCTTTAAAAAAAAATTTAAGGTGCTATTAATGATACATAAATATCTCATCTAAAAACTTTTTGATTTTGTTCTAACAATATTTCCATAATGTAAAATTTGATTTTTCCACACCTTTGACTCATAAATTGAAGATTGCAATAAGCAATAATAAAACCACCCTTTTACCATTCATACAAACCACTATGGAATTCAGTCTATGGAATATATTGACTCATTACTGGTCATGATTTTCTTACTTTCTTAAAATTTTCTCATTTCTTTGTAATGATTTATGTAGACTGACATAAACTACATACCCTGTTACTCTGCCCAGCATGTAGCTGGATAGAAGTATTAAAATAAAACATGCAAATGTCCTTCAGAATAGAAAAATACAGGAGATGCACTGAAATATGTAACTGTACAAGCATTATTCAGTAGTTGCACTGGTTGATGCTTTATGTTTAAATTATTAAGTAGTAAAAATACCCTTATGTATTTTATTGGCTTTAGGAAGCTAAAGTGTCTCCTTTAAACCCCACTGTTAAAGGGAGTAACCTTATTTTAAGACAATCATATTGATTCATGGAAGGCTGTTGCCAGGTTATACAAACACCTACCTCCCATGGATGGGGGAGCCTGCACAGTTATACCATTTTAATAAGCTCTTGGAGTTTCCTCTAGAGTTTTGGCACCATTGACCTTATGCAAAGGAGTCCAGCTTGATGACTCACATCAACTCAAGTCTGTTTTAGTTCTCCCTGGTACAGGTCTCTTTGCAACAGAAAAGACATGTCACATTTGATGTTCTTTGCAAAAGCTCAACAAGTATTCTTTAAAAATTCACTAATGCTCTCTGCAGTTTTCCTATCAATGTGGTCTTTTGTTAAAAAATTAATGTTCTATGACTCTGCTTTCACTAATTTAAATGAACGAACATAACCACAGGCATCCTTTTCATCCCTGGAAAATGAATCTTTTAATGTAATTCTCAAAGAGTTTATGAAGTGCCAGAAGAAAATTCACTGCCCAAAGAAGATGACACAAGGAGAAAGACAGCTTTGGCATAAATGATATCTGGCAAAAAAAATATGATGACCATATGTTATAGGGTGTTCATTATCACCTTAGGGTAACTTAGGCATCTGCACACCCCCATTCTTTATCTGTGAACTGTCTCCATCACAGACTCTGAATGAACTCTTCCATGTCCAGAAGTCCATGGTCATTCTAACTAGCTGACTAGTTAGTATTGCTCAGATATAGATGCCCATTATAACAATAGCTAACATTTATCCAGGCACTGTTTTCCAAACAGTTGCTAAGACGATGCAGATCATTATTTTATACTTATTATGAAAGTACTTTCAGAATTTCTGTTTTATGACAAATCTGAGCACCATATAGGCCAAATCACTTGTCTAGGGCCTTGCATTAAGGAAATAACAGCAAACTTTGAAATCAAAGTTTCAAAACCCATGACTATTGTCACTGGACTAATTTGTCTCACACATATTACTTTAAATCAAGTATGCAGCACATTAAGTCAATTGTAGTTTATTTATAACAATTGATAATTGCTCTCAAAGACATCTAATACTAACATCACTTGCTCATTTGATTGGTGACTAGTATATGCGATGCTGTGACAGTGGTATATGGCTTAAGATTTAAATTAAACTTGCCATTATCTCACTATTCCCTATGTTTGTCGCTATTCTGATGATCTATAAATCATTCTATATCAAACTATCTCAAGCTTAATGACATAAAATTACAACTATTTCCTATCTTTCCTGGTTTTGGGGGTTGACAGGGCTCAATTGCTACTTAATTGTAGCCTTTCATGCAGCTGCATCCTGGCTGTGGTTGGACAGTTGGACTGAGGACGTGACTGGAATCATCTTGAAAACTTCCTCAATCCTATGTCTGGTGCCTGGGGGCAGGAAAGCACTAACAGTTGAAGGCCAGCATGAATGGGTTTCTATTTCCTTCTTTCTCAGTCTTTTCAGCACAGCAGCCTGAGCTAGTCAGTCTTCTTATGTGCAGTTCAGTGCTACAGAGGTGCACAATCTGAGAGAACATTAAATCACCACCTTCTATTCATCAGAAGGGAATCACTGAGGCCAGCTTATTTGAAAGGAGGGGTGCTAATCCTCTACATAATAGGAAGAGTGGCAAAGTATTTGCAAACATAATTTAAAAGCACCAAAAATACAATTGCTTGTGTATTAACCTTATTTAATTATCAACTTGTCAATGCAAAGTAGAATTATGTCCATAGTCTAATAGGGGAATCAGGTCCTCTGGTAGAATGTGACAGAATGCAGATTCAAACTGTCATCTGCCTGGATCCACAATGCAATCCTATTCTCTCACCCACTGCATTCTAGTATCTTAGTCCAAGAAGATATGATGTTTCCGGGCCCTCCCTGGTGGCGCAACGGGTTAAAGCACTGCACTAAGAAGCTAAAGCCACTTCAGCATGAGGTCAATCCCCACCAGCCCCAGAGGTGATCCACATGGCGTGGCAGACCTCTCCTGACACGCCCGCTGCTCCCCTCAGCAGTGTACTTTATCCATCTGCCTGTTCTACTCCCCACTCTGTCTCTGGTGAAGCCGCTCACCGCCCCTGCACCTCTGGTTTGTACTCCAGTTCCACATGAACAAATGGATAAATCTTAAAAAAAAAAAAAAAAAGATATGATGTTTCCAACAGAATTATGACAGAAGGTTTAGGGATGAAAATTTGGCGCAGTCCCAGAAAGTTGGGTGTAATAGCAACAGTAGCATTAGTCACTCATTCATTCATCCATTCATTCAACAATAAAGGGAGATACCAATAAGGTAGAAGCAGAATGAGTATACAAGCTCTGAGTGCATGTATTGAGTGCCAGTATTTTTCACTGTGACAACTCTCATAGATGTTAGAATCTAGAGGAGCTGGCATTTAACAGATAACCAGAACATGACAGTATTTCCTAAAGCTGTGATAAGCACTTGAATGGAGTAAAGGTTATGGTGAAATTAGTGATGGATAGTCCTTACTCCAGGTGTTTCTTTGAATTAACTGTTATATTACCTCACCCACCCTCATAAATAAAATAACACAGTTCAGGTTAGGCCAAAACTAATGCTTCTCAGCATTGGTAACAGTGGTAGGCCCACTGCTTTAAGAAGGGTTGATTAGAATGCTCCCTGGTATTCATACACACACAAAGGACAAAGAAGCTTCCTTTCTGCTAGAGTGTTAAGCTAAAAGAATATATGTAATGCGCATTAGATAGCCATATTGAGAAGGCACGTCTGGCCACAGATGAAATGATGCTGATAGACACAAAACAAGAAAATCTCATAGGGTGCGGAAGAGGAAAGCAAAAGACAGAAGAGGGCCAAGGAGAGGAGAGGAGACGGAAAAGGGAAAAAGAGACTGAGTCAGTTTGTGGTATCGGGTATCAATGCACTCTCCAGACCTTTTTATACTTATGATCATAGATTTGTGCTACCATTGTCAGTTACCCACTCAAGCATGAGTATGAGAAAGGACTCTCTGGTCTACATTTATATGTATCCCTGGGTACAATCTGGGATATACTTGATGCTCATGAGTATTTACTGCATGAGTAAATCAATTAAGAGATGGGTAGATGACCTAGTCAATGACTTGATAAAGGAAAAATAGAGAACCACACAGAGAAATTTGCTTCCCTCTTTCTGTGAAAGAACAAGTAACTAAGGCAACAAGTTGGGGGATAATTTAGCATTTTTATATTTAAAACAAAATTAACGAATATACTGGTTCCCTAAGGAATTGAAAGTAGAACTACTACATGATCCAGAGATCTCACTTCTGGTATATATTTAAAGGAAATGAAAACAGAATATCTAAGAGATATCTACACCCCCATATTTATTGCAACTTTATTCATCAGAGCTTGAAAACAACCTAAGTGTCCACCATCATATGAGGGCCACAGAAAATGTGGTAGTTAGATGATGGATGGATGGATGGATGGGTGGATGGATGGATGGATGGATGGATGGATGGATGGATGGTTGGATATATATATATGAATGTCATCATTTATATATAAAATCTAAAGAAATAAAAGTCGTCAAACTCAGAAATAAAGAGTACAAAAGTGATTGCCAGGGGCTGGAGGACAGAAAGATAGGGAGAGATTGGTAAAAGATAGAAACTTTCACCTATAAGATGAATAAGGCCTTAGGATGTAATGCTGTGAGTAAAATATAAGTGACGATAGTTGATAAGCATATTGTATAACTGAAAGTTGCTAAGAAGGCAAGATCAAATGTTCTCATTCTCCTCCAAAAAGTTAGATATGTCAGGTGGCAGATATATTAATTAACTAGATTGAGGGAAGAGATTCTTTACAATGTGTGTGCATGTGTATGTGTGTACATATAAAATCGCCACATTATATACACTTTAAATACCTTACAATTTTTTACATCAACTCTACCTCAATAAAGCTGAAAACATTATTAAAAATATAGCATTGATTCAAATACTTCAACAAAAACTCATCAGTAGTATAAAACACACCATCGTTGGAGAAGCAGTATAAGCAGTAATATCTCTTCCACATAAACATGAATAGATTGTGGATAACAAAACCAAATATCCTAAATCCTTAAAATACATTCAAGTTTCAGAATTGACTTACCTAAAGGAAACTCAATAGTGATAGAGCACACAGCCATGAGAAAACTGAGAGCTGAAACATTCAACTCTAGCTTTTGACCATATGGGCTTTCAGCCTATAGAACAAGAAACTTCCTTCAGAATCAAAACAACTGGAATTAGGACAACCAGAGAGAGGGAAGCGAGGGCCACAGGAAAAACAGAATCAGATTAGCATAACTATAAGAAACCTTAGAGGTATAATAGAAAAATCATTGGGTAAATTTACTTTTTAGTAGCAATTATTCCCTGGAAATGATGTATCATTTATGACGCAGGCGTGAGATGAAAAGTTCCTAGTGGATGGCCAGGCCTCATCTTTTCTCATCAATTCAGTCATTGTGAGATTTTCTCCATTCTTGGTGAAGTTATGGACACAGAACTTTTCTACAATATCACCCTTCAGTTGCAGTCCTGACAATCCCAGACTTGTTATTAAAAAGAATCAAAGCATACATAAAAACCAATAAACTTCCAGCCACAAATACTTATAAAGTGTCCAGGTAGGGGAAGTTAGTATCCAACTCTGATGACAGCAGCCCTCTTCCTGTGTCAATCCCTCCTAAACTAATTTTTACTTATTCACGTGAAAGAAGAAATGTCTGTGAGTAACAAAAGGTATTTCTCTTCCAAAGCGCATTAATGACTTAAAAGAACAAAGCTTCATAATAGGTCAATGATTTCTGAGGGTGAAATCTCCAGGAGAGTGAGAAAACACAAGTAAATTTTGGAGCCAGTGGATTTTTCCACATACTACTCAGGCACGTTGAAAGAGTTTTGGCCCAGGCAAAAAGTTCACTAGATGTTTATAAAATAGAAAATTATTCCTCTTTTGATTCCTTTATCCTTTCATATACTTTTTTTTTATCATATAATCAACAAATAACCAAGGGTTCAAAGTCGAATAAAAGTTGTTATCATTTTATGGTCCAGTTCACCTTTTATAATGTGGGGCATAATAATAGTATTTACTTCACAGGGTTTTGATGAGGGTAAATTAAGTTAATAAACATAGAACTCTCCAACTTGTGCTTGATACTGGCAATAAGCATGTTGAATTCACATTCACTGAGTAATTACTACATACCGATGACTTTGTTAAGTACTGATTGAAAGAAAATGACACTACTGTTCTCAAGTGTCTTCCAGTCTAGTAGAGACAGTGACAAGAATTGCTTTAATATGACACTTAAGGCTAGAAGCAAGTGAATTGTGTGAAAGTCGACTGTGAGAGCCAAAGAGAGAAATGTCGTTGGTCTGAACTAAAGTTATAGATAAGAAAGCGAAGGCACAGTGAGATCCCAGTGAAGATGGGTACACTAATCTTTTAGAAGTAGAATGAGACATGGAAACTGATTGAATGTAGAAAGAGAAAGAGATGGAGGTCTGTGGTAAGTTTTTAGGATATTGCTTTGGACAACTGAGCAAATGGTGATAATTCCCTATAGGTACACGAGATACAATATGAGAGGAAGATGGGACAGAAGTTGGGCTGTGGATCCTTTGTGTCTGAGGCAGCAATATTACTAAGAACTTGGGACATAGGCATCTGGCAAATCAAACCTTGATGTTTGAGATTGAAGAATTGCCAGCTAACAGGCAGGAAAGGAAAGCATTGGATCTTATGAGGTGGCCTAAGAACATGTCTCTCCTTTTGTAGGTATCCTATCTTTATCATATTAATAGATATTTAATTAGAATATAGTTTCAGTCATGTGTGACTGAGACCAGAATAACATTGGACAAAAGGAAATACACCTTATTTTCTCTCATGTAAAAATTTGAGTGGATGTAGAAGCTCTGCTCTGGGTACGATGTCCAAGATATGAAGAGCCAAGGGTTCATCATGTGTTGTTCTACCATTCCCAAACTCACTTCCATGCCTACATTCAGTCAGCAAATGGGGAGAAAAGGGAAGATGGCAAAGAGAAGAACATATCCACTTCCTTAAAGGAATGAATCGATGTTGTGTACATCACTTTCCCTTATACCTCATTGATAAGAAATGTTAGACATTATCCCGATTGGTCTCTGAGCATGATCTATAAAAGCAACATTGGAAGAAGCAATAAGCATATCCACTGAGAGGGAATACTATGCATCTTTAGAAAGGACTAATAAGTAGCTCCATAAACTCAGAGAAGAATCTATGGGATTAACAGGAAAAAGACAGCTGAAAAGAGCATGTGACCAGTTATCTAAGAAGGGGAAGAAGTAAAATACACATATATTTTTGCTTTTTGAGGATTGAAAAATAAACTGTACAAATTAAAAATTATTATCCAATAGAGGGAAGAAAGGAATAAGATGGAAGAGACTAACATAGAAGTTGACTTTTCTGAATACAATGTGTATTGATTTGGGATCTTGTAAATAGTTGATATGATTATAAAGAAAACAAAAAAATTGTTAAAAGTCAAAAGCTAAATGAAATAAATTAATGTGATTATCAATTCATTTAGTCACATATCATCCTATTTTGAGTGATTTGAAAATACAGGAATTTGATGTTATATCTCTAGTGAACTATACTAGGGACAAAAGGCAAACTGTAAAAAAAAGTATTTCTACTAGTATATTTGTGGAAATGTTGTTATTTCAGGTCTATCTGAAGTCAGTGGATTAAACCAATAGATAATTTTGCAGAATGTCTTTAAGAAAAGGATGTTTAGAGAAAAAGAAGCTCACTGGATGAAAAAAATCAATAAAGACCAAAAAATCTGTAGTCCTGAATTTGAATCAGAAGTTTCATTATGCATTTATGACATTTTCTTAAAAAAAAAACTGATATACATGTATGCATACACACAAACACACATATAATTTTACTTTTCTAGCTCTCCTTACAGAAAAGGTCTGGATACAATGACAAATTCAGTAACATGAGTATCCCCAGTGCTAGAGTCACCTCTAAATGCCATCGCATCACCATAAATGCCAACAGGAAATGAAATGATTTGTTCCAAGTCAAGAGCAGGAAACGCCCATGATGTGACTGGAATAGGGAAGCCAGCAGAGTCACTGAGTACCTGTATATGGTCTCAGGAGCAAACTCAGAGTCACTGACAAAACATTGGAAATTCAGAACATATGTAAATCTCATAGCTACATTAGATGGAAGCATTTCAGTTCAAGAGAAAAAACAGAATACAGCGTCTTTGATCATATTTGGAGGATGCTAAGGATCACGTTATTATTTTGAAAATAAATTAATATAACTATATTTCAAGATCATTAAACAGTTGAGTCCAGAAATTGTCTCTTTGTGGAATTATTCATACTAACATGTCCTAGGTAAAAAATGACAAATAGCAGAACCAGAATACTACCATTTGTAATCCCCCAAATTTAGATACATTTTGATATAAGCAATGATCATCAGTACCTGCTGCCATCATAAAAAAAATCAAACTATAGGCCCTCCCAGGTGGTGGAATGTGTTAGGACGCAGCACTGCAAGTGAGCCACAACTGCTTCAGTAAGAGTTCAATCCCAGCCCAGGAGGTGATCCACATGGCGTGGCAGGCCTCTCGTGACCAGCCCACTGCTACTCCCCTCAGCAGTGTACTTCTTTCATCTGCCTGTTTGGCTCCTCACTCTGTCTCAGGTGAATCCTCTCACTGCTCCTGCACCTCTGGCTTGTATCCCAGATCTGTATGCATAAATAAATCTATAAAAAATAATAAAAGTGTAAGTGTTTCCTAACTGGTATACATATCACTACTATGAAATAATCTTTTAAAAACTCAAAACTATTTTTGTTTAGCCTGCAGCTCCAGCTACCAATTCATAAGAAATACAGATAACAAAGAAACATAGTAAACAGGACCCAGGTGGTACTGTTCACAGGTAAAATAAAAGTGTGATTTTTAAGTTGGGAGTTAGGAATTGTAGCCAGATGGAGAGGTTTCATTGTTTTATTTTTTTTTTAAGATTTACTTTTATTTATTTAGAACTGGGGTACAGGCCAGAGATGCAGAGGGTGAGAGAATTCACCAGAAACAGAGAGGGGAGCAGAACAGGCAGATCTACGAAGTACACTGCTGAGGGGAGCAGCGGGCGGGTCAGGAGATGTCTGCCTCACCATGTGGATCTCCTCCCGGGCTGGCGGGAATCGAACTCATACGGAAGTGGCCTAAGCCTCTTCGTGCTGTGCTTTAACCCACTGCGCCACCAGGGAGGCCCCTGGTGGCGCAGTTTCATTATTTTAAAGAATGAAGGAATGAAGTACCATGCAGCTCTGCATGGTGGCAAAACCTGAGTTTAAATATTAGGTAATGCTGCTAATGTCTTTATTTCCTTACATACTTGGTCTTCTATACTCTTCATAGCTACTGTCTTTCTCTATCCTGTTTAACTCCTTGTCAATCTCTCCTGACTCTTATCTCCAAGGATTCATTCTCAATTAGGAAAGTTATTTGTATTCCTCTTAATGCACCTGAATGTTTGGGACAGCTCAAATTCTGATTTATTTTCCAACCTACCATCATCAATAGATTTCAAGTTATTAAATAAAAGACAAGTTCATTTAGAATCTGAGTGATAGATGAGAGCATAGGAATGTTGAAATCTATCTAGTATTGTGAATTTACCTTGAAAAAACTAATGGCCAGAGTTTGCATGACTTTTCAAGTTCATACAAGTTTCTGAGGTCACTTGACTTTTTATTGACACAACCAACTGCTAGAGCTAAGCATCTCCATTCTTCTTGATGCAGAGCAGTTTTTTCAATCCCTTAGTCCAGTCCCAGAAAATCCCTGCCTTTTCATTCATAGAAATTAGGAAAATCAATTCAGGTAGCAAATATACAATACAGGGTTACAGGACAATATACCATGTTTATATAGAAATTCACAGTTTAAAGCCCATCTCATTTGCTCACCAGAAGTAGCTTAAGATATGGGCAGAAAAAATATATTGTTCCTACTTTTTAGCTAGAGAAATTGAAACTGAGAGACTATCAGTTATTTTTCTAATTTTAATCTTGAAAATGTTACAATGAGAAGTCCAGTCTCTGATTCTTCATTCAATACCCTGTCCACCATGCCACCCTGTTTCTCTTTTTCATTAAGAAATCCATACTTGGCCCTCCCTGGTGGTGCAGCAGGTTAAAGCACTGCACTAAGAAGCTGAAACCACTTCCGCATGAGTTCGATTCCCGCCTGCCCGGGAGGTGACCACATGGTGTGGCAGACCTCTCCTGACCTGCCCACTGCTCCCCTCAGCAGTGTACTTCATTGATCTGCCTGTTCTGCTCCCCACTCTGTCTCTGGTGAAGTCTTTCACCACCCCTGAGTCTCTGGTCTGTACCCTGAAGTCTTTCACCACCCCTGAGTCTCTAGTTCTGTATGCACAAATAAATAAATCTTAAAAAAAAAAAAGAAATACATACTTTAGAGAGTTTATGTTGTTTTGTTTCTTTTACCTTTAATGTGCTATTTACTGTGTTGTTTTAAGATCATACAAACTACCCAGTTTAAATGCTGCAGAATCTCTCTCTTATGGGCCCCTGTGGTGTCATCAGCAAGTAAACAAACTCAGGTTATCATACTGAGGAAGAGAGATCACATGGAATAGAGATTATCCTAGACCACCCTTCACCCGGACAGCCTCTAGTTAAGGGAGAAAGACAACCCAGATCAGTAGATCTGCCTTCTCCATCTTATAACTACATTAAGAAGCATGAATGAGCCCCACCAAGATGACAATATGGAGTTGGCCTGGAGATTTGGAGCACTAATGAATGCTTCTTGCTTTAAGATACTGCATTTTGGGGTGGTTTGTTATGCAGCAGTAGCTCACTGATGCAATACCTTATTTTATGGACTAGTGGTACAGGTCTGACAGACAGAACCACCAGTTTCCAGCACTTCTCCGTTGGTTTAGAGGATGGTAGCTTTGAACTCTGGCTTCCAAACAACACTGTGTGTGTGTGTGTGTGTGTGTGTGTGTTTAAGATGCAAGGTTGCTTCTCTAACTACTGTTGGTACATCTCTATGTGCAATATAAAGAAATGTTGGTGCTAGGTAAACTGTGTCAATAGACAGAATATCATTAACATGAACTCTCCCTGGCTGTTAATGTTTTGATGGAGAGTAGTAGGTTGGTTTTAAATTATCTGGCAATTTTATAAGGCAAACTTAGTTTCTTCCTTGATTGTACATGCCAAGTTTTTATAGTGAATTCAAAAGGTCTGAGGGAATGGACCCAAAATATAGAATGGAATATGTGTCATAGTCCTAAGTCATGCATTGGTGACATTGTCCTGAAAAGGGAGAAACTTGGTTCTTGAAGGTTAAAATGATCTTAGATGTTACAATTGCTTCTGGCCATTGTTCCAAAGAACCACAGTACATAGGGAGACATATATTATATATCTGTAGTATTAGAATTTCATGAGGCAAGGGAGATGATTACAATAAAAATATCAAAAGTTCTCTTTAGGGGAGACAATAAAATAAAAGTTTGAAAAATACTGTTCTAAGCAGAGGCCAGAACCAAATAGCCATCATCAAAATTTGTTCAATAATCCTCCCCCATTTTTAATTTTCTCTTAATTTATTTCCCTTAAGTTTCTGACACTTATTTTCCATTTTCACAGAAAACAAAATCTTGTAGTTATTCTTGTACTACATCACCATAATTATTAATTATTTACTTTTTGTAAGGTGTAACTAGCAAACATTCTCTGGATAAATATATTCCATCTGCCACAGAGTTCTCTACCCTTGTTACCATGGAGGACCCTAAGATACAAGTCCCTTACATCTGGTTAGTTCAACAGAGAAAACTGTTAGAGAAAACTGCTAATTGGTCATACCTTCACAAGGAAGCAAGAGAGCATTTTCATAGTATGGTCAATAGGGAGGCAAAGATTCCCAGCAGAAACACTTCTGTTCTTTCTCCATCCCCTTGCCCTGTCCTGCACTAGAGAAGTGGACTCAACTTATAGTTGAGTTTTGAAGAAGTTAAACATGCTTGGCTCAATTACTGCTCTGTGGGATCAGCCTTCCAAAAAAGACTACTCATTCTCATCTCCTTCATAATGTAAGCTTTTAATGAGTAAGTCCCATGGGAAGGCTGATATTACCTGTAACTCATGTAAGTTCCAGCTGAAGGAGTTATATTGAATAGCAGATAGAAGGCATTTTCTTAAAGTAGCATTTTTCAGTCATCAAGGTTAAGTTTTGTTTTCTGACTAGTGCCTGCAGTGATCAGTTACTTCCAAATTGCGGTGAGTAAAAAGTTGGGTGCTAAACATTATCTCCCTTAAATTTCCACATGAATTTTTCCTTAGAAATTTTCCTAATGTTGAGATAACTTTCTAAGGGCCAACCTCTATACACAGTTCTTCAAATAGATCAGAGAACATCTAGGATTTAATAATCTATATAGCTTAGAGGGTGGGCCCTAAGCTACATAAAAAGTTAAATGTATGAATCTGTGCATTAAGATTGCCACAGTGGGTTAGCAAGTCATTCTTCTGGTTAAATACCTCTTCAGTGTTCAATGATGTGAGAACTCTTAAAGGAGAAACTCAGTACTATCTTTTTTTTTTTTTTATCTGAAATGAAATTCCCTCATATATTTATTCAGCAAATTCTAGCACATGTAAGTAGGAGTCTGCATTTACTACCCTATACTTGTGTAGCATGGGATAACTGTAAGGTGGATTTCTAAATTCTTAGATGTATACAGTGTAATGGTGAGTAATTTCTGGAAGATTTTTATTTCACAGAAAAAAGTATTAATCTGGCTGTATTTCCTTTTTTGTTTTTGTTTTCGTTTTCTAATTTAATTGTATACATGGTACCTAGAAACACAGAGTGCATCTTGTACCCATAAGGAATAATAATAATAATGAAATCAATTATTAGCTAAGCAGGAAGACAGAAAGAACTATATTTTCTATTAGCAATTTAAATAATATGAATCAAAATCACCAAGTTCTTTCCTCTAGAATGACTTTCTCTCTCAGGGGATGGGCAATAACCTTTAAAAAAATATAGAACTGCATATAGAACTGGGGTACAGGCCAGAGATGCAGGAGCAGTGAGAGGCTTCACCGGAGATAGAGTGGGGAGCAGAAAAGGCAAATGAAAAAAGTACACTGCTGAGGGGACTAGTGGGAGTTCTGCCATGCCATGTGGTCACTCCCCTGCCTGGGACTGAACTTGTGCTGAAGTGGCTGCAGCTAGCTTCATAGTGTTGTGCTTTAACCCATTGTGCTACCAAGGAGGGTCCGCAATAACCTTTTTTAAGGTTCTACTGGTCAGGTTTTTGTCACTTGCAGTGAAATGCTTTCCTAACATGCAGTAATGCAGGCAATATGACACATTTCTACTCTCAAGCTATTCATAGTCTAGTGTCACCTCTATACAGGAGGAAATATAATAATGGATATAAATACAGGAAGGACGAGACTAGACCACAACCTAGTAGGAAAAACTCTTTGGAATAGTGAAGTTCAAGAATAAAATTGAGATATAAGAAGGTGTATTTAAGGATAAGGGGTCAAGAGGTCCAGCTAGAAACATGGGCAAAATTGTAAATAAGACAATAGATCTATAAAGGGTTAGAACAATAAGAGAATAAGGAAATAACCAAGGGCAACGTGTGTGTCAAATTAGAACACCTCATCTCACATACGTTAATTAAAATGTAGCCCTGCTTATTCTATGCTGAGTGGAAGAAAAATATAGACAAGTTGTCATGGTCAATCATTCCTTATTTCCTACTTTCTACTTTGGTCAGGAAATACATCTCCTTACACATGCTGAAATCTTGTTTTGGTGATGGTTGAATACAGAAATCTTATAAATTTTCTTAATGTCTGCTGGGGATTATCCAGAAACTAAGCTTTTTCTCAGAAGTTTAATAACAAATATTCTCCTTTAAAATTGTTTTGGGGGCACAAGGAGTTAAGTCTCAGCACTTTGAACTTATCTGCAACACACGTTTAATTCCCCAGCCAGGGAGTTGACGCACATGGTGCAGCAGACCTCTCCTGTCTTGTCCCCTCAGTATATTTCAATAGATCCACCAGTTCTGCTCCCCACTCACTCTCACTCTCCCCTCTCACATCTACAGCCTACACCCCAGTTCTTGTATGCATAAATAAATAAAATAAATCTTTAAAATAAAACTGTATTGGACTCAAGTCTGTGCTATATCTTCTTTGGTGGTCTCCAGCTTTTTATGCTTTCATGGTCCATTTCTCCTTTTGCCTTTACTGATGGCTGAGTGAATTAGAGATTTGAAGAAGTTCCTGGTAACTGAACATTTATGTCTGCAAGGAGAGGAGGAAGCTCAGTGAACTGAGTTAAGCAAACCTAAAGCTAAGGGAATCTAGAACAATCTTGTTGGTTTGGGTATTTTTTTGCAGAAGTCATCATTTCATTGATTGTGTTATCTTCTACCTGTCCATCATTACATAATACAACTTCCCAAATTTTAATGACTTAAAGAAACAATATTTACTGACTCATAAATATGGCAGGTCAGCTCTCAGTTTGGATTTGGCTTACTTAGTTGGACCGGCTCCTGTGTTACAAGGTAAAAAAGTGGGTTGAAATTGACTGCATTTTTGATGATTGTGATTGTACAACTGAGACAACTCGGTCTCTTTTCTTCCAAGCTCATTTACATTTTTGTCTTATGTTCCAAGAGCAACACATGAGTAAGCTCTAATGTGTGAACACCCTCGATGTCTCTGTTGATGTCCTATTTGCTTTATTCCATTAGCCATGGTTGCAATAGAGGACATAGAAAACAAAACTCCTTTTAATGGGAGGGATGACAAAGATGCATCACAAAGGAAAGGCTACTAGAATGGACATGATTTGTGTCTATTTTTGGCCATCACCCTCCCCCAGCTGCCAATGAAAGTCAATTAAAGCTGATATCTGATTTCTAGGCTGTGCACCACACCAAATACATTAGTGTTTATTTATTTTTACCTTTTTTTTTTTTTTTTTTAAATCAGAGGTCTACAACTTTACCCCCAGCTATGGAGTATCTGTTTATAAAAAAGGTTTAGGCTCCCAAGAAACTTACTTTTCAGCAGGTAAACTTTCCAATAGTTTTTTTTTTTCTTGTTATTTTTGATATACAAAATCTAGCTTGGTCTTGCTGACATGGTCAATTCAGTTAAGACATTTGAAACCATTTGGTCTTATTCATAGATTAGATTTGCTCAAACATTCATGTGCATCAGTTACCTCCATGATTCATGAAAACACATTACAGAGCCCCATCCCTATAGATTCAGAATGAACAGGCCCTGGCTAGGGCTCAAGAATGTGCATTTCTGAGTTCTCAGAGGCTGCTTTTGCTGCTGTTTGCAGATGACATTTTGAGAAACCACTCAGATAGACAATACTCCAATTAAAGATAGTGGATCACCAACTTGGTCTCATTTCCTGTAAAGGGCTATTTTTATTACAGTGAGTGAAAGTGATTTTCATAGTAGTTCTCAAGATCTTTGAGTCTTGGGCATTTAGATACAGCAGAGAGTAAACAATCACTATCCCAGACGGAGGCACCTCCTCTAGGACAAGAGACTTTTCTAACTGCCTCTATGGAACATGCGCCTGTCTAACAATCTAACTCCCTTCCTTCCCTTCCACCTTCTTATTAAATGATCAGAAAAGACAAGGATTTGGAGTTTCCAGCAAGAAGCCTGAAATCTTCAGTACCCTACGTGAAAGTCTGAGCTGTTGCAGTGCACTCACATACTTAACAATTATCAATCAGAAACTACAAAAGATCTCATATGAAGTTCTGGGGAATCTATGAACTTGACTCTGTATTATCAGGGAGATAGGTGGTGCCCACTCACTCTTCTCCTGGGGGCTCCTGCTCTTTCTTGTCCCATATGCCCTAAATCTCCTGCATGTGTTTCTCTCTCTGGCCTGTCAGAAAACAATTTCCCCATCTTAACTCCTATATTGAGACTAAGGTCCTGCAGCACGAATGTTTGGGACTCGATTAACACTCTCATTTACATTTGACATTATAATTCTCCCCTCCCATGCACACACAGGAATGCTGCAGGGCTACCAGGTCAACATGTAACTACAGTAATTATTATGAGGGAGCACAATGATGCATTGCTACTTACCCTACTTTATACTGAATTAATTTGTTTTGTCTCATGTTAGATTATTATTCCTATTTTATAGATGAAGCACTGAGGGTCTCTAAATTTTCCAAATTTCCTGTTTATATAACACCTAAATCTATAGAGATGGGGAAATCTGCATTTTTCTATACACTCTTCCTTTATTAAAGAGCATTTCTATCCAGGTTCCTCATGGATATCATGATGTGATAGTGTAAACTATTGGTAAGATTATGGAAAGCTGTCAATGGGATCAGTTAGAGGTTGGCATATTTCTTTAAAGACAAAGGATCTGGAAACACATGGGAGGTCAAGATAAGAGTATTTCACAGTACTTTAAATCAACAGACACAATTAGTTTCGTTAGAAAAAGTCAGTCTGTAGCTTGAATTTTGCAAACTCCCTCATCGCTTTGCCTTCAAAGTACTCTATACTATATGCATATATATATGATTCAGTTAGGAGAAAAACAAATGAATTTAGGGCTTTGAGACACTTTCTAATATAATTGGGGTCAACTCTGTGACCTCCACAAAGCTCTGGTTAGAAATCAATGACCTTATTGTAAAATGAAGACCACATGAATTTTGTCACTTGGAAGCTCAATTATCTCAATAACCTCTCCTAAGATGTCACCCATTTGGAAATAAAAGTTAAGGTAACATGTAAAATTAAAATTTTTAACAAGAAATTAAAATTTTTGATGTTAAAATAATAAAAAATACCTGCAAACTTAGAATAAGATTGGTGACTCTATAGTTTGCATGAACAGAGATATATGGTAACCTACTTTTATAGATTTCCCTTTAGGACTAAAATCCCAGTTATGATGAAGAAAAAGGATATTACTTATTAAAAATGTTCCAATATCCAAAGCACAGAAGGTAAAGCTACATTTATATATAGCAGGCCAGTTCCCCAAGCTTTGCCATTGAGTATGTTCCAGTTGAATCAAAGCTCATTTGTTGTAATGCCATTGAGGAACAATCTACAGAATTTCCCCCTTAAGGATGGTGGTTTTCAGAACAAAATCAAAGACAAGCATGAAACCAAAATGGATAAGGAGGGGCAAAGAGCTGCCAGGGGTGCTTAATCTTTGGACTCCTACCGGATAATGGACCAGGAAGCAAGAATTACTACAAATGAGGGGAACAGGTAAGGTAGTTGTATTTATTCTATGAGCCTTCAAATGTAGAATTTCCTTATATTTTCTGTAAGTGTTCTATGTAAGTCCAGTATAATGTGTTAAGAAAGACTGACCATGCATTCTTGTTTTCAGTACTACTGAGCTCCATTTTAAGTTTTTAGACACGAGTGATGCTTGAACATTTCATATACTTCTACTCGACTCCTTATCCCATTGTATTATAATGTCGTTCATTTCAATACGTTCTGTTTTATTTTAAAACTATATTGATTAAGCACTCAAGGTTCTGAATTGAATGCCTCAGAATTTGTTCCAGTTGCTAGTGCTAAATTCAGCAACTGAATTATCAAACTGTTTGTCAGAATCAGAGACATAGACACTCTCTCAAAAATCTACACAGCATTCCAAATCAAAGGAGGGTAGGAAAGTTTGGCACATCTCATGGAATGTTATTATTCATTTTGGACTGAAGTCATAGGAAGATATTACATTAAACAGTGTGGTTACTTTAACATGAAATAGTGCCACAGGAAGGAAATGTAAAAGCTGTATTTAGCTTGAGGTATTTTTCTTACTGTCTTTTTATTTTTCTTTTTATGGTTGTGCTGGCTCTTTAATAGGAAGATAACATTGGTATTTTTTTCATTTTTGGTTTAAATAAAAAACAGTAAAGTCATTCAAAACAATTTAACATTTTTATGTGTGACACATGTTGAGAAGTGCAATGAAGTAAGTGGCTTTGGTCACATACATGAATAATTAATTGGCTTACCACATTCCTCTCCTTCCCTTTTTTAATTATAATGGAACTGAAATGTGACTTTTTATCCAGTGGATTTAGCACCTTTGAGTGAACTAAAAATATGCTATCTATAAAGTATTTTTGGCTTGCTTGTTTGAATGGGAGGATAAAGACAGGGAGGAACTGAAATTGCCTTTTTTTCTTGAGAGGTTAGGAGAAGAACTCAGAAACATTGTAGGCTTTTAGATACATTGCAAAAACATCAATAACAGAAACTCTAAGGCCTCCCATTATTTCTCATGAAATGTTCTCATTTTATTTTTGGACCCACTTTCCTTCGTCCCAGAAGCAGCATATACTCAAAATAAGCTTTTGCCAGGAGATCTAAAAATTGAAGTTTTAGAAGGTGTTCGCTAAGACTGAAACAGGGCTCTGCTGGAAAGTGTGACCCCCTTCATAAGAGTAGGAAGAGGACTGGAGGATTAAGGACACTAAAAAACATGTTTTTAAACCTTTTAGTTTGGGCCTGATTTTGGTTAGTTAAAATACTTTCTTTCCTGTATTCACTGACTTATTTTCTCTTACCCTCACCCCTCTTCCCCATATTGATAGCATTAGTGAGACACATAGACCCTGGTGAAGGAGATGGACCTATTGGATATTTCTTGGGGCTGGAATCCTGTGTAAACTGATGATGGAAAGTGAGATTCACAATCTACCTCTCCCCTGACCCCATAAACAGTTTGGCAAGTTACAGGGCAGAATTTGGTTATCAAGCTTTTTCGTAAATTTTTTGGTAAGTAAACTTTTTATCCGAATGCAGTGACAATCATTTATTTGTTTTTTGTTGTTGTTGTTGTTGTTGTTCTTTTTGTGGTTGCTTTCAGGGTTCAGTGGCAAAGTTGAGTGGTGCTCACAGAGTCCATACAGCCTGCAAAGCTTAAAATATTATCCGCCCATACAGAAAACATTCCCTTACCTTTGCTAAAAGCCAAGACATTATTTCTCAAAGGATAGTCCAAGACCAGAAAATGCAGCATTACCTAGGAACTTGTTCTTCAGTCCATCCCAGACCTCAGTAATACAAATTCTGGGGATGAAGGTTCCAGTCTGTGTTCTTGCAAACTCTTTGGA
The DNA here is from genome assembly GCF_000260355.1 of Condylura cristata. Lineage (NCBI taxonomy): Eukaryota > Metazoa > Chordata > Mammalia > Eulipotyphla > Talpidae > Condylura > Condylura cristata. Next base: position 13,199,880 of record NW_004567123.1, read on the forward strand.
TAATTTGCATGCATTCTCAAATTCTCAAATCACCCCAACCAGAAATTAATAGCCAGTGGGCTGTAGATGTGCCAAAGATATGGGTGTCCAGACTATGGATGGCACTTTGTGGGATTGCAAAGGATCATAATCTGTGTCAGGAGATAATTTGAATTGTATTTGGGAAGTTCATTTGGGCAGCTCAATGATGGTTTTCATGGAGAATATGTAGCCTGTCACTCTCAGTATTTTATAAGATCAAAGGCTATTTTGATAAACTTTATAAATTTGTTCAGGATGCTCTCAAAAGGCATTTACATTTGAAATGTTAATTTACGATTAATAATACCTCTGGATAGAAAGCATTTGTCTATGTGTATGTGCTTATGGGTATTTAATACTTCTTATATCACAAATGTATGTGATTAAGGTTGATATGGAAGAGGGATAATAAATTTATGCAAAACAAACTTAATGCAACCCTGTTGTTCCATACTTAAAGCGCACATTATATATGGAGAACTAGACTAGACTAGATAAGCTAGCTCAGAGGCCCAAGAAATTCAACAAGTCAGTTAACTTGATAGTAATCCTTACATGCTCCTAAATTGATTTCTACTGACAAAAATTCATTGCAAATGGCTCCAAAATATTTTTGTTTCTTTCAACAAGGACTATCTATAAACTAATCTGTTCAACCTGACAAGTGCACGCTTGAATACAAATTAGTCTGCTGTCCACTCATCAAAAAGAGATTCTTTAGTGATATGATGAATACGCCAAAACAGAACACTGGCCTTGGGAAACTGGGCCTATAGCCTACTAATATTGGGTATTCAGATTGCTTTCTACAAATTGCTGCCTTGGAATTTGAACCATTCAGGATCCCAAGAATGATGACAAACTTTGGTCCATTCTGAGATTCTCAGTACCACCTCAGAAACCCAGATCACTTGGGTTCAGGATGTTTGAAACCCAGTGACTTTAAGATATCTGGAACACTCAGAGTCTTGCCAAATGGGTTGCTCTTGGTTTAATTTTTGACTAAAACACAACTTGCTAACCCTGACTTTACTGCACACACACACCAACGCAGAAGTGCACTGGGACCTCCAAAGCCTGTTAGGTCATGAGCTGGTGTAGCAAGTCCTGCAACAGATAAAGTAATCAGACCTATTTTGAAAAATTGCATGGCTGGGCCCGATACCAAGAGGAGTCAGCCCCCTACATTCCCTCCACCCTCATCCCAAGTTCTTCCTACCACCATGAGGAGCTATGCATGCATGTATGCCTTCCTTGCTAACATGCCACTCATTGGGCATAGGGGTACAGACACTACCAGAGAAATCTGTCGAAAGGATGGGAAGAGGCATACTGACCTGTACAGGTATATCTGGGTGCCTCTGTAAGAGGAGATGTGGGTTCTGTTTGTCTTATTGGCTTGGCTTAGCCTTCTTGCTTATTTTTGCAGAACAATTGGGAAAGGGCTGGATTAGACTGTCCTAAGCATGGGACCCAGGACAGAGGCTCAAGCTGAACAAGTCTAAGATGTTTTAGACATGTGTCTTTAACCTTCTTACATTGTTTGGGGCTTGATACTTCCTTGTTGTGGAGGCTTCCCTGTGCAATGTAGGTTATGTAGCAGCACCCCTGGTTTCTACCCATTAACTATCAGTAACACCCAAGTTGTGACAACCAAATGTCTCCAGCCAACGCCTGGAAGATTTAACCAAATATTTCTGGAAAAAAGTGCAGCCCCTGCTTGAAAACCACTGTTTTCTGCCCATTAAATGCTACTTTGTTCCAGAATATGTATTCTCCCATAACTGATACAAAAGGGGAGATTCTTCCTGCATTAGGTTTTTTCTTAAAAGGAATGAAATGAAAAGTGGACACCTCCTTTATATGAAATTATTGTGAAAAATAGTGATTTCTAACCTTATGAGAGTTTATGCATGATCACAATGGAAGGTAAAATCAGATATCTGTGTCCTCAAATTTTATCAGTTTGATGTTCATACCAAATCTACCATGCAGGTGGCTGATATTTCAGAGTCAGACATCCCAGAAAAACTGTCTTCTCATGCTCAGATTCTATCAAATGCATACAATGAAACAAACTTTGATTCTATTAACTCAGAGGAAAATCTATTTGGTGTTATAAATCCAAAGTTGTGAGCAGGATGTAAATGTTTGGAACAGAAATACTTCCTACAAAAATATATCAAGCATAATACACATTACATTCAACTTCAACTTTGGCATGTGGTTAGCTCTCAGAAAGTAAAGCCCACTTAAAGTTAGGTTTCTATCATCCCCCAAAGAAAATAATATATAAAAAAAATTAACCAGACACATACCTATTTCAGATGAAATAAATTTATATTACTGAAACTTGTCCTTTTTTGGCTTTTAATTCTGTGTGTAAATGTGCATATTAAAGAGGAACTATTATTTTAATTAAGTAGGAAAGTACAAAAAATTATATAGGACAGTTAGGAACCTACAGACTATGGCCAGATCAAATAAACTCCCTGCTGTTCAAATAACGTATAACTTGACCAGAGTCATGCTCTCTTATTTACAAATTTTCTACGAATGCTTTCATAATATAATAGCTGATAATAGTTATGATCTACTGAGACTTTATTGCCTGCAGAACTGAAATTATTTCTCTGCCCTTTATGTAAAATATTTTGACTCCTAATACAGGATTCACAGAGATTTAGGATACCACTTCAGAAGACTTTCAGCTATTTAAAGGTATGCTAGGGAGACTTCAGGACTCAGCTCCTTTTACACAGTTGTACACTTAGTTTTAGTTTTCACGAGGATTAGGGTCATCACAGTTATTTGGGGGTTGATTTTCAGTGCGTGTCTTAATGTGAGTGATCTGAATTTTGTTTCTCCTACTTGGGCACCAATCCATTGTTTGAGGAAGCGGATATTGTACTTCTCAAAGGATAAATTCAGGTTCGGTATACCCTACATGGTCATCACAGGAGAATCTTGGCTAAACTTACTGATGCATTTTAATACATTTATCTCAAATCCAATTATACCTTCTTAAATGATGTGTCAAAAATATATCAAGTATTGAAATGGACTTTGGAAATAATTTTTTTCTTATTCCTTAAAAACACTTATGACATTTATACACTGCTCATGCTTTCTACTTAGTACCAAGAAACACTATCACAGAGATGCCTTCTGTCACATAGAAGGGCAAGTGGCTTTCCCAAGGGTTATTATTTGTCATTGATATGATTGTCCCATTATTTCATGGCACTTTTATATTTTTATTTCCTTCATGTGATTCAATGAAAGTAGATAACAGAATTCTATTAAGATGTCTGTACACCGTGTCTCTTAAAATCATCTACCATAGTTTGTAAATTCTGTGCTCAAGAGAACAGAGCAACTGTCAAAAACACTTCAACATGAAAAAAATCTTAGCACCCAAAGTCGCTTAATCATAAGTATTACTTAATGCTTATATATCCCTTATACCGGAACACTTTTTATAAATAAATCCCACTATCATATGTGATATCATTTTAAGTAGCCCCACCATCTTTGTAACTGCATATAACCTCCGTTTGTTTCAGGTATGTGAAGGTTTGTGTGTAAAAAAACAATAATATAGCATCAAAACTGAAAGTGAGACTTTGAAGTGGAAACTGCTTGTCAAGGTCAGCAGTCTCTGGACATAACCAACTTGTTTATACTGACTTTGTGTTCTTTGTGCAGCTTAGAAAATACTGATTAGGTAAAACGAAACATCCTTTAGTACTCGTGTCTGCTTTTAACTTTTATAGACAACTGTTTCTGCTTTCCTTCACATTCATTCTTCACTGGATTTTTCTCCTTGACTAATTCTTCTCGACTAAACTTCACTGTTCCTTCCTACCATTTTCAATGGAGATTCCTGCAAAGTGAGCCTTTGAGGAAGCATTCTGACCCCTTGACTGGAGATGAAAGTATCCGTGCCTCTTGACAAACACAGTTCTCTGAGGTCTCCATCCTTTGTATCTGCTGATTACACCTCAATAAATCACAGACAGCATGTTCTAGGTCCCAAAGAAGGCAGCAGGCAGGATGAAAGCAGCTACATCACCCCAAACTCACCTCTACTGAGAGAAAAGAGTTACTCAAAGACTGATGTCATCTTTGTTGCCCTTCTAGAGAAATCACCTCCATTAGCCCTCTACCTTTTCACCTTGTATATTTATCTCCTCCCTGTCTCTCAGGCTGTGAGCTGCCTATGTAGAAGAACGGTCTCAATTATCTTTATATTTCCCAAAGGAATGTCTCCGGACACAATGATAAATGAATATTTATTGAGTGAAAAATACAAACCAATCCTAATCTTCAGTAATTTATAACAGAGAGCATGTGTATGTCAATAGTGAATTCTGTTCCTTGCCAATTTAACTGACTCAGTCTCTCCTATTGAAATACAGCAAAGGTCATAGAATTTCAAGCTGGGGTAAAGAATCAGTATATAACCTGGTCCTTTCAGTGACTGATGAGACTCAGAGAGGAAAGGAGAAACTTTTATACATTACCAACTGTATCCTGAACCAGTTAAATATCTAATCACCATGGCAACCCATTTCTTGCTCATTATTCACTTTAGGAAATAATAATATCCTAAGTAACTTCATGTGATGGGCTCAAGTTCACAGAGACTGAGCCAAGCTGGTCCTGCCAACTTCAAAGCCAAACTCACTTCCTTGCACCCTGCCCAGGCAGCCCTAATATACTGGCATTTTGCCTTGCTTGATATTAACTTAAAAGCATGATATCTAATTCATCATTTAAATAAAAAAAAAATAGAGAAATATATTACAAGACAGATTATTTGCCTTAATTGGAATTGGGGAAACACAACAGTGCCAGTGACCTTGCTTTTTCACCCCAACAAATGGCTTTAAAAGAAAAATCCAAAATATAACAGATTATTATATAATAGACATATTAATCAAATGTGACCTATGGAACTGTGGTTGGATCAGCTTCATGAACCAACAGTTAGGAAAAAAAAAATTGAGGAAATAGAGGAAACTGAACATGAACTGGTATTAGCTGATATTAAGGATTACTGTGAATTCTTTTGGGCATACATATTAGCTTGGTTATGTTTATAAACTCCTCATCTGTTAGAGATTGTGTACTTAAGCACTCAAGTAATAGTTAAGTAACTATGGGTGAAAAGAATGCTGTCTGAGATTTACTTCAAAATATTCCAGATGCATCCATATGCCATTTGTGCAAATAAAAAGTGTGTTTTGAAAGGAAGCTATAATACTCAGTCATTAACTTGGTTGGGAGCTAAGGTCAGATGTCAGTTATACCCTGAAGCCTGGGATGATTCCTCATATCACTCCACAGACAGCCTGGAAGGTCATGAGAAGGGCAGAAAGCAGGATGAATGCATTGAGACCGAATTTCTCTAAAATCAAGAACGTGTGTGAACTAATAAGCTCAGGTATAATTGAACCTCTCTGCTCCTCCTTTGGGAGGAGACTGCTCATGTACAGCCTGCATGGCTCCTGCTCCTTCCAAGGTCAACACAGCTGCCCCACTTGGAGGCAACTCTTCACACCAAAGGACATCTTTGTCTTACAGTTCTCGGGGCCAGTGAGCAAAACCTACAGACAAAGTAACAATTACCAGGAAAAACAAAAAAGTAACTATAATAAAGTAAAAATCCAAACCATCAGGGAACTATAGATCAGACATGCTGTAGGGGAGGAAGAGGGAGAAAAAGGATTTTTGAAAGACCTTCCTCACATGGCTGAGTATGAAAATTCACAGCTCACTTACCCAAATGCTGTTGGCAACCTCTAAGAAACCCCATCTCTTTCTCGAAAATCCTTTAGAAGAATTAACAGAGAAAGGAAGGCAACAGCTGAGCTCCTGCTGACGCCCACCACACAAGTGCTCTACCTGGCCGGTTCTGTGCTCGAATTTAAAGAAAGGCAGGACTTGGGGAAAGAGATGCAAGACCTAAAGCCACTGACTCTGAGGGGAGAGTAGAGCCTTCTGTCAGGTTGAAGAAAGGGAACCTCCAGCCTCACACCCAAAGCAACCTTTAGTATTCTAAAGACCAGTGTTTCTCAATTCTGTAATTGTACAAACAGAAAAAATAAAATACCTCCAAATTTTGCTTAAAAGCAGATGTGACCGTCAGGTCTTGGGTAGGCCTGAGATTCTGCATTCTGATTTTGCCCAGGGTGTGCTGCTGGTCCATGGATTACCATTTGAGTAGGGGTCACATAGTCATGGTCAGAGGTGAGACAGAATGTCCAGTGTCGCTTCTAGGGTCAGATCTTTGTGATCTGTGAGAACTAGCCTGCTAGCCTTTATAAATGTTCACTGAGAGTGAGGCTTAAAACAACTTCCGTGGCCCTCTCTGGTGGTGCAGCGGTTTAAGCCGCACAATTGCAAGCCAGCAGCAACTGCTTCAGTGCGAGTTAGATCTCCGCCCTGGATGTAACCACATAGAGCAGCAGACCTCTCCTGACCCACCAGCTGCTCCCCTCAGCAATCTGCCTGTTCTGTTCCCCACTCTGTCTCTGGTGAATCCTCTCACCGCCCCTGCACCTCTGGCCTGTACCCCAGTTCTGCAGGCATAAATAAATAAATCTTTATAAAAAACGAAAGAAAGAAAAAGATTTTCGTTACTAAATGGTGGTCATCCAACACCTACTAGATGAGAAACCTCTGGAAAGGATTAGAAGAGAAAGTAGTGAATAGGAGTTGGTGACAAACATTTATTATGCGCTGGGCTTTTTTTTTTTTTTTTCTCATTTAAGCCTAACAAAAACTCTCTGAGGTAAGCATTATTGTCTGCCTTTTATAATAGGAAAAATCTTCCTATCTTCCCACAAGCTTACAACAATCTAAAGTAAGAGGGAAATGTTACAGGAAAAAAATGACCCAGTTTCTTAAAAATAAATGGCATGAAAAAAAGCAAGAAGGGCAAGAATTGTCATCGATGAAAAAGAACTCAGAGATGTACCAAGCAGAGTCTTAGTCAGAGCCTGTTTCTATCCCAGTAATAGATTTTTTTTTTGAGATATGTGGTGACTGATTTTATGGCATAAGTGTTCAGTATTAAGAAATTGTTACTTAATCTTGTTAGGTATGGTAATATTAAAGCAATTATGTTATAAAACAGAGTTCTTAGTGGCAGATGAAATTATATCCTGTCTGGCTTTGCTGTGAAATACTCCTGCAAAAATGAAATAGTGTATGTGGGAGAGAGAAGTGGAAGAAACAAGAGTGGCAGAATATTGATTAATATTATTATTTTTAATTTTATGTTGAAGAAACTTTAAAGTTAGAGAAAAGGCATACTTTTTCCTTCCTGCACAGTTCTAAATGCATATTGCCCTAATGTTACCCTCTTATGTGGTGATGAAGTAATGATCAGATCCTGGAAATTAATATGAATAGACTTCTATTAACTGGCTTAGAGGTTTTATTCCAACTTCTCTTCTTTTTTTTTTTTTCTTATTAATATCCTTTTTCTATTCTGGATCCCACCTTAGTTCCACTTTGTATTTGTCATATCACCTTAGTCTCCTTGACTCTATGACTGTATCTCAGTTTTTTCTGATTCAGTTCTTGATACTTTCAAAGACTACTGGTTAGCTGTTTGGTAGGGTGACTTTTAATATGGGTCTACCTGATACTTTCTGATAATTATGTTGAGGTTATACAAAAAAAGCATTGAAAGTGGGTGATGTATAGACTCTTTAGTCTATTTCTGGGTAGGTTTCAGTATTTCTATGGTGAATATAAAGGTTTTAAACATTAATTAAGTAAAGTGAGTTTATAGCTTCTTTAAAATTATTTGGCTAGCAAGTGAATAGAAATTCAGAGTTGGGAGAATAGAAGTTTCTTGCAGAAAAAGAACTGAGAAAAATAAAATGAAAAACTCTTCTTTCTTCAAATTTTTTTTCTCTCTGCCTCTCTAGATAATCTCTATTTCCTATTTCCTGTGTGTTTCATTGTTCTCCTTTTCTGGGTAATCATTTTTCACTGCATAGGGTCATAAAAAATAAATGGTTGCTTTCTCTTGAATCTGATGACCTTAGCCACAGATTTCACCAAGTGATTCTCAACCCTTAAGTATCTTCATTCAAGACCCTGAGTCATAAAATCAAATTTTCCTGTCTGATGGGTTAAATGACCATGCCAAGTCCATTGAGCTGTGGTCATTGAGGGCTATAGAGTACCCATAGTAACAGGAACATTCCTGGGTGGGTTGGGAAGAGTGGAATCAGGCTAAAGGGAGAAGCAACGACACTATAATACCTCATTCACATAGAACTGGCAATTTGTCCGTTTTGTCCATTTTTTTCATTGAGTCTAAATCCTCAGAGGTTACAATAGATGATTTCTAGATTTTCCTATTGAAAAGGGAAAGAATGATTTATGTACTATAGGTGATATGAAATACTTGAAAGTATTTTATAGTATGGAACAGGCCTAATATTAAGTTCTTTGGTGAGGTTGACATTATCTTTGCCTCTGAAGAGATCAGAGGCTGGTAGAAGAGACAGATATATAATTAAAATGACAATAGTGTGTGATTAATACTGCATACGAAGTATATACAAAGTTTATAGATATAACAGAGGAGGGAATAATTAGCCATGTCTATGGAGGATAGGATGAATATGAAGAAGGAGACATTTGAGTTGGAATTTGAAAGGAAATTTGGATGTGAGGACACTTTCTTAAGATGACTCTGAAAGGATTGACCCTTTGCCCACCATCTTGAATCTTTAAAGATTGCTAAGAGGTGAGCCTGCTCCCCTGGAGTAAAGAGTGCAGTTATTCATGGTTCTTGGTTTGTAAGGATAAAGTTGTGGGTATTTATATATGTCCTGATTTCCTGATTACTGAGGTATTTGAAATTCATTTTCTGATTGCTGAGGTGTTTGAGTTCACCTTCATTGAGTAGGCTTTTTTTTTTTTTTAAAAGCACTAATTTATCAAAAGACTTTTAGATACAGAAAACAGACTGGTTAAGAGGAGAGAGGTAAGAGAGTCAATTGTGTGGTGATGGATAGAGCTTGAGAGGGGACCATGATATCATGTATTCAGACAGCATGTTACCTGAAATTTATATAATTTTATAAACCAATGTTACTTCAATATATTTTTATTTAAGTAAATACTAAGCTTCTGCAGCCACAAGAAACACTTGGAGAACATCCCTGTTTACTTTAGGGTCATGTGAACAGATTATCTTAGCAAGCTACAACTTCAGGGCAGGAACAGGTGCTACAAGATGAAGACCCTGTTGTGCTCTGATCTCGCTCTTTATAGCATTGTGAAATTTAAATGTGTAGGATGAAAAGACTTCTCTCATGATTCAGTAGTTTCATCAACTCTCTTGGTGTTAGAAAAGCAGGTGCAAGATAATAATAGGATAAGGAAGAGTAAAATAAATTTGCCTGGGCCCATGAGTTGAGTTCCAAGAACCAGAGTGGTTGACATGACTTCTCCATTGTGGCTCAAAGCAGTCATTTAACCACCAGGTTGTTGAATTTCAGGGTGGAGGGTAGATTTCATTACTTAGGGATGATGGGTGGAGAACCTCTGTGTACAAATGTGTATACTTATATACAAGTATGCCTACTGCCCTCCTTGTCAACATCTGTGTAAACAGAGTCTCTATGTTTAGAGTAAAAATATGGGTAAAACACAGCTGGCTTTATTATAGTGTAATAGACACATTTCCTCCTTGTAATATGCACAAGTGATGCCAGAAAAGTGCTAAACAAATTTAGTCAAAATTTCAAATGGGCATGTCTATTTACTATCCTAGGATCTATTGACCATCTGGAGCCTACAATAAAAGGAAATTCATTAGAAGGAAGCTTCAGAAACAGTCAAACATTCAAATAGTTTGGTTTTGGAAAGCTCAAAAGAACAGGACAGTAGAACCAGTTCCTACTTGGACCGGGGTTTGTTTATTTTGCTTATTTGAAATCAGAGCCAAAGGCCCTAATGGCTCTAAGTGTTTCTTTGTTTCTCTAAGTTTTGGCTGGACCAGTTTCGGAGCTTTTGCAGTTAGCACAAGAGTTTTGTCTCCAATTTCAAGGGCTTTTAATATTTCTGGGAAGTCACTCTTGAAATCACATCTTCTCCAAAATGCTGGCTGTGTCATGGGGAAGGGGGGTGGAATAAACACATTATTTAATTCCTAACCACTTACTGAATTGGGATGCTGGCTGTGTTGTGGAGTGGGAAGGAGGGTAAAGTATAGGCATGCTGAGAAATAAATATGAAAAGAGTGAACCTGAACCTCAGAAAAGCCTGTGTTCCCCTAGGGAGAGAAGTAGATACCTAAGTCATAGGTAGAATGTTTCTTTGGGGAAGGGAGAATCGAAAGGCAAGATGGGAAATCAGACAGTTCAGCAACATTATAAATGGAAGCATTGGCATCAAAACCAGTGAATGTTTTACATCTCATCCCAGGCACAGGTAGCACAGAGTACCTCCCCCAGCATGTGTGCTGATCATGCCAGGAGACACAGCCATCCTTGTCATCCCTTCAAAGTGTCCAGCCACAGAGACCGTGAACACTTAGAACACTGCATGGGCTCTTGCCTGTGATGGTGGGAGGATGCCCAAGGTAGCTCTGCTAGGAAATAGTAGAGCCAAGATTAAAAATCCAGAGCTGGTTGACTTCAAATCCTACAGCTTGCCTCCTGGCATAAAGGCAGACCAGCACAACATTTACCCTCTACCCTAGAAATTCATTGGCAAAATAAAGAGAGCTATAATCAGTAGTTTCCAAACAGTTTTTTAAAAGCAGTGAAATATTTCTTTCAAATAAAATATTACTCAAGACCCAAAATAGAAAACATATCAAAGTAAAACTGCTTCGGGACAGTGCTGGGTGGGAGTTAGAGCCTGGACTGCCTTCTCACCCCACAGAGCCTTGTTTTATTGTGTTGCTTTCCAACAAATATTACCTCTCTCCTACTGCTTCCATGGGGGAGCATTCTTTGCCACTCCATTGGCACTGGACTTATCTATCTGACTGGCCAAGGCCAATGAAAGAGAATCAAGCACAACATTCTTCACATTCCAAATGAGTTACTACAACCAAGACAGCTTGGCATCTTGCATGTCTGATTTCTGTTGCGAGAAAATCATGGCACAGGCTGTCAATAGTCTTTCATCCTGGAAGGAAATACAGGGGTGCATGGATATTTTACTTTTTGCCTAGAGCAGAACCTCCATGGTCAAACTGCAAACCTATGAGAATGAAATAAAGGTTTGCTTTTGAATGCCAGTGAGATTTAGGGAATGCTTGTTACATAGTCTAATTATAACACAGGTTGACTAATGTAAGGTCCCAAAACTGTGACTCGGATATAACTGGGGGAAAGAGGGAGAATCTAAAACACTAAACAAAAAACACCACCTCAGTCACTCACAAAACAAAACCCCCACATTTACCCCCCTGCTTTTGTCATGCCACGTATTGAGGGGTTTTTGCTGTTTGGATGCCTAGTGCTGCTTTGTTTCCTTGTCCTGTCTCATAGCTTGGTTCTCCAGAGTCCTTAAACTTCCTTTTACTCACTCAAATGATTTTTTTTTTAATTTATTTATTTGTACATACAGAACTGGGGTACAGGCCAGAGGCTCAGGGGTGGCGAGAGGCTTCACCAGAGACAGAGTGGGGAGCAGAACAGGCAGATCGACCAAGTACACTGCTGAGGGGAGCAGCAGGGCGGGTCAGGAGAAGTCTGCCACGCCATATGGGTCACCTCCAGGGCAGGTGGGAATCGAACTCATGCAGAAGTGGCTTTAGCTTCTTAATGCTGTATTTTAACCCGCTGCACCACCAGGGATGGCACAAATGATTTTTTTTAATAAGCCATGAAGGATTGGTTTATATTGTCTGCAACCAGATCCCTCACTGAGACTTCTTATGTACCTACTACTTTGGTCACTACTGTATCCGCATTTAGATATCTCTATTATATAGAAAGTAGATAAGTTCATAGATGCCAGTAGTATTTGAATGAAATCACCTAATTGACAATTTTACATCAGCAAACCTTGAAAAGCTTATTACTGGATACTTGGTGCTCTGCCTGTGTCTTCATCACCTACTCAGTCATCTCTCCCTGCTGCTGTGAGAGTTCCCTGTGGTGACTCACAGCTGTCCCTTTGCTAGAGATTTGCTCTGGGCCTGTTGGGCGTGGCCTCACTCCTCCTGCCCACCCCCCACCTCTAGCACCTTTAGACAGTGTGTAACACAGGGAGACATGAGCCGTTTGCCCAAAGTCGGCAAGCTGTGTGGCACCACTCATGCACCAGAGCCCTGGCGGGAGCAGGCTGACTGAGTGCCTACTGAGTTCACATCTCAGCTCAGCTCTTTCCTCTCCTCGGTATTGTGATCCTCACCCCCTTCTACTGAGAATGTTCCCTCAGTAAATCATAGCCTCCCAAGCTCTTGTCCCAGGATATGATTATAGGGAAACAAAATAAGATACTTACTTCCCCAAACTTCTAATCTGGCTCCCTTCCCAAGAGGTTCACTGTCTCAGTGGCTACAGTAATCTTTCTGGTGAGTAAGTGCTCATTTCATAGTGAAATTTTTGAGGCAAAATGGGATGGGGAGGCATGCAGGACACCACACAAAGTGATAGATATATCCCGTCATCATGCAGCAGCCAAGTGAGGTGACTGAAGAAAGGTGACTTTTAGAAGAGTAAATGCAGTACTGAGGAAGGAGGAGGTCATGGTTTTTTGTTTTTGTTTTTTCCCATTTAGTGAACACTTTCACTTCAGCAACTTGAATTGGGTCAGTCCTTCATGGTTTCACAATTTGAGAGCAGAGGCCACATACATAGAGACAAACTATCCTGCCTCTATGAACTCTAATTTTCTCAACTATGTTTTAAAAAACTAATAACTCACGAGTATCTTCTTTTTTATTTCCTTCTTTATTGTTTCCTTAATATTATTAAGCACCTCCTGGATGTACCACAAAACTCAATACTAGAGATGTAGCTGTGAACCCAACCCAGCCTTGCTCTGTGAAAGGTATGGTCTACTAAGGCCAAAATGTTTTAGTTTAAAAGTTATGGAAATTTAAAAAATTACAACAGAATAATGTTTTCCAGGGAAAAGCACCAGAGAATGTATCCCAGAAGCTGGGTAGTCCTATGTGGCTAACAATCTGTATCTGGCACATGGCATTCCTGGCATTCCAGTTTACCTAAAATGCCCACCTGTACCCATCCTGCATGACTTTTCCAAAGGATGACCCAAAGGAATGAATACATATAAATACATTATTTTCTATTTAACATTTTAAAATTGAAGGCTGCACTTGAAGTTCTTATTTACACATGCTGTTCCAAACTCCTGGGTTTGGATATGCATTCTTCAAAAAGGCCTTCTTTTCTGCCTTGTGAACACTTACTCATCCTTTAAGTCACGTTCCAAACAATGCACTCTCTGAGAGTTGCCCTAGTTCAGCGTGGTGGATATACCACATGTTCTAATGAACTTGTCACCTGGACTTTTTCTTCCTTTTCTGTCTCATCCTAAAAATACACTACAAGGTTCTTTAGGGCAAACATCAGTCCAGGTGTGGAAACTTAACTAAGAATGAGAATATATAAAAGTATGAGCACTTCCTACAGATCACATACTATTCCAAGGATGTTAAATCAACATATTTAACCTTCTCAAACATTTTATTATCTTTATTTTTCAAATGAAGAAAAGGTCCCAAGGCTAGGAGATGCTTAATGGAGGTTTCAAACCCAGCAGGGTGCTTACAGCAACTTGCAACTACAGCTTTAAATCCTTTAAAAATATATATCTTTTTGAATAAAATATTTCATAAAGGAAAAATAAATAAATAAATCCACTGTCAAAAAATATATATAGTTGGCTTGAGTCTATGGATTTTAATGTTAAAATTCAACTTTAAATCTTACCAGACTTCATTTCCTGGCCTCTGTAGACCCCTGAGTTCATGGGGTTAAGCTATGGGGGCCCTTACACAAGTATGGGGAAAACATCCCATTTTTGTATTTTTGACTGAATAGTGGCACTTCCTTCCATTGTGAAGGCAGACAACACACAACAGTAGTGTTTGCAGAACCTGGGATTCTGTGACTAGTAGACATTACAGATATTTTCTAATCACCTGACATTGTGACTATGTCCTCCAAATAATTTACTACTTAGCAATTACAGTAATTGCTAAACTACACTAAATATTATTGTTAAAGCATCAATAAAATACAAACTATAACTTAGTTTTTAAAATATTTTCACTGTGTTTTGTTAAATTCTTTTCCTTGATAATGCTATGTTCTTTATTTTATACATTTAAAAGATCACTTGGAATGAAGTTATAAGCCATGACACAGCTAAGCCTCAGAAACATTATGCTAGATGGAAGAATCTAGTTATAAAGGACCAGATATTGTATGATCAACTGACATGAAACAGGCAGTCCTCAGAGAGGGAAAGCTAATGGGTGGTTTGAGGGCAGAGGGAGACAGAAATGGAGACTATTAATGGATATGGAATTCTTGGGGGTGATGGTGAATAAAATGTTCTAATATTAGATTCTGGTGGTACTACTCTTTCAAAATGATTGAATTGAACATTTTTAAATGCATATATTTTATAGTATGGAAATTACATCTCAGTTAAAACTGTTCAAAAATTAGGGCCCTCCCTGGTGGTGCAACAGGTTAAAACACAAGACTATGAAGCTCTCCACAGCCATGGTAGCACAAGTTTGATCCCCGCCCAGGAAAGTGACCCACATGGAGCTAAAGACCTTGCCTGACCCACCCGCTGCTCCCCTCAACAATCTATTTCACTAGATCTACCTATTCTGCTCCGCACAGTTTCACCCCATATACCTCTGGCCTGTACCCCAGTTCTTGTATGCATAAATATATAAATCTTAGGGGGAAAAAAACCTGTTCAAAAATTAACACTGTTCTGAGAAGGGGTTCATAGTCCCCAGACTGCTAGTGGGGCTCCATGGCATAAATATTTTGAGAGCCCCAGCCTGTGACTGGGCCTAACGAACCCATGGGCCTAAAGGTTCTGATTTAACATTTAAAAAAAAATGTAACTATCAACTATTGTGAGTTTATGTAACTGAATTTATACCATGAAGGAACCAATATGGAAGTGACAGGCCACTATGTGAACATTCAGGAAACTTTCCTGTGGAGATGTAAGAGGACTATAGCAACAAAGCAAAGGTGCTGGAGTCCCTAGGATCCACTGTTTCTTACTCAGAGGTATCAAATTTCCTCCACACATTCCCAACTAAGGCCTGTGTTTTTCAGGAACCAATCCCCATACTTTGTGGGGGCCAAGAAACAGCAACTTCCTATTCTGTTAAGCCTGCTCCCACCCTGCAAAGATCCTAATTGTTGAGTGTAAAGAAACTTCAATTCTGTTCCTTCACTACTTTTGTAGCTTCTGTCTTAGGATACTTGATAAGTCCTGATTTTTTTCGTTTAGCTTTTTTTTTTTTTTTCCTGGTGTTTGGGCATTAGGAAACCAAGATCTGATTTCCAAGAAGATTCTGAAAAGAGCAAGTCCAGCCTGCCATGGCAAGAATGAAATCTTTCTCTCCTCCTGCAGCTCCCTTCTGGTGGTTCACCTGTGTGCTCCCATTTAGCACTGTAGCAGATGTTTGTGTTCTGCGTGGGGTCAGGTCTGCAGACTTGAAAGACACTACCTAGATATGGAGATAGCCTCTTATCCCAAGTCCTGCTATTTCATCACCCTGAAAGATTTCCTTGCCCCCTAAAGTGTGCTCAGGTTGTCTGTGATCAGCCTGGGTGAGCCAGGGTTTTAAGCAGCTCAGGAGCAGTCTGTGGCCAGTGAAGGAAACAAGTTGGTTGATAAATACCCATCTTCTTCACCCACTAGAGGGATTATTCTGTGGGGTAGTTCCAGAAGGATTGTATCTCATGTGTCTCTGTGGTAACCTGCTCATTAATACATTATTATTATTATTTTTCATTCCCTGTCTCACTTCATTGTCCTGTTATTGTGCATGTTGAAATCCTCTCCCAAATAAACTGCCTGTGCCCACGTTGCCTGTGACATGGTAACGAGAAAATGTTAAGGTGGGTAAGAATGATAAATTGCACAGGGTCATTCAGTAACGGAGCCTGAGACAAAGCTTTGGCTGGGTATGATGTATGGAGGGGGACTCTGAAGACAAGGGGAGGGAAAGAGGCAGGATGGGACTAAGAGTGGAGCGAGGATGTGACCTAAAGGATAGTCCAGATTCAACCCTATTAGCAGGATGTTGTGGAACACGAATCATCCCATACAGGTGTTTCGCTTTGATGCAAAACATCAGCATTTTGTACCTCAGTGGTCTGTTCCCAGAGGGGATGGTGCAATCAGGCAATGTGAGTCCCAGTTATCCCAGAGCAATTCTCGGCGGTAAAGAGACTTCTCTATTAGCAGCAAATCCAGAGAGAATCGAGTGAGCAGCAAAGACAAAGACACAGAGTAGGCAGAGACAGCACCCACTAACTTTTCCAAGGTGGTGTCTAACACAGGGGCCTCCCTGGTGGTGTAAGGGGCTAAGTCTCAGCACTGTGAAGCTATCCCCAGCCACAGCAGCACAAGTTCAATCCCAGCCAGGGAGGTGACCCACAAGGCACAGCAGACCTCTCCTGTACCACTGCTGCTCCCCTCAGCAGTGTATTTCAGGAGACCCCCTTATTCTGCCCCCCCACTCTGTTTCTGGTGACTCCTCTCACTGCTTCCCGCACACACCTCTGATGTACACCCCAATTTTTGAATGCATAAATAAATCAATCTTTAAAAAAAGATAGTCTAACACAGGTACTCCCTTCAATATATATTAAATGTCATTTTCTTCTGTAAACTATTGCTGCACAAGACTACTTGGCAGACACTGGTTTCTGCTCTTGAAAACAAAATTCACAAAGGATCCTGGTGATTCCCCCAGTTGCCTTGCTCTCTTGTCATCCCATTCAGGTGAAGTTCCTGAGGTGGCTCCCTTCCTTCCCACTTTTGATTTCCATGGGGTCCTGCCCTGGCCACACCCGTCAGTCCTGAGGCGTTTTTTTCCTAACCGTAGAGTTCCAAGGAAATAACAAAAGGGCAGTGGAGGCCTTATCAGCCCAGCTGATTATTTAAACAGCTGCCAAAGCTGCAGCTGCCTTGGCAAGAGTCCACAGTAAGGAAGGGAGGGATTTAACGAGCAGGTCACTCGTCACCACACAGAGAGGCTCCCTTGATTCCAGTTGTCCTGCAATCACCTTTGAGCTGGGAAAGGTGGCCTACTTTCAGAAAATCTGTACAAAATTTGGATATGATTTAATTTGTGCATTATGTTAATCAGGGTCCTTAGCTTCTCCTGTTTGCCTTTCTGTACCCTTTCCATTCTCTCCAGGTGAGAATGCAGCCCCCTGATAGATTGCCCATGTTCTGGGAGTGGAAACTGAAATAGTCTGATCAGATCTCAAGAGTTCAGAAATCATTCCAGAGACTTCATAATAGAATTTACTTCCAATTGTTATGCCGGAATGGGACACACTACCCAGAAAAGCCAGCCACACTGCTGTAAAGACAAGAGGCAACTTTATGCAAGCTCAAGCTTGGGCCCAACTGCATGCCAGAGGCACCTGGGTGGTAGGAAGGGCCCAGAACAAAGGGAAGAGCAGATTATACAGTCCCTTTTCAGTGTGCAGGCCTCGGGACAAAGGAGTAGCTAGCCATTGGTTTGGCTGGCCTTTACCTGGTTTCCTAAATATGGTGAGGTTGACTTTTGGCCACTGCGATTGGCCCCCTCCACCTTATCTATACAGGAATGCACAAGAATGCAGGTTCCACCCAGGGGGAGTAAAAGTTTCCCCTGGAATGGTGGTTTTAAGAACATGGCGCCGATTATGTTCTTCACCAATGAAAGGATTTTAGTTTTAATGTTCCTAGAACTTATTCTAAGCACTAAATATGATTTCTGTTTATTATGTAGATGTTCCTTCTCGGAAGAACAGTCTTTTCTTTTAAATTTTAGCAAGTTCTGGGTTCTTGGCTATGTCGAATAGCACTTGACCAAATTTTATCCCATGTAGTATCTCATGTGATTAGTGCTGCAGGATGTATTTGGGAAGTCTTGAAATAACCAAATATCTGGACACCCTGTGTTCTAGTTAGATTGACTCATAAATGACATAAGGACCATAAAATGAACCACAATGGATAGGTTCCTATCTCTTTAGGTTCTGCTACCCAGGTTTGTGCCTAACTAACTCTGCCCTCGTGGACAGGAAAATCTACCTCTTTAGGACATGGTTTATTCATCTGTGAAATGAAAACTTTGGCTAAGATAGTCTAGGAGGTTCCAATTTTTTTTTTTTTTAAGATTTGCATACAAGAACTGGGGTACAGTGGTGCAGGGGATGAGGGACTTCACTAGAGACAGAGTGGGGAGCAGAACAGGCAGATCTACTGAAATACACTGCTGAGGGGAGCAGCAGGCAGGTCAGGAGAGGTCTGCTGTGCCATGTGGGTCAGCTCCCTGGCCGGGAATTGAACTTGGGCTTCAGTGGCTGCAGATGGCTTCATAGTGCTGCACTTCAACCCACTGCACCACCAGGGAGGGCCCAAGGTTGCAAATATATGGGTTAATTTCCTTTCATGAAATTCATAATGTATGATCATAATCATATTTGATCTTTCTTTGGGAAATAAGGGCATTATAAAATGCCCTTATTTGCGTTATAAAATCTGGAGTTGTATGTATTTATTTGACAAAGAAATTGTAACTGTGATAGCAGAAGTACAGCATTGTCTATCAATGAAACTGTAATTGGGCCCTCCCTGGTAGTGCAATGGGTTAGGATGCACCACTGCTAGCTAGTCACAGCTGCTTCAGTGAGAGTTCAATCCCTGGCTCTGGAGGTGATCCACATGGCACGGCAGACCTCTCCTATCTTGCCCACTGCTCCCACAGCAGCATACTTCGTCGATCTGCTTGTTCTGCTCCCCACTCAGTCTCTGGTGAATCTTCTCACCACCCCTGCACCTCTGGCCTGTACCCCAGTTCTGTATGCCTAAGTAAATAAATCTTTAAAAAAAGAAACTGTAATTCATTTCAAGCAAAAGACAGTATCCCCAAACCTTTCTAATCAGCTATGGCTTGCCAATATATATAAGTGGGTAGAACCTCTGGGAAAAATTCCTTTAGAGTGATACAAATGGCTAGAGTGGACTCTGTGCTTTCTCTCTCCTCCCACCCTTCATCCTGCTCCTTGCCTGAGAAAGATGCAATATTTGGAGCTTCAGCAGCCACTTTGAACTTTGAAAGCATCTTGAGATTGGAAACTATATGCTAAAGATACAGAGCAAAAGAATGGGAAGAACCTACATTTCATCTGATACCATAATCTTCATACTAGCCCTGAATATGCACCTCTGAACTTCTTTTATGTATTAGAAAAATAAACTTCTACCTTGCATAAGTCACTTTGCAAGTTTTTAATAGGACCTGATATTAGCAAGAGACTTGCAGGATCGAAGAAAGTGCTATTTAGATTTCGGTCTGTTAGTAAAACTGAAATTCCTGCTGGTAAAACTTGACCTTAAAACAGTACTTCTCATACTTCAGCGTACATCATAGGGCCTAAAACACGGATCCCTGAATGCTCGCCCAGCGTTTCTGATTAAGTAGATGTGGGATGGAACCAGAATTTTCAGTTCTAACATGCTCCCAGGGGATGCTGCATGGTGCTGGCCTAGGGAGCACACTTTGAGAACCATTGTCTCAGAAAATCTTCAATTCATTTGGACAGGGGGAAAGAATAATTGCCTCTTATCAAAAGAGTGTTACAATATAGACTGTCAACAAATTGTTGCTGTGTGAATCACATTTAAACTTTACTTCCATGTGCGTAATGAACAACATCCTGGGAAGTCTTCCTTTATACAAGTGCTTAGGGCAGAATGGGTACTGAGTTCTCTGAGAGGAGGGTGCTGAGAATTCATTCAGCTGTAAGTGCTTGGGTGAGGAACACTTTAGAGAAGGTTGTGTGTGTCGCCCTTTTCAAGGTGGCGCTGCTGTTTCTGTTATGGCAAATAAATAATTGCCAATGTTTCTGACAATCTCATCTGCTATCTTTACTGATATCAAGATCCCAAGGACAGGCTTTTTTCCCAAGGAGAACTAAAGATGATAAACAATCAGGCCTTTTAACCCAGTATTTTTGGAAGTCACCTCCTGATGTCATCCAGCCTGAGGAAAGGTCAGTTTCCCAAGTTTCCTCAGGGCAACCCTTTGTTCCTTGTATCCTGACAGGAACAGTGTGTGCGACAGGGTTTCCTCCTCCCTCTGCTCCAATTCACCAGTGACAACCAGGAAACTCAGTAACCTGTGCTCTGGAACTACCAGCTGGCGTGATGCAGGTGCCTGGGTTAAGCTTGGCTTGCTCACAAGGCAACGGAAGTGTTGTGACAGCAAGAACAATCCCCAAGGAGCAGGATTTTACAATAACTTTACAAGGATATGATGGAACTATCCCACTGGCTGAAACGAGGCCAAGGGTAGAACAGGTGGAAAGTGAAAGAGCAAAGGGCCTGGTGCAGGTGAGGAGGTAATATTGAAGCCACTAATGTACTTAATCCAGTCCAATATGGCTATCTAGAACAGGGCAGTGAGTATACCTCTTGTTTAACACATAAATTATTATTTCGTAAAGAACAAAATAAGAACTATATTAAGCAAAATATCCTGGCACAACTGCTTATAATTTTACAATCCAAATGAAGGACTGATTTTAAAAATTATTTATTTATGTATAGAAGAGTTGGAGTGTAAGCCAGAGGTGAGTGAAAGTGAGCAGATTCACCAGAGACAGAGTGGGGAGCAGAGCTTGACTGAAATACACTCCTGAGGAGAGCAGTGGGCGAGACAGGGGAGATCTGCTGAGCTCCCTCTCTCCCTGACTGAGAGATTTGACTGGTGCTGCAGTGGCTGCCCATAGTTTCAAAGTGCACCCCTTGTCCCACCAGGGAGGGCCCCAAGGGAAGGATACTTACTCTGAGGGTTTCTAGGTGGATTTCAGGTGGTTGGAGAAAATATGAAATGACATGTAAAATTTGGTAAAGACATGGCAGCCAGCAGCCTGTGTGGTTTGGATCAGAGCCACTCCCTTGATTGGATACCACTGGGGAGTGCACAGTCTCTCCAGGAGCATGCAGCAGCTTTGGACATGCGTCCCTTAGGGAAACAGGGAACTTTCTCTTGTGTTTTCAGTGTGGTCTTGGTCTATTGGATTGAGTTGGGTTGTGTCTGGGTTGTTGGATGCCTCCATCCATCCACTTTTAGTACTAATCTCACAGTCCATGATTTCTTGCCATGTCTGTGAGAGGAAGACTGTGGGGATTCATTCTATCAGGAACTCACTCAGTCTAGTGGTGGGTCACCTGGGGTAATTTCTTCCCAACTTCTTCTTCTTCTTTTTTTTTAATTCATTAATTTTTGTATGCATAGAAGAACCAGAGGTGCAGGGGGTGGGAGGATCACCAGAAACAAGAGTGGGGAGCTGAACTGGTGTATCCACTGAAATATATAGCTAAGGGGAGTAGTGGGTGAGTTAGGAGAGATATGCTGAGCCATGTGGGTCAGCTCCCTGGCCGGGATCCAACTCAGGACACCGCAGAGGGCCTTCGCAGTGGTAATGCTGAGACTTACCCCTCTGTCACCAAAGAGGGCCCTCTCTCGAACTTCTACCCGGAGGCCATCTGCATCTAATTATAGTCCTTAGTGGAAATTATTCCTTAAACTTTTTAGCAGTGCTCAGTTTGCCTCATGCTGAGAAGACCTCTTTGGACAATGCCAACCTTCAAATGAATTACCAAGGTAGACACCTCTGAGGTTACCAACGCAACACCAACCCACCAAGATGGTGCACACTGGCTTCCCTAACTACTCCATCTGTTTACAACATTTAGGCTCATTCAAAATGTCTCTGAAATGTCTGATCCTCATTTGGACTAAGGGATGTCTCATTTTTAGAATGGTGGTTACTAATATATTTCGGTGGTCATCATAAATGATGTAAAAGATTATCTTCTCATTTATAATAAATGTGGTTTTGAAATCTGCTCTTAATGTAGCTCTCTTAAGAGCTTCATAGGGAAGGAAATTCAAACCATGATAATAATATTAAAAATTGGTTTTCTAATGAATATGACTGCATATCCATATTTTCATGAGGTTTTTAAAATCAAATTATATAATATGCTCCTTTGAAAATATTTTTAAAATTTGCCTAACACTGATTTCTTTTAATCACAATTAGTTTATATCATAAGGACATATAAATAAGAAAAAGTATTATCCCCAACAAATATACTAGTTAGATCTACCGTATGAATTTTATATTATTAAGAAAAGAGCTCAATTTCAGAGAGGAACATTTTTTCAAAATGTTTAACTTCACTTCATGGTCCTGGAATATTTATGGTTATTGATTATTCAGGGCCAATCTGAGAAGTAACAGAAAAGAACTGTTTAAAATGCTATATGAAGCTGCAAATGATGAACTGAGTTCTCTAGGGTCAAGTAGCAGATAATGCATTTAAGGACAACTTTTCATGAAGGAAGACTAAAGGCTTGCTAAGATAAGATTTCAAAAACACAGCAGCTCTATTAAACTGTCCAGTGCTAATCCTGGGATTACTAACCAGAAACCTTTTAGATTAATGTAAGCATCTAGTAGTCTTGAACACCTTGTCTGGATTCCTAATGTAACCTATTACTGTAATTTGTTAGAGAGCTAACTCAGAAATGTTAGGGAAGAAGTCAACAAGTTTCATAGTTCACTTTAAGAAAAGAGATTTTTTTTTTTAAAAAAAAGAGCCTTAAATAGTGCAGAAAATACTGATAGTTTATGAATCGCTAAAATTTCATTCTACTTCATATCTCCAGAATTACAGGTCATTATCAACAACAAGCTTTAGAAACAACTTTAGAATTTTATAGAAATACATTATCTGATAGCTATGGCATTTTATGAGAAAATTTTTCTAAATGACATAAAGTAATTAAAAGCTATCACAAGAAACTAATTTCACCTTTTTTAAATTCAGAAAAAATCTTCATAACAACTTGTTTCTAAATCATGCCATTAGCCAACATGAACAGACTCTTGTAGATTTGAAGTTGTCAAAGATGTTTGTAAAGTGTGTGGGAATAAACATTTTTTAACTTTTTGGACCATATGATCTCTTTGTTGACTACTGAAAGTTATTTCTGTAGCCCAAGTAGCAATGGATCATATACAAAGACATGAATGATGTATTCTAATACAACTCTGTTTACAAAAACTGGAATATAGATCATAGGTCTTTTCTCCCCCTCTGAGTCCTCCAAGCAAACAGTCAATTTGGGTTGGCTCTTTATGTGAGAAAGAGAATTAGAGAATACCAAGGCTAGAAAAGAGAAATGTGAAGTATTTGGGGTGGGGAATCCAATAATAAAAACAAACAACAATGCCAAAAGCTCTATTCGTTTTACTAGAAATACAGTGACCTTGCACACATTTTTTTTTAAAATTAAGGGGATATACACACACAGAGACACACACATATATAAGTATATGTGTATATATACATATATACATATACATACATACATACATGTACATGTATATATATGTAGATGTGTATATATATGTGTGTGTATAGAAATATACACACACATACATATACATATATATTTCCTGCTTCACATGAACATTGTAGGCAATTTCAGTGTATAAAAAAAAAATATTAAAAAGAAGGTACCACATTTGAAGCTGCTATTCTCACTTTTCATCTTTCTTGGACTTCTTCGGCAAATGCCTAACGTGTCTCCAGAGAGTTCCAGGATCTCAAGAACAGAATTTAAAAACCACTGTTCTAGTACAATAGAAGATAATGATTGCCTTTAATTAAATTATAGGATTTTGCAAATAAAAATACAGGATAACCTGTTAAGTTTGAATTTTAGATCACCATGATGCATATTTTCAGTATAAGCATTTTATCATCATTATCTGAAATGTGCAGATACTAAAAAGCCACTTGTTTTTAATCTTCATCTAAAATTTAACTGAGCATCCTGCATTTAACTGGCAACGCTCCCTCTTCCCCTTTGACTACTTAACTGATTTATGCCTCAATTTCCTCATCTGAAGAATGAGGAAAATGATAGTACTTACATAAGTAGGATAACCTTTTAAAAAGGATATAATATTTGTCAAGATTATACAAAAGTCCTTAGCCTATATCAACCACTATAGTACTATCTATTACCTGTTATTGTAATATTTGCTATTAGTAGTAATGATATTGGTTGTAAGTGGTTGCAATATTTATCAACTGGTGTAATGTCTATGCTAATGTCCTAACCGCCAATATGATAGTATATGAAGACGGGGCCTTTAAAGAGGCAAGTAAGCATAGATGAACCCGTAAGGCGGTTCTAAGCAATAGGACAAGCGTCCTTAAAAGAAGAGGGAGAGGCCCTCCCTGGTGACGCAGCGGGTTAGAGCACAGCACTGAGAATCTAAAGCCACTTCTGCATGAGTTCGATTCCCGCCTGCCCTTGAGGTAACCACATGGCGTGGCAGACCACTCCTGACCCGCCCGCTGCTCCCCTCAGCAGTGTACTTTGTCGATCTGCCTGTTCTGCTCCCCACTCTGTCTCTGGTGAAGCCTCTCACTGCCCTTGAGCCTCTGGCCTGTACCCCAGTTCTGTATACATACATAAATAAATCTTTAAAAAAAAAAGAAGAGGGAGAGAACACCAGGGGTAGATGCACACAGAGCAAAGGCCAGGTGAGCATACAACAAAGCAGGACCTATCTGCACACTGAGGAGTGAGGCCTCAGGAGAAACCAAACCTTCTGACACCTTGACCCTAGAGAGTTTGCTGCCAGCTTGATGAGACAAGAACGTGTGGTTTATGCCATGCCACCCATGGCAATTTGACTTGGCAGCCTTAACAAATTAGTACGGTAACCATGCACATGACCTAAAAAACATATTTCTGCTCACTGGTTAAGAAATTGAATTGTTATTTTAAAGGAGTTTAAAACATTAATAAATTGATCTGGTGATTCCTCAAGCAAAAAATGAAAACATTTCTTTCTTTTAATATTTGTTCAATCTTGTTTTCTTTGACATTTGTAACAATTTATTTTTATAATGACCCAGATTATAAAATGTTCCAATAGGTGACAATAAAGTGTCTTGAGGCTGTGGCCAAAAATAATACAATTCTAGCCCACAGCTAATGTCACCATGTTACTTTAAATTTCCTTTTCTTTTCCTTCCTCTTCTTCTGGCACTAGGATCAATGAGGCAGGCTAAGAGTAGGCGTTGTTTACATTTAACTTTCGGTGGTATTCATTATTCCAGTGAGGCCAGGCAGTTAAATATAAAACTCATCAATATTCAGTGTAAAGTATCCTTGACAGCATCTTGGAATTTCTTTCCAAGTTGTTGAATGTATTCTTGTGCTTTATTTCACATCAAGCTAACATATAGTAAATCCTATTTATTGCTTTGCGAAATCTTTGTGGCCTAAAAAATATCCTATATCCTGCAAAAAAAAAAAAAAAAGTTCACTTTTTTCCCTTGAAAGACTTCCATAATAATTAGGATTTGCTTCAGGATAATAAGGGATTGAGTAAATGAACAATACTCACAAGATGATCGTTATGACTGTGTAATGGGTACACTGGTGATTATTATGATATTCTGCTGGCTTTCAGATTATGTAAAAATTTCCATCCTGGGCCCTCCCTGGTGGCGCAGCGGGTTAAAGTGCAGTACTAAGAAGCTTAAGTCACTTCAGCATGAGTTCGATCCCTGCCTGCCCCATAGGAGATCCACATGGCTTGGCAGACCTCTCCTGACCCGCCCGCTGCTCCCCTCAGCAGTGTACTTCGTCAATCTGCCTATTCTGCTGCCCACTCTGTCTCTGGTGAATCTTTTCACCCTCCGCATCTCTGGCCTGTACCCCAGTTCTGTATGAATAAATAAATAAATCTTTAAAAAAAAAAATTCCATCCTGTGGTGGGTCCCCAATTCTTCATCCCCTTAAGCAATGAAGTTTCAGATACACACCCTCTGCTGTTTAACTATGCAGTGCCTCCCAGCCTATTAGGCGTAGAATATATTTTGAACATCAGATACTGGATTCAGCCCAAGGACATTCTTTGACCAAAGGAACATGACTAGATTTGACATGAGACATTCAAGCAGGGCTTTTCAGTGTGTGCTTGCCTGAATTGCCTTGACCTCTCACCTGCCCGCCCTCTGCCACGAGGCCTGTGCCCAGGGTAGTTCTTGTTCCTTCAGCCTAAGTATTGGAAAGAAAAATGTAGAGCAGATCCAAGCTTGACTTACTACTTGGGGTCCAGCCCAGCCCAGCTGAAAGTGGCCTAAGTACAGCCAATCAGCAGAACTGCGATAAGGAAAACATTTTTGTTGTTTCAAGCCACTAAGACTTTAGAATTGCTTGGTATGGTGCATTATCACCATAGGAACCTGAATAATAAGCATAAATAATTTTTCCAAATGAAGAAAAAAACTGCTAAAATTCTATTTTACTTGGTTAGGGTGTGGAGGAAATTTCTTCCACTCCCATGTGGGTTCTTCTGTGGCAGGATGAACAAGTGAACATCAGGCAGATTCAGTAGGAGGAGAGGTCAAGACAGACAGGAAGGGGTCACCTAGGCTTTCCTTGAACCTAAAGACAGGACTCCTAGATAAATGCTCTTATACACATGCTGAAATTGGCTACCTAGATTCATCTAGATCATAAAGAGAGCAGTGACTGCTTCTCTAATGAGGAAGAGGGTAAACGCTTAGGATTTGATGATCTCTTTTTCCATTAGGTAGAAGAGAAGAATTTAGGGAAGGACAGAAGCTTCTTCTCTCAATCTCAGGCAATTTTATGGCTGTTAGCTTGAAATAAATAGTGTGGCATCTTGAGACAGTAATGAGAAGCTTGGGGTAGGTCTGGGACACCTTCAACATTAAAAATTGTATGCTATGTAATTGCTTGATATAATTAAACTTGATCTAAGTTATTTAGCTGATATCCTATGTAGAGTTCATCACTATCCATTTAACACATTTCAAAGCAGGTACCTGATTCTACCACTGGCGCCTCGGGGCCTGCACTACCCATGGTAATTGAGAGGGATGATTTGGGACTTTTCCCATTATTGTTTTAAAGGTTAGAGATCCTCTCATCTGCATTGAAGAGCAACAGAGTGGGGATTCTCACCATAACCCAAGGGCAGGGGCCAGCCTAAAGGGAACAAAAATTTAAGTTGGAACTAAACTAAATCAGAGTTACCAAATTTAATTGTGAAAGCTGGGGATTAAGGTTAGTCTTTTATAGCTTAGGTGGTAATTTTATTATTTATTATGACAATTTTATGTAGATGACCACAAAATTATTTATCCTATATTATAAAATGTCTTGAGCAAGTGAATCCTCTGAAATTTGTGAAGGACACTATTTAAGCTTGAGGTGGCTGTAATAATTTCTCTGCTATACTCATGTATTGACTGACATCTTCAGAATTTTGTTCTTTCCTCATTTCAACTTGTGCTTACTACATTGTCTTAGCTCAAAATTAGGGAACTTTGAGAGAATGGTCATATTTTCCCACTTTATAATAAGTGTTTTAGTTAAGGTTCTCTGCAAGACAGATTCGAGGCCAAAGACTTAGGTTCTAGTTTATCTGGGAGGAAACCGCAGGAAAGTACAAATGAGTTAGGAAGTGAGTCAGGTAAAGGAAGGAAGCCAAAAAGGCGTGTCTGAGCAGATGACTGCTGCCAACAGCTAGCTCTCACCTGCTGGGAAACTTCTCTGATAGTGTATAGAAATGCTTCAGTTTTGTTCCTTGTGTGATAGTTAATTTTATATGTCAACTTGACTGAGGTACAGGGACCCAAAGACTTAGTTAAACATTACTTAAACATCGGATGTGTCTGTGAGGGTTTTTTTCTGGATGTTCTTGTAGATAGCAAGCCAGATTAATCCCTCTGACAAATGGGAGCGTTTGAGCTAGAGTGAGGGAAGCAGACTGTCCTGCCCTATATGGGTGGGCCTCCCCCAATCTGTTGACTACCTGGATGAATAAGGCAGAGGGAGTCTTTGCTCTCTCTGTCCAACTGTGGAGCTAGGCCTTTGTCTTCTGTGCTTGAACTGGGACTTCATTATCAGCACGCCAGTTTTCAGGCCTCTATATTCAGCTTGGAAGTAAACCACCTGCTGTTCTGAGTCTCCTCCTTCAGATACTGTGGAACTTCTGAGCCTCCATAAACACACTAATAAAATCTTTCTAATCTCTCTCTTCCCTTCTTCTTCATCTCTTACTCCTCCCCCACCTCCATTCTCTTTCTGCCACTCCCTCCTCCCCTTCTAATGAAATACATATTTGTATACATATATGTGTGTACATGTGTACATGTCTGTATATACATGTGACACGAAGACACTGATGTAATTCTCTGCCGACTCCTACTTTTTATTAGCTAGTGGTAGTCTGAAATATTAGCTCCCCACTTCCTGACTGCATTGTTGACAGGTCAAACAAGTTTCCATGGCTCTGGAGAAAACCCTTCAACAGTGATAAAGAGAAAAACAGGTGCTTCTGAGTGAGCAGGAAGTCCCTGTCCCCACCAGAGCTGCAGATGACTCTGTGATGGGCAGAGGGACCGAAGGGGAAGCTACAACTGCTGTAATAGAATGTTCTTTGATGAGACCCAGAATGTGTGTAACTGGAGAGAATACTCTGGCATCCATTTTTCCTCAAAGGGTCAGATAAACTTTTTAATCGGCCCAGGGTAGCCCTCTTGCTACCTTGGTTTGGAAATAGAGGTCAATCAATGTCCTGTGAGCCCTGGGGAGAGGGAAAGTGGGGCTTCTTACCATTAATTTAAGACTGCAGATAGTTTGGGGTCAAGAGCAGAGAGAGTCCTGAAGGCTGAGGAAGCCTCTGCTCTTGCCTAAGTCCTGAATCCTTTCCCAATCAAGAAGAGATGCCTAGAAGGAGGTAGTCTGGAGGGTCTCAGACTAGGTTTGTGAGTAAACAGGTTCTCCCTATATAAGTATCTTAATTTTACTCTCTACTAAAGGTAAAAGTAACTCCCCTCCTTGTCTGTCATGTGACTGACATCTCCCTTTCTTTGATCCCAGATTCCAAATCTCAGGATAAAAACACTGGTCCTTTCCACTGTTCTTCAGAATTTATAACCATGCAAATTTACATGGTTGCAAATTCTAATTTACAACCATGTAAACTTACATGGTTGTAAATTAGAATTTGCAACCATGTAAATTTACATGGTTGTAAATTCTCATATGTATGTTATTCAATAGTATTTTTGTTTTTGTTTTTTTCTCCTTTGCAAACCCATTTGATGCTGTTTTGATTACTAACCCAGCCCAAGAAGAATCCTAAGGGGTATGGGATGATTTGTGTCCCAACAACTACAAATAAGAAAAAAACTAAAGCTTTATCTTCTACCATCAGCAAGGTGTATCTCAAACACACAGGTAGAAGGAAAAGTAACTAAATGCTCAAAAACCAAAATCTCTTTGCTCTATTCTCCCTCTGCCTGGAGGAGCAGAATAAAAACAAAAACAAAAATACAAAGTATAGGGAGAGTGCTGGAAGCACCTTCCACTCCAGCCCACTATCCCTTTGCTCAGATGATGGGGCCAAGTTATGTATTTAGAGGTATCTGGAATTTGTATCCTCAGTTGCATGTCTCCTCAGCATCTACTAAGTTTCCCAAACATTTTCTTGAGACAAGGAGCCCTCTAGACATGTTAATATTATCAAGGAACATTTACAATCTTTTTCCATGTTTTAAATACAATGTACCCAGAAAGCAAAGAAAAAGACCCAGGGATGTGTAGATTGTTTTGTTAAAGTATTGTAGAAAGGCAAAGTACAAGTTTCCTCAGTGAGATCCCAGGCACAGACCCTTGTTGCTGACAATTAGTTGGGAAGAAAGATGTCTCTGTCATTATGCATGGGCATGACACTTGGGAAGTGCTCTTAAGAACCACTCATTACCTCATGTGTTTCTAATTCAAAAATAATTTACAAAATTATTCATGATGCACCATAGACTTAAGTACAAAGTTTTTGGTGCACTTGGGTGTGTTCTACTTCTAATGCCCAACCCAGGGGCCCTGAGGCCTTTCACTGCTCACCTGCACTGCCAGATACATCCATACTCCTCATGTTCTGGAACATCTATATCAAAGTCAACATGGAAGGAACTCCAAATCCCACTTAGATCAAAATGCAGGGAACTAAGTAAATTAAAAGATGAAAAAACAAACAGAAAAGCCCAAGGTGCTATAAACATAAGAGATGGTAGAGAATCTGCCCCCTGGGGTGTCTTTCAAAGTCTGTATTTTCCCCTAAGTGATTTGTTAATGGAGTTTCAAGAGTCTTTAAATAGGGTGTTCCCAACAATTCTTCAGATGGTACCATACATGTATCTTTACCTCTCCTACCTTTGCTTATGCCTCTGTCTATTCTCCCCTTGGCATAAAGCCTAACAGGATGCCAGTCATCATAAATGAAGGCAAACCCACAGTAATACCAGCACACATTGGTCACTCCCCAAGGAAACCTTATGTACAGCCTTCATTTGAAACCAGCAAAACTTCTTAAATCACAGTGTCAGTATCAGGTATTTTTCAGAGCTTTTTGGGTTTGAAAGAACCCAGAAACCAGGCCCTCCCTGGTGGCACAATGGGTAAGGACACAGCACTGCAAGCAAGCCACAGCCACTTCAGTGTGAGTTCAATCCTCAGCCCCAGAGGTGATCTAAATGGCGCAGCAGACCTCTCCTGACTTGCCAGCTGCTCCCCCGTTTGATCTGCCTGTTCTGCTCCCCACTCTGTCTCTGGTGAATCCTCTCACTGCCCTTGTACCTCTAGCTTGTACACCGTTCTGTATGTACCAAAAAAAAAAAAAAAAAAAAAAGAACCCAGAAACCATCAGGGATAGTTCTCAATTCTCCTTTTGCTTTCTGGTTCCTTGGAGATTCCCATCAAGTCCACTGAGACAAAAACCAGTCAGATAATGCCTCTTCAGACTGCAAGCAAGAGAAGGTTGATGCAGATCACAGCACTGTCCAAGGTGGAGGGGACATTCCTCTTTTCTGACAACAGCTGACATTGGTTTGATTGACCTCTGAGTGGTGCCCATAAGACTTGGCTTGGATTTGATGATAAATTTAGATGAGTGCCTCTGACAACTAGAAAAAACAAGAATTCATTTTCTGAGGTTTTGCTAAACCTTTCAAGTCATTGCTGAAATATCCCATAAAAGTCCATTCTCTGACAAGCTATCTTATTTACAGTGATGATGACAGCCAAAATGAAATCAACTTCTTGTTGATGGTCTTACTTTTAAGATTGAGCCCTTAAGTTACCATGAGTTTGGATGAACTTGCCCCCCAAAATCTCATCGGTAAGAATAGATCAGATATGCTCTTTGTTAAGCGCAGCTGTCAGCTATCTCTGGCAAGGATGGTCAAGGTTTGTGGGGAGATTGGAAAAGTAAGATCTACCTAATGCTCTATCCTGCCTCTTGTCTGTCGCATCAGTTTAACTACTTCCCCCACTAGGTATCTCACAGTATATGCCAGTAAGCTGTCATATTGGACAGGTTTTTCTTTTCAGTGCCTTTTAATGCCTCTGCTTTTTTTTCTTGTTCCATGGGAAAATGGGGCAAAGCAGATGAGGAAGCTGTAGCAAGGGACTTAGATAATTCAGACTCTTCGAGAAGAGTTGATGGAGTTACATGACTATCTTAATTATTTCCCCCTTGGGCTCCAATTATATGTTAGGAACTTTCAAGCTCTCCACAAATTTAGCATCTTCAAATTCCCATGGATTATAAAAACCAAAGGGCCTGATCCCAAAGCTTAACATTGTTTCCAGTGCCAGCAGAAGGCTTAAAGGATTAGATCACAAGGGGCTCAGAGAGCAGAGCTTCTGTCTTAAGAGGTAAATAGCAGACTCACATTTGGCTGGGACTCTCTTGCTGGAAAATCTCCCCTTCCTCATCATTGTCAGGAAGCATTATCATCTCTAACAATGACACCACGAGCTTTAGACAAAAGCAAAAACTGCCATGACCAGAATGATGTATGGCCGATTTTGTGAGCATTTTGCTGTTTCTGACTTCCTTATTCTCTTTAGATGTGTTCTAGAGAATCTGGGAATGGTTGGACTACCTCCCCTCAATATATTTTCAGCAAGGGGGTCATGGATATTTTCTAGGAAATGACATAAATGCAAGACAAAAATTCTACATGGATAGGATAGCTTTTCTTTATTGAGTAACTTATTTAGGGTTATGCTTTTTTAAAGTGCTTTGGTCATGGAAGGCCCCAATATAGAGCACATGGTCACTCAGAGGGGGTGGTTGGAGGGTGTTTAATGATGGGACTATTTTGTGAAACCAAAAGGGGGAATTGTCTAGCTTGCAATGAGTTTTTACTCTTTACTACTTCTTGGGTTTAAGCAGGTGGATTTTAAGCCAGAAGGAATTCTAGGAGAGAAATTCTAGAGGGAAAATGGCAGCTGCCAAACTGGGTCTGCCAGATTCTTGTATGTGCTTCCACTCGGTCAAATCTAATTAAATTCCCAAGTGCAAAGAATATGGGTACAGTAATTAGAGATCAGCCTCCTGGGCATGGAGCTAGGCTGAATCTCACATTCACTTTATTGTTATCATCACTGTTTATTTTATACTTACTTATTTAAACACCCTTGTTTTACATCCTTGTGAATCTTTTGACAGTATACAATTTCTCCTGTCAGGAGTGATCACCATAGCTCTTCCACCACCAAAGCACCCATTGTCCGCCATTATAGTTCTTAGTGCCCCTATCCGTTCTCACTTCTCCATTCCCCCACCGCTCCCCGATGTCTCAGATCTATGATCAGCTTTGAGGATTGTTTTTAAAGTTTGTCTTTGTCTGACCATTTGACTATCACTGTTTACAGAAGAGCAGAGGTTAATTAACCAGCCTAGGAGTGGTAGAAACAGGACTATAACTGAAGGTGTCATTTCTAGATTCAGGATTCCTAGTTGCCATACTATACTACCACGGGTGCCTCCAGAGCACCTCTAAAAATCAGACCTGTCTGTTTATCACCCTTAGCAACTGTATGTTTATCTGCAGGACTACATGACCCTACAGAAGACTATGTTCCAGGAGGTCAGGGATCTTATGTCTGTTTCATTCAGGTTGAATTTCCTGGCACAGAGCAAAATGGCTTTGTCCCTGTGGGTGAATGAATGTGGGGAGAACCTACCACGTGCCAGATTCTGTGCCAGATGCTGTTTTGGTTCTTTCTTTAGGGTGATTTTAAGCATTCCACTTCTGTTGAATTGTCCCCAGGAGTCATCTTTACTTCAATTAGAAGTCCCTCACGTCAGTTACAGAATGCCTATGTTCTGCTTTCAGTTTTGCAGGAGGAAAGACCCAGTTGACCCAGAACAGACTTTGTATGAAATGTCCTTGTTTTCTCTAATCAGCTGTGGCCAGAGGAGAAGGGGTAGAAGGAACTACTTAGATCACCCCTGGAGTTGGAAGAACATTACTCACAAGAAGCATTTTTGGATGGGCAAGTAGATGGAAAAGGTGTCCATTATAGCTAATTGAATCATCATTGCATCCTACAAGGAAGATATTTCCATATCCATTTTATAGAAAGGTTAGATGAGGCTTAGAAAATTATTTTTCTGACAATTACATGTGCAGAAGATGTGACCACAGCTCCACATGACACCAAAACTCAATCTTCCCAATCTCAAGACTACATGACTCTCATCCTAATATTAACTTATTCATTCAGTAATTTCTCCCACAATTCTGGACAGCTGAGCTGTTTGTTTTTTCAACAAATGAACTTCATACTATTAGAATCATTATTTCAATGTAGTGACCACAAAAACTACTTTAACCATCGGATTTCAGCTAAAAACTCGGTGACATGTTCCCTATGGGTAGGACCCCAAAAGATAGAAAGTCAGATTGTCCAGATTGTCATGGAGGCAGATAGTAAATATTGCACACATAATGATCCACTTGGTATCTGTTACAACTACTCAACTTTACCATTTTAGTACAAAAGCACCTCAGCTACATATCATATAGAAAATTAGTGAATGAATAAGCACAGCTGTATTCCAGGGAATCTTGATGAGCACTGAAATTTTAATTTCATAGACTATGACACAAAATGCTATTCTTTTAAAAAATATATTCAACTTTAAAAGAAAAAGTGAAAAAACATTCTTAGTTTGCAGCCATAGAAAAGCCACCTTTGGACAGCAGACTAGAGTCTGCCAACCCCTGATGAGTGTATTCTCATCTTAATATGAACTTATTAATTTAATAAACAAAGAAAAATCACTAGTTGTATATTTGGAATGTGGTGGGCATTGCAAATACTATGGAAATAGAGCCTGACCTTGCTTTCCTACAACTGACCAATAATAAGAAGACAATATTTGTCATATAACTACCTCCCAAATTTTAAAGTCATAGTAGTGATGCAGGCCACTAAAGAAAATCTACATCAACTTTGAGTATATACTACAAGGAGAGGTGTTCTAAAGTCAGTCAATTTATTTATTTATGCATTTAAGAACTGAGGTGCAGGCCAGAGGTTCGGGAGTAAGAGGATTCACCAGAGACAGAGTGGGGAGCAGAGACAGAGTGGGGAGCAGAACAGGCAGATCAACTGAAATACACTACTGAGGGGACCAGTGGGTGGGTCAGGAGAGGTCTGCCACCCCATGTGGGTCACCTCCTTGGCCCAATCAAGGAGGTGATTGGGAATCAAATTCTTGCTTCAGTGGCTGCGGACAACTTCATAGTGCTGTGCTTTAACTCACTGTGCCATCAGGGAGGCCCCGAGCCAGTCTTATTTCTAGTCCCCCATGAGCTCCACAGCTGATATTAGTGTTTTTGACTCCCACCACCGCCAGGACTCACTGGTGCTAGTGTGAGTGTCTGTTTTGGTTGTGTCTAGACTGTCTACCCAACTTTGTAGCTATGTGAATGTTTGTTGAGATGATATTCCCACTCCATTTTATGTTGTTTCTAACAAGGTACCTTTTAAATTTTCCCAGGATCACAATGAATTCTAGTCTGGTCCCTTGAGCCCTTAAGGAACTCCATCTAGTTTCATTTTGCCTGCTGTTTTAATCCCTATTAATCCCCAATTCCTTCAGCCAGGCAACTGATAAAGATATTCTGAGCTCAGAATAAAATATCCTTTCTTCTTGGGGACATGGTTCTGTTGAATTTTTAAGAACCTAAAGATTGCTTATTCCATTTTCTCTGTTCACAAGAGCTGCTAATACTTCACTCAGTGGATACTAGTCCAGTTTAAAGAAATGAATCAGAACATCCTAGGACAAAATGTTAAGATGAAATACATATTAGATTCCAAAACATCTGAGTACTTGGTATAGCAGCTATCTCTGAAATGACTGAGACTCATTTAAACTCTAACTCTGAGAGTGCTAGTTTTAATATTGAACTTACAGTCAGAAAACACAAGTTCAAATGTTGACCCTGCAACTTAACAGGAGGTTACCTTCTATATATTAGTTTCTTCAAATGTGCAGATAGATAATATATTCCCTAAAGAATTATAAGCTCGAGGTCTACAGAAACATTATTAAACGGAAACATCTATTTTTGGTAATAAATATAGTAGAGGCATTCGATTAGTTCATTTTCATTTCCTCAACTACTTAAAACATTCTGGTTAAAGACCCAAGAGAAATCAGTATAAGAAAAGTAACCAATTAACGTTGTTTTGGTTATTGCATTGGCCACACTGTTTAGTAGTTTTAAGCTGAAAATTCTTTGATATTCCTACTGTGGAGAAGTGAGGTCCCTTCTCTTCCATTTGGATTAGCTTATTCCCAAAGGAATGCAGCGAAAATAACCCAGCCTGATTAGTTGAGACAATCTCAGATTCCCTGACCTACTGGGGGAATCTGGAAGTTAGGCACTCTGTTGGACAACCAAGAACCCTGAAACGGTGATTCTGCAGAAGCCTGTCAATAATCCAGTTCTCAGTCTCAGTTAACCAGCTGATGGCCTAACTACAGGCATGCCCTGGGAGTACACCATCGTGCATGTCCAGTCCAGCTCAGCCTGTAGGTAACTGCTGCTCAGACATAGACATCTGATTGCAGTTGCTTGGGAGACCCCATGTGATAACTGCTCAGCTAGGCCCTTCCTGATTTCCTGTCCCATGAAACCAAGATCCAAAAATTGAAGCTGCTATGTTTCAGGGTATTTTGTCATATAATAAAATCAACAGCAACTATAACCAGAACCCGAACTAAAACAATAGCAAACGAATATTACTGCAACCATACCATGGTGTTTGGTAGAGATGTAGAGAAAACACAACTTAAAATTTTAATTTACACCTATTGAATGTGCCTTTTGAGTCATTAGGACATAACCAAGCAAGAAGCCTAATGGAATCAATGGCTTGAAGTCCATGCCTTAATTGAACCCTATTCTCAATGGGGTAGTTGAAGACAGCATTTTAAATGCAATATTGACTACTTTGAGTAAGTAATAGCCAAGACTGCTTAACTGTCACACAAGGTCTGGATTTACTTTCATATATTACCAACATAGCACAGACTACACCTGGTTCTAACCACTATGGTGAAATGTGTACATCTGCTTTAATAAAAAACTGAAAGAGATGAGAAATGGAGGCAGATCTCAAATATAAATATATCTATCTGAACCACACTTTGTAAAACCATTTATTGACTTGACTTCAAGATGGAATTTTTTAAAAAAATATATATGAAGAGTGAGGTCGTGTGCTTTATTACTTGGGATCTCTAATTGTTGAGGGGTCTTTAATTGTTTTGTTTAGGAAAAATCTCTCCCTCTTTCTCTTTCCCACGTCTCACTGAATTTTTATAAACTGGAAAATAATAGTTCCATTCTGAAAACAGAACATTATCAGTAGTTACCATTACCATTACTATTTCTCTAAGAACTAGTAACCTTGTCTAAATACCACCCAACCTTCAAAGGTAACTGCCATCTAAACTACTAATACAAGAGTAATGAATCTTGAAAACAGATTCTGTATAAAGGGAATAATATTTTGTATGTTATTTTGTTTTTACTTCTTTTGTCCAGTATTGTGAAATTCATGCATGCAGTCAGCTAGGCTTGAAGTTTGTTCATTTTCATTGCAGTATAGAATTCCATCATGCCAAGATGGAGTTCCATCATGCCAAGATGGAATTTACATTATTTATCCATTCTATAAATGAGATCAATGGGTTTTTACATATTTCAATCAATTTAATAAAGAATGTGTAGTTCTAGTTGGCATCAGCCACTGAGAATTTTCAACATCCACTAGGGTAGCTTTAAGATGGAATATGGATGTACTGTGGTCTTACTGTTGAGCTCCCACCATAGAGATTCTTTGATTATAACTACTGTCTTAGACAAACTTTTATAAATGGCAAAAAAAAAAACACCTAAAATGCAGAGTTGGCTGAGTATCTACCATGTTAATGACCCTGAATAAGTCATTTTATTGGGCTTCACTACCCATTGTGATAAAGGCCTAACAATGTCATGGTACCTATTGAGATTAGTCTGTTGAGGATAAGTTTATAGCAAAAAGATATTGAGCTAAGAAAACTTTGCACTAATAAGGTTTAACAAGAACAACCAAGTCATATTTCTGAATTAGTTTCCTGTTTCTGTGGGCGTGTGAAGGATAAATTCATGTTAGCCACAGAAGCCGGACCACGAGGCAACTATATATGACAATATCAAATGACACTAAATCCATAGTAGGAAATAGAATCAATGCAATTCACATGTATTTGAAAATAAGCAAGCTCATTAACCTCTTCCAACAGCAATGAGGACTGTATCCCTGAAGGTAGGTTTTGGGCAGAAACCTGTGTGACATCTGGCTGAAGCTTAGATCTGCATCTGACTAGTTGATTCTTCTTTTGTATAAAACTTTGAATCTTGTTAACCTAAAGATTCTCTTCACATGATTCTGTACTGAGACTCCTTAACACACACTTAAATGCAGTGTTTTAGGGAAAAAATATACTACTACTGCAGCAACTTCTACCTAATCTATCATCAACCCTATGTTGGCACATGGTGAATTCACTTTTCAGGGGTTAGATTCTTAAAATCTGAACATGGACTCTTGCTTGGGTCACTTTGTGGTTTGTCATTGTGCATTTGTGTGTCTCTTGAGTATTTATGTATGGTGTATGGAATAGTCATGCCCTAAGTGTTTTAAAGGAACTTGCTCACTTAATGACTTTACTCCTTTATACTGGCTCTAAAGGTGAATGTGGGTTTTGGTAAGCTCTTGAAGTCACAGTGAGGGAAAGGTATGTAGGGACTTCTGCTCTAGATGTCTCTCATAGATATCTGACATAAAACACCCTACATTACAAGGCTCATTTCCTAAAACCCCCACCCGGTCTCTCTGTTGTATCCCTAATCCGTCTAGTAATAAAACTTTTTTTTTTTATTTGTGAACATATTTCTTGGACCTTGGTTGCTAAAAGAGCATCTGCTTCCTACCTATTCTGGGTTTCATTATAAAGTTTTGATTTCTCTAAGAGCTTGAAATATGTGGGTAAGTGGCTTTAGTTTATTGCCCCCCTCCCCAATCCTTTTCCATAAAACAAGATTTCAACAGATGTTACTTCCTGCTGAAACATCTTTTTTTCTACACATATTTTACCCATGTCATTTATAAAAATGTGTCCATATATTTTCTTTTTTGAATTGATATGATAAATTTCCTTTCCATTATGTTTTTGCCTATGCTATTATGTTTAGTTCTAACAAAGCATACCTTTACCTATATGGAGAAAATTTATATCTTTTTGTTGAGCACTTAGCTAAGTTCTGGTTTGTCCTTATTTTTATCAACTTCACTGCAATGTGCTTAAGAATTTATTTGTGGTAAAAATATTAGTAACAGGTAGTGTTATTGGGTTTTGATTATATATTGGACTGTGTTCTCAGTTCTTTGCATATAATAATTCACTCAGTTATCAAGCCAACTATATGTGGTATTGTTGTTATCACCTCCATTTTACTGAGTAGCAACTGCCAAGAAATTAGATCACATGACTGGTGAGTTAAAAGAGTTGCAATTTTATAAGTGGATTAAGATGTGATAGATATACAAATGGAATACTACTCAGCAACGAAAAATCATGAACTCTTGCCATTTATTACAACATGAATGGAACTGGAAGGGATTATGCTAAGTGAAATAAGCCAGAAGGCAACAAATAAATATTAGATGAATGGAGAAACAAAACAAAGGGGCAGACCAAACCAAAACAATACAAATCCTAGAAATCTGACTGTGAAATTGAGAATACCAGAGTGGATGGTGTAGAAGAGAGTGGAGGGGTAGGACAAGACATCCATGGATGGATGCCTTGGTTCTGGGTATGGTAACATACAACTGAAGAGGTGTGCCCTAACCTCTCAGTCATATGCAGTGTTGTAAGTCAGTGTTACTTCAATAAATTATATATGAATATATATATTTACATGCATACATATATATGTATATAGACACACATATATATACACACACACAACACACACATAAAATGCATTATTTTAGGCTCTTAGTAGCAGTTGTCAAATTATTCTCCAGAGACACATACCAAATGCCACATTGACAAGAATTTAAAGTGAGCATCTGAACTCTTTGTGAGGCCATTTCTATAAGGACCACAGCTGTTTTGCACTTTTCTGACTGACCTCGGCCATTTCTATTATGTAGATGTCATTATGTAGTCACTGCAGGATCAATTAATTCCAGGCCTCACACAGCCACACAGACATCTCTGCTCACTCTGAGGCTATTACTGATCTATTTCACAAAGACAAAAGCAGACCTGTTATTGGGAAGTTATCCCCTCCTACAAATCAGGGAGTCAAACCCTGTTCTCTTTGAGCTACTTGGCACAGTACTTTGGAAAATGCCAGATGAGGTGACCATCTCTGATTCTATGGTTGCTGTACAATCCACCTCAATTTTTACCAAATACACATTACTCCTGAGTCAACTTTCCAACAATGTCAGAAGTACCTAGGTAGTTAGTTTTTAGAACTGACATCATAAAAAAGCTGCGAAAATGAAAGTTGTCTGTGAAGATTTCAAGGTAAATAAAACCTCCATCTTGAATTGTGTCTGTTCCCCGAACTCTGTATTAATGAGCTAGAATTTAGGCAGTCCCGGCCTTTAGGAAGCCAGACTAGAACTGGATGTAGCTAATTAGACTTATATAGAGTATGATCATACATGAGCAATAAACAGGATATTATATAGGACTTTTTGTTTGTTTGTTTTTCTATGAATAAATGATGGACAGTAGGAGAAAAATACTACATAGAAACTAAAATGTTGTCAGAGCTATCTCAGAGAGCACAGAACAAGCCTTGCCTCTCCAACCACTTTCCCATCACTCCCCTACTGCCAGCCTATATAAAAGTAGTGGAAATTTCTCTGACATTGCAATTGAGATTTCAAGTTACTTCCTCTTGAAAGGGGAGGCTCTCCTATCTTCCCAGCCAAGTGACAGTGGTCACAGTCTGGCTACCCTACAGAAAGAGAGGCTTGCCTTCTGTGTCTGCCCTGTGCATTTTTCTGCTTACTGGTCCTTCCAAGCAGGTACAGTTAATTAGCACAAGAAATTGCCTCCATTTTAGGGACAGAGAAGGTTCCTGAGCTTCTGGGTGAGTTAGTTACACAACAGAGGTTTGATCTGGAGTCATCTTTCTGAAGAACAACACTAAGGAGAAGAGACAGAAGGACAATAGCAAAAGTGGCTGGGGAGGAAGAGAGGGAAGGATGTCAGCTGAGGGCCCAGGAGATCAGAGAAGTCAGTGTTTGAAGACTTTACAGGTCAGGATAGGGATGGGATGGCAGCAGCTCAGAACCTCTTCTGCCCGCTTCCCTGGGGACCTGGATCAGGGTCTATATTCTCACTCATTCTAAAGGACTGAGCAAGAATGATTCACTTGAATGGTATATTTCTCATCCCAAATTATGGCTGGACACAGCCCACTCTCCAAACATCCACATAACAATAGAGTCTGGTTCCTGAGAAGAGTTTTGCCTGAAACAATAAAACTGGTGTCAGGTCATAAACCCTGCATGCTTTCTAGGACCTAGTCTTTTGCCCAGTGGCAGCGATTAGCTCTCATTTCTCACATCCAGCAGCATCACTCTCTCTTTAAGTGTCTTCTGCCCTTCTGATTGTTTCATTTGACAATTTGTTTTATTTTGCAAAATGCCTCAGGACAGTTGGTAAATGCTGAGACTAACTATTGTCACAGGGTGTTTGTGTATGTGTATGTTTTGTGTGCTCCAATGTGAGATGTGAGGACTCACACACTGGCCATGATCCTTAAAAAATCTAGATCCAAGGGGATCTTTTTTCCAAATAAACAAATGTCTGCGGATGAAAAGAAGTGGAAGCTCAGCTCGTATCTCTAATCAGCGGATTTGCTAAGTGAGCATAATTTCTGTTTTTAAGAAATATACCATAGTTCAATCTTACAAATAAGCTATTTTTATGTTCTGCGGTCTCTATAATTAGTAGAAGCTCACCTTTGTGGTGTTTGTCTTTAGTTTAAAACAGAAAACAGTGAGACTAGAGAAAAAATTGATGTGATTTTGTTTATAATCAAAACAAATTACTTTCAAAATGTAAGAGCAATGAAAGAGTTTTCAGATTTTGGGGGCACACTCTTTGCTTGTGAAGGGGACCTGCTCTGAGCCTGACCCTGAGGTACAGACAGGAATGTGTGGTTTCGCCCTCACAGAGCTTACGGTCTGCAGAGCTGTTTGCAGACAGAGCAGATGGCTGTTCTTGTTCCTGTTAGCTCACCAACCATAATGACCTTGTTTTGCCTCAGTAATTCAGCAACAAATTACTTCAAAATGCAGTAGCTTAAAAACAGCCTTGTGATTTTGTTCACGATTTTGTGGGTAAGAAATTTGGGAAGGATTTGCTTGGGGTCTCTTAAATAGTTGAAGTCAAATCATTGGCTAGCAGAGTCTGAAGGCCGGACGGGGCCTTTCTACTTTGTGATCTCAGCATTTTTTACATGTTAACTGGCTTCCCTAGAGCAAGCACCACAAGAGAAGCTGCAGAAGCTGCCTGACCTTGTTTCATGGTCTTTTTCTTTTCCATCTGGGGGAGCAGCGTCCCTTCTACTGTGTTCTATCGATTCCAGTCAAGTCACCAAGACACAGATTCAGGTGCAGGAGACACAGAACTCACCTTCAGATGGGAGTGATGTTTTGATGCGATGTTGGGGTACAGCACGCAAGGCCCTTCGGTTACCTCTTAGAAAAGTTCTGGCAGCATTCCCCTTTCAGTGCTCACTGCGAGTCTACCAAGTAAATGAAGTCGGTTGCATAGGCTCAGACAGGTGAAGGTTACATATTAAGGACAGTTCTATTAGGAAAAGGAGGGAAGAGAGGACTCAGCATAGTCGCAGCTGGGAGGTGAGCTGCTGCTGCTTTGCAGAAAAAAGATTTGTGAAAAGAAACACCTGCACAGTCTCAGGCAGGTGGGAGAAATGCCTTTTGCCAGAGCACAAAAGGTACTGAGACAGAGCCCTTCTTTTCGGAGGGGTTCCTTTTCTGAGGAGTGTAACCTATTGTTAAATTAATTATTTCTAGGGTGCGGCTAGGTTGATTTGTAAGGACAGCTAATCTGTACAATGACCCCAATCTCCATATCCCCACCCTTTGCTGCTTGCTAAAGCAGTAAGCACCTAAGGCATTCTCATAAAAATGAGAATGGCTATAGCTCCTTCAACTATGTTAACTATTTCCACCTCCCAGTTTCTGGTCTTGTGATGCCTCCTTCCTAAATTTTCTCCTCTTAGCCTTCATCCCAAATGCTCCCAAAGAATTTGAGAACCTGTTTTAAAATTACCACAGTGGTTATTTGGAAGA
Organism: Condylura cristata; assembly: GCF_000260355.1. Lineage (NCBI taxonomy): Eukaryota > Metazoa > Chordata > Mammalia > Eulipotyphla > Talpidae > Condylura > Condylura cristata. The sequence continues at coordinate 13,243,036 of NW_004567123.1, forward strand.
GAAGTTTCAGTTGGTATATGTTCTTCAGAGATATAGGCAGTTTTTTAGATCCTGTTACAGGGCAACCCCCCTCCCCCATGGGATATGGATTGGCATGACCTTGGGTCCTCACTTGTGTGCTTAAAAGGGACTTATAATAAGACTAAATTGCAGGTATACACAAACAGGTTAATAAAGAGTTTATTTACAAAAAGGCAACATGAAGAAAGGAATAGATCAGGGAGAAAGAGAAAGATAAATTGGTAAATGTGTCTTACCATTTCCACTGAGCTGGGGCCCCAACAGCATGCTGAAAACTGGTGAAAAAACCAAAGGCCCCCGAGACCTGTAGAGTCGACCCACATGTCTGGTTCAATACCAAGCCTGGCTGTGGAGCTCCACCCTCGGTTCCCAGCACTCCCTTGGGTGGTGGTGATGGCATTATGGGAGTGGTAGGCCTTAGTGTCTTGGATCTCTTTGGTCCGAGGTGGGGGCGGGGTCCATAAAACCTGAGTTTTTGTTTAAGACATCCTTTACCCACCCCCCACCCCCCACCACCAAACAATGGACTATAACTAAACTTTATGGGGTTGGAGCTACACCCATGAAGCCTGATCCACTCTCCCTCCTCGTCTAGTTTCTCTAAGGCTAATTAAGGCAAGGGTGTTTCTATTTATTCTACTTAATATCAGGTTTCTTGATAGCTTTTTGGGGCTAAAATCCTAGACTGGCACAAACAGTGCTGCCATTAATGCTGGTAGCATGATGAGGAAAGAAAAATTTCCACTTTACTGAAATGAGAACTTTCTTGTTTGGATTTACCACTATAAAACCTAACTGAGCACATTTACTCTTAGTCCAGAGTTAAGGACAGAGGACTCCAAGTTGAGAACTGCAGGTGCCATCTACACATCAAGTACACGAACCGTCCCCTCACCATCACTAGTAACTGAGTCCACCTGATGTCATCTTTTGGAGTTCGGGGTCCTTGAGTTTATGACTGGGTGGTCCCTAGGAAAAGGGGACATTCCAGGTTCCCTGCCCCACTCAGAAGGAGGGTGGAGCTTAGGAGTGAAAAAGGAGAGAGGGGAAGAAGGAAGCAGGATGGAGAGCCAGAAGGAAACCTGAAGAAGCCACATGGAGCAGCAAGCATGTGAGGAAGAAACCGTGTTTGTTTCTTGACCTTGGACTGGTTAAGGCAGATGTGAGTGAGATACCTGTAGGGAGGTGACTGTGGCAGTGTTTATATTGATTTTGATTTTGCTCTTTTCCTCCCAGATTTGTCTGGCCATTTCTGCCCCATGCTGGGGCAGAAACTGCCCTAATATCGACAGCTTCTCTTTGGGAAGGGCTCACTCCTTGTGAGCCTAGGTTTGTTGACTCTGAATAGAATCTGAGAGGCCCGGAGATTCCCTAGTGAACTTTATTTCCATGTCCTTATAATTTACCTTTTGGGTCTGAGCTTCAGGCACAGCCCCCAACAGTCTGTTATCTGCTGGGACCTCCTGCAGACTAACTGGGCATCCAGGTGTCCAGCTTTGGTGCTGAGGCCCTTGATTTTATGGCTGTGTCAGTTGCTTCACTAACCCCTTCTACCAGTCCTCTTTGTGTGAGTCAGTCTTGTGATGCCTCCCCTCAATTCCTTCCTCCATCACATCTAACTACCTACAGCCCTCCCAACTTCAGTGTAGACTTCCTCACTGCCTCCTGGCTTCCTCCACTTTCTGTGGGGATGCTCTGAAACAGCTGGATAATTCAGATTTCCTCTTACAAACTGTCATGCGGTTTTCATTACCACTCAGAACAAAACCCGAAAAGTGTGACATAATCACCCCTTGCATGTACCTCCATGACCTCAACACTAACTCCTTTACCCTTGTATGCTTACTCTGCTTGTTGTGTTTCACCTGCAACGGCTTTCTTGATACCTTTTGAGTCTGCAAACAACACTGCCATTTCCTTTTCACATTTTCTGGAACCACCTTCCCTGCATGTGTCTGCATGGCTTGGTCTCATGTCCCTTGGGTCCTGGCTTGAATACCTCTGCAGCCTGCCTCAGCTGTCTTATACATACAGTCAGAATTCCCTGTCCCCTGCATTCCTTTTATTCTGCTGGGTTTTCCTCCATAGCATGTATTACCATCTGAATATTGTACACTTACATTTTTCTTTGTTTATTATCTCTTAGTCACACTATAATGCCAGGCCTATTGTCTGCTATGATTAGTTCTACACATAGTAATCACTCATTTAAAATCTGTTGGATAAATGATGGAGATGAATGAGTGAAGGACATGCTTCATACTAAAGTGAGCATTAAAGGTAGATGAAAAATGGCACCCCCTTCAGAAAATTTCCTTTTTTGTTTTTTTAAGTTTCTTCCTTCCTAGACCTTCCATAGTACAAAACAGACATTTTAGAGGATATTCTTGGTCCCTTGCAAATAACAGGTGGTAATAAATAATGAAAATTTTTTAAAGGTCAGAGGCAGAAATGAAGCCAGTGACTTAAGATTCTGTCCCCTAAACTAGGTGTGTAAATGATAACATAGAAGGCACATTTCTACTCCAGAGGCCATCTGTAAGGCAGAGACCACATCTTGAATCAGCCAGTCTCTTGAGCTCAGACTTACCAGTCTCTAGAACTGTGAGAACATATATTTCTGTGGCTTAAGCATCTGGTCTATGGTAGTTTGCCACACCAGCCCAAGAAGACTCATACCATTATACCAATTATACCATTGGTCTTGATATTAATATATAGTAGTTTGCAATTGGCTTTTTTTTTTTTTATACAGAAGAAAATAGATTTTTAGCTTTCAGAACGCTTGACTATTGTAAGGTTAGGAATTATCTCACAGAATTTGTTCGTATGTCTAGATCATGTTACAAAGTGCATTTCATCTGAGGGTCTTGGTTAAGAGGTTAAGAAACTTCCATTAAAAACATCAGAAAATAGGCCCTCCCTGGTGGTGCAGCGGGTTAAAGCACAGCACTGAGAATCTGAAGCCACTTCCGCATGAGTTCGATTCCCGCCTGCCCCAGAGGAGACCACATGGTGTGGCAGACCTCTCCTGACCCGCCCGCTGCTCCCCTCAGCAGTGTACTTCGTCGATCTGCCTGTTCTGTTCCCCACTCTGTCTCTGGTGAGGCCTCTCACCGCCCCTGAGCCTCTGGCCTGTACCCCAGTTCTGTATGCACAAATAAATAAATCTTTAAAAAAAAAAACAACAACACCAGAAAATATGCAGGAGAATCCAGAGGGACACTGACAGGCTGTGCCCATTGCCACCACATCGCTCAGCAGCCAGTTACTTGTGACAATGGCCACTGGCCATAAACTGACCTTGGTTTCAGGCCGGGGGTAGCTTGGCCTGCCTCTCACAACCTTTATGACAGTTCTAAAATAGGGTGAGGCGGAGAGCTTTTCTAAAACAGCAGAAAGGGCAAAGGCACAGAAAATAACCTTGGCTAGTATTTACTGAATGCTTAGAATGTGCCAGAGATCAGGGTATAGCTTTCAACTAGCTTTCTCATTCTGTCCTCAAAGAACTCTGAGATACGTGCCCTTTCAGGTCAGAGATGGGTAACTGAGAGAGAAACACATGCAGTGATTTCATAGAAAACTAAGAATCCTTCTTTTTGTCCCTCATTTTCCCTGTTCTTATCCGCTGAGTGTTGAGATTCTCTATTGAATGCCGAGGGAGGGGGGGGGGGTTGTATCTTAATGTCTGGTTGATGATGTGCTAGCTAAGGATGAAGGCCATGTGTTTCCTGAAGTTAGAGTGCTGGGATAAATGCCATGTAATGTGAGTAGAGTGGCCTGTCAAGCTCAAAATTAAGCACAGGTATAGAAACATGGGGAGGAAATTAAAGAATGTTGAATGGCTGTGCATATGTTGGTATTTTGGAGATTTAAGATCTTAGGTGTGGAACTTTGAATTTTAAGTTCATGATCCGATTTTATTGAATTGAGGCTGTTTGAGATGATCGTGACTCAGCTCACAGACCTCCAAGCTTGAAAACATTTTAATGGTAAGATCTAATTGGGGCAAGTTATTTTCTTACATGGGAGGAACCTCCTCAACTACATACAGCATAATGGGTGTTGATAGATGGGGCTGCATATGGTGTGACAGATGGAGAAAGCCAGGAAACATGCTTTCCCTTGTCACAGAACTGCTTTCTCTTGAGGGCTTTGCTCCTTTTTGGGGATAGCTGTGCTTCTCACAGTTCATACCTCCTTCCTCTCTACTACAAGGAAGGGTTATGGCAGGTTTAGGGGCAATGCAGGAACCCCACCAGCGCACATTGTCCAAAGAACCACAAGACAAGCTCCAATTTCAACACATTTTCATAAAACTGTAGATACAAATCATAAATCATAAGTCTACTCACTGTAGAATCAACCCTGAAGGTACTGTGTCCTTTCTAGTTAAAACTCCCCTGCAATGGTAACTAGCTATCATGTGAATAGTGCTAGTCTCCTGGAGGATGAGAGAGGCACATTGAGTATAGACAATTTGTCTATTTGTCTCAGCTGAGACCTTAGAAACATGACAGTGTAGAGCAAGATTGGGAAAGCCAACCCATGAGGGAGCCTGACTAAGACTAGAATATGCAGTGAAGTCTAGCCTAACCTGCTAAGCAGCAGAACTTTGAGTTACATATACTCTTATAGTTACTCATATATTAAGTCCCTCAATTTGGGGGTTGCTTGTCATACAGTGATAGCTAACATGCTTAACCCAAACTGTAAACAATAAAAATTGCATGATACATTTCTTTGCCTCACAAACTTAAAACTTTGGCAGGACAACAAAGCATTCCCAAATGAACATGTCAAAAAGTAATATGAAATGTGTCAATCACAGAATAAATAAAGTACAGGAAGTAAAGGCTAACATTATAAGCATCATGAGACTAAGTATGGTGTAGGCAAAGAATGCTTCCTGGAGCTGCAGATATATGAGTAAGCCTAGAGGGCTAGAGAACATGAAATACAGAAAAATAATGAAACCTTCCAAGTAAGTGAGCAAAAGATTCATGTTCAAATATGAGAATGTGAAGGATTGGTCTGGGAGATAAATAATAGGCCTCCATGAAGACAGCAGGTTAAGATTAAGGAGAGAGAAGAGGAATGGGAGACAAGTGTGATATAAAATGAATCTATTATTATACGTTTTTTGAAGCTATAACCTAGTACCAAGTAAAACCACCCTTTAAATATGAATAATACACACACACACAAATAATGAAGATTCAGTTTACTAGAAGTATTAAACTTGGAGAAATGCTTTTACATGAAAATTACCTAAAGAAAAGGTAGTCAAAGTTAGGATTTTTTAAAAAATTCAGAAAGTACTACAAATTTTGTCAAGAAGAATCCTTCTTTTCACTTCTCACTCCTGTTGTTGTTATGAGTTTAATTGTGCACCTCATCCTCTACCCCCCAAAAAGACAGGGTGATGTCTTAACCCCCAGTGTCTCAGAATGTGACCCTATTTAGAAATAGGGTCTTTGCAGAGGTAATCAAGTCAAAATGAGGCTGGCTTTTATCCAATATGACTGGTGCCCTAGTAAAAAGGGGAAATTGAGAGACAAAGACAAATGGAGACACAGTTTTGACTCATGTTCTTTTTTTGAATGACCAATATTTAAAAAAATTAAAAGTATCTTGATGGAATGCAGAAATGGTCCTAATTCATTTCCTGTGCAATATCGTCTTATAACTCCTTCCATTAAGTAGGTAGTCAATTTCCTCACTCTGTGGATCAGAACTAGCTAGCTTCATGGTTTGCTTTAAACAATAAATTGTAGATGAAATGATTATGTATGCCAGTTTCAAGTTTAGATTTTAAAAGGCCTCACATGAACTCACCCTTGGAGACCTGCGACCCTTTGCTGTGTGAGCAAACCCAGGTTAGTTTGCTGGAGATGAGAGAAACATAGAACAAAGTGGATTCCACCCTAGAAAAACTGGTTTTTCATTCAACCTGGCAGCAAAGGGCAGGACCTAAAGGTCACAGTTGAGATGAGTAAAATTACCCAGCTAAATTTGCCAACTGCTGATTTGAGGACCCACAGCCAGGCAACCCAATCTACCCTGTAACAAATCTACCTCTTCTACATGAGAACTGCAAACTCCAATTTGCTATGATTCCTACCACTCCCTATTGCTTTACACCTGACTGTCCCTATCAACATATTAGTTTTCAAGGCCACGTGAATGTGGTAGGAGTACTGGGGGAGGGGCAATAAAATGGCATAATAAATGTGATATTTTAAAAACAGGCTCTATGGTAGCGGTGAATAGAATTGGGATTGTAGAAGCAGGTAGCTGAAGGTTGCCAGAGATATTTTAGCACAAGAAAATTTAGAAGACATTAAACATGTAAAGTATCAGGGGATTGATAGATGCATTGTTAGTCATGATGAAATGGAAAAAATCATCAAAATAATTGTGAGGGTAAAATGATGTATTTAGTGTATAAGCAAAGCCCAACTTTGAAAATGCAAACAATTACAATATAGCTTAAAACTGATATATTCACAGCTGATGATAAATTAATTTCTCAGGGCAGAAAATTCATTTGCTCACACAAGATCACAGGGTCTTCTGTTCTAGTTTACACTGAGTACTTTATCTGTTGCTGTGTAATAAATAACCCAAATGTTAATGGTTTAAAACAACCACAAGCATTTTCTTATAATCTCAAGGTTCTGAGGGTTGACTGGTCTCTGCTTGGCAGAGAATAACACTGACAGACTGTGAGGCTAGGGTCAGAGTTGCTTGAAGGCTTCCTGAGGCCCATTTCCAGTGGTGGACACTGCTCATTGGCCAGGAGCTCAGCAGGGCTGTCAGGGGAAAACTTAAATGCATTCACCCAACGTGGCAAGAATGTCTTCACAACATGGACGCTAGGGTCAAAGAAAAATGTCTCAAGAGACCAAGGAAGAAGTAAATCCCATTTTTTTTTTTTTTTGCTTTCTTGTCAGTCTCATATTTGCTTCATATATATATATAGCAGTAAGTATATATATATGAAGAAATAAGTATACATATAATACACACATATATAGAATTATATATATATATAATACACACACATATATATACACATATATAGAATTATTGCTTTATTGTAAGATTTCATTTTATTTTTGTGTAGAACTCGGCTGTATGCCAGAGGTGTGGGGGTGGGGGGTGAGAGGATTCAACAGAGTGGTGAGCAGAACAGATGGATCTACTGAAATACACTACTGAGGGAAGCAGCAGGAAGGAGAGGGGTGTGCACGTGGGTCAGCTCCAGGGCATTGTTGTCTGTATTGACAGTTTCATCATCATCATCATCACTCATGATATTGCTGTAACCTAGGTCTCAATCTGAAATTTTCAGACACCGTTTATAGCCTCCATGGGCCAAAAACATGCTTGAGTCAAAATATAGATTTTCATTCTCTTAAATGGTGTTCTTTCCTTTTCAGAAGGATATTAATAGGAAGTTTCGAGGATCTATTAACTTTAGGCCTCTAGCAATTATCTAGATCAATGGCTGCTTTCACGGGAAAATTTTCTGCCCAAAGAAAATTTATCTTAAAAATGATTGTCAGACTTTATGAATGTCACCAAAGCAAAGATGCTCATGTTTGTGTCATGTCACCCACTCTCTGGCTATTAAGTTCAATCCCTATGGGCTTGCCAGCTACTTCTTCCTCTTCTCCTTCTGTATTTCCTTAAGACCACAGGCTCCACAGAAACTGTTTTGAAATTCATGGTTACTTAGAATTCTGTGCAGATTGATGAGAATGATTAGGAGGAAGCATGAAGTGCTCTCAGCATATCATTACCATCATGGTTATTATCATTATTGTGATCATCTTCAAGAAACACTAAAAACCTAAATGTTCATAAGTGCTCTGTACAAGGTTAAGTATCATGTAAGTTAAAATTTACCTAATTCTAAGACAGGCTGACAGGGCACAGAAAACAAGCAAAGGATGAAGTAGTTTCATACATTTATGAAGTCACTATTCATGTGTTACCCATTCTATCCATATTTTGCCTTAGTCAAGAATTTTGAGAGAAGGGCATGAGTTTAGAGAATGACAATTCTTGCATATATTTCAAATTAAAAAAAAATACAAGAGCTGGGAGGAGCTGACAGGGTTTCCTCTTTGTTAAAGGTTGGAACTTCCTTGTTTCAGGCATTGGCTACCTCTCTAGGTTGAGTTGAGCAGTCCATCATGTATGCTTGTAAGCTTTGACATGACCATGATCTCCTACTTCAGAATCTTGTTAAAATACAGATTCTGCTTTAAGTGAGTTGGGGGTAAGGACAACATTCTACAAACCCCCAGATGAGGTACACAGGTAGGAAGAAAAGGTCTAGAGAAACACCCTTACTGTGTTTGAATATATGGAATTACCAGATTATATCTACTTGTAGTAGAAAGGAGTTGCTTGGGAACTCGTGGTTCACTGATTGGAAGCACTGGAAAATTCTATTTCTCAATAGATAGGGTTGATTATTTGTTATGAGGTTGGCAAAAAAAATCAAAGATATTCTTTAATATATATATATGTGTTATATACATATATAACATAGACATTACATTTTATCTAAAGTATATGCTATATAATCTATTTAATATATAATATCTAATATGTAAAAAGTATACTCACACATGTATATATAAAACATTTTGTTTCCAGCAAGAATATACTATTTATACTTTCCTGCTAGACTAATATAGAATAAGTTTCACATTGTGCTTTGGGGAAAAAAACTAAGTTAAGTAACTACATAATTTCATTCATTCATTCATTAAAGTAATAAGCAGAGGAAAACCATTGTGTCTCTGGCATTAGAAGAGAAACATGATAATATCCCTATGCTGGGGTGGGGAGTGGTGATTCAAAATCTTGTGCAAAAGACAAATACTAATCTCTAAGCAATGTGGCAAATTTCACAACAGATAGCTTTACTGAAGTTCTCTTTCTATACTGAAAGTAAGTGTCTTGACTCATTATCAAGAATGAGAAGACATTTCTGTTTACAAATGTGGTATTGAAACTTTCAACAAAGCAGGTGCAAAATGAGAAGGAGTTCTTGTCCTGGCAAGCATATGCCTCTAACAGATGGCTGTTTTCTTGATAGAGGAGTCTGTCTAACAGTGAGAAGAAGTCAGAATTCCTGTTATGTTAAATAGTGTAAGTGAAATGAAACTGCCAATTCTTGACAACCTGCCAGATTGAATCTCCTGTGAAAACTGACTCACTGTTTTTTAAGTAGCATACTTTTTTTTTTTTTAATCTTTTTCTGAAGTCCTCTCGGCAGTAGATGAGTTTGATCTGTGGTTATTGTCTAAGTCCTTTTTTCTCTCGTAGGTAGGCAATAGTTTCTATGAAAAGTCTGGAAAACAATTACAGATCTTGTCCCTATCATAGCATCTTTTGTCGATGAGTTCTGATAAATCTCAACCTTGAAGTCTCAGATCATAATCAGAAACTTTATCAAACTCCTCAGGATTGTGGCTCGCACCTATAGAAATTTTGTGAGAATTAAAAATTTAAAAAGGACTTTCTTCAGGCATTCAAGCCACAAAGATGGCATCCCTACAGCCAACTGTGGCCCTGTGCCATGACTCAGGGCTCAGTGTCATTCTCCAGCACCCTAAGGTGGGTGCTGCACTAACCCGCCCTGAGTCTCCTCAATTCAAAATACTTCCCCTTGGATTTGATACCACATTGGCTAAATGGCAGTGAGTTTCCTACTACAGAGTGCTTAATGCTCTCAGGAACCAGACTTTTCAGGACCCTGTTTAGTTTGTGAATAAAAGTAGGCAGAGACCAATTAAGTTTCCTACAGCCACCAACGCAGAATGGCATGTCTCAGACAGACGTTTTTAGTTCCTTGAGCTGGTCACTTTCCCCTGAGAGAGGATAGTGTAGGGCAGTTGATTTATGCTCCATCATCTTTCCCACCTCTAACTTGTGCTCAGAGAGCCTGGGGAAGAAGTCTCCAGCACCAGGTGTCCTTCCTATAGTAACCCTGTCATTTCCCAGAAGTCTTTGCAGTGATTGGCACCATAAACAGCTTTAATACTTTTCAAGGGTAACAGACATACGTGAGGAAAGCAAATGTGAAAACTGGGCCTGTCTGGGAGATTTGAGTATCTCCCACCCAGACTGTCCTTCAGAAGCAGGACAGGCTGATAAATCATAGGGGCCTTCTCTTCTGATTTCCTTTCACCTGATCCTTTAATCTTGACAAAAATACTGTGATGTTTCTCTTGACAAAAATAGGTATGTTTATTCCTGTTTGGTAGTTGAGGAAATAGGTTAATAAAAATGAAGTAACTTCCAAATTCAAACAGCTACTTATATGAGGGGTCTGAGGCCTGAGCCATGGTCTTCAGGGCTTAGTTTTTTTATTCTTTTTTTTTTTAAAGATTTATTTATGCATACAGAGCTAGGGTACAGGCCAGAGGTGCAGAAGCAGTGAGAGGATTCACCAGAGACAAAATGGGGAGCAGAACAGACCAACTGAAAGTACACTGCTGAGGGAGCAGCGGACAGGTCAGGAGAGGTCTGCCGCGCCATGTGGGTCAACTCCGGGGCAGGTGGGGATAGAACGCATGCTGAAGTGGCTTTAACCTCTTAGTGCTGTGCTTTAACCCGCTGCACCATTAGGGAGGTCCTTAGTTTTGTTTTGTTCTTTTTTTTTTTTTAAAGATTTATTTATTTATTCATATAGAACTTGGATACAGGCCAGAGATGGGGGAGGGGAGAGGATTCACCAGAGACAGAGTGGAGAGCAGAACAGGCAGATCGGCAAAGTACACTGCTGAGGGGAGCAGCGGGTGGGTCAGGAGAGGTCTGCCACGCCATGTGGATCTCCTCCGGGGCAGGCAGGAATCGAACTCATGTGGAAGTGGCTTAAGCTTCTTAGTGCTGTGCTTTAACCCGCTGCGCCACCAGGGCCTGTTTTTTTTTTTTTTTTTTAATCACATAGTCTGGCTTTGACTTTGATGACTGACTGGGAGAGCTCTGGGAGAATCAAGACCTCTCTGAGGTGTGGAATGGACAGAAGCAAGTGTGGCCAGAACACATATTTTCCAGATACGTGCCCTCTGCCTCTCTGCCACCCAGGGTGTCCCCTGTTTGTTTACGTTCTAAGTCTTTTCTGTGGCTTTTGCTGAAACAGATGGGGATCACTTGGCTAAGCAGTTGTTGAGATATGTAGGACTTCAAGGAATCTGATGGGAAGGCAAGCGTAGTGTGTCATGCAGAAAAGTTGGCCTCTGCCTTTGAGACCTCTTTGAATCTTCATGGAACCGTGAGCTTATTTTTGTTTTCCTTTTTTAAAAATAGCTTGCATTTCTTTGGTATGTGACCACAAATCAGGATTGGCCACGAGGGGTCCAGGTATCTCTAGGTTCTACAGTAAATAAGGATCAGAGAACCTATCTACGTAATTACCCTACGTGTCAATCCACTTCTAACTAACATCTATTCCCAGGCCTTTTTTTTTTTTTTTTTTCAAGCACCTAGCTTCCTGGGAAACTGCACACACTGAGATTATGTGCCTGTGTACCTGTCTGTGCACTTAGGCATGAATTAATAATAGGTTTATCTTGCTCCACATTTGCTTCAGAAAAGAATATTTTGAGGGAGTTTATGGGCTATTTCCCAGTCTCCTGTGGCTCCACCTTAAAGAAATAACTCACCGTGATGGTGGTGGACTTTTCTCTTTAGAAGACATCAGACAGCAGAGTAGATAAGCAATTTCATAGCAAAGAACTCACCTGAAATCATCACCTACTTGCAGATATCTTACCATAGGCCACTGTTTGTTACTGTGCCCTGTAAATTCACCAGCACACATAACAACCACAGAACCACAGAACACACAAATTGGGTTCTGCGCATGGTAACAGGTAGCTGAGACCACAGGTAAGGTGAGGCCTTGGAGGCGGGGCCTTGAGAGGATGCAACAATCTTATGGTAACTGTTCCTAAGTAATGACTTGAACATCTTAAATGAGGCATTTTCAATGTCTTCCCAAGGTCATTAGCTGTGTATGGAGCAAAGGCTTATTTTTAAAGTTTGACGTAGCCTGAGGAATGCTTTGTTCCCAATTTAGAGCACTTGTCTTGAGAGGTTCCAAGTCCTCGGCCTTTGCTGCCACCCACTGTGTGTTTTGTCCACTTGTGGTGAAGTCTCAGAGCCCAGCAGCCCACAGGGGACTGACAGGGCCTGGCAGAGAGATTTTTCTGGGGAATGATTTAGGAGTGAAACTAGCTTTTAAAAAGGACATCTTGGCTATGAGAGTTTGCATTCTTCTTCAGCTAAGAGTTCACTTCGATTTCTGTCATGGGTGAAGTTGCTTCCTGGACCTTACTTGGGGGTTGGCTATGTGACTGGCTTGGTCAGTAAAGTATTAGCTGATATGAGGTGAATAGAGGTCCTGGGTAGCTCATCTTGACTTGCACCCTGGTCATCTGCCATGAGAAGAACTTCTGCTGGGTAGCGGATGCCCTCAGGAAGAGCAAACCTGAATAAAGCATTGGTCTAACTGACCCACAACCTAAAAGCAGAGTCACACCATTAAACCTGGCTTAAATAAGCCATTCCCCAGAGTTGTGATTGGGATATTCATATTGTTGCTATAAGCTATTTGGACATCTGTTAGTGAGCATTATTATAACAATAGCTGATGTATGGAGTCAATAGTTGTTTTTCCTGCACCTACATGCATATTCATGTCAACTAATATGACAGGGTTGAAATGTCTTCCACCTATGGGATTGAAATGGAGCTTCTAAATTTTGAGACAAGAAAAAGAAAGGAATGTCTTACGACATAGAGGGTACCCTCTAATAAAGATCACAGCTCAAAAGTGAGTGCTTGGGGTTTCTGGACCCAATTTCACTGTGACTATGGGGAGGCTTCCCCACACTAACAAGCAATTCTCATACACCAATCAGAAAATTAGGTCAGAGAATCCAACCTCATTCTGACATTATCTACCCGAAGATAACATCAGATACCCCAGGTTAAGAACTCAGTCTGCCAAGACCACTCTCAACTTCGGACCCTCCGATACAAGCCCTGCTGTGCTTCTGACCGTTTGGCTATAAACCAGAGCTTCCTACAACGACTCCCTCAGGTTCAATTAATTTACTAGATTGGCTTACAAAACTCTGAAAACTCATTTACTCACCAAAGTGTTACAAAGGATGCTCACGGGTGTAAGTCAGCAGCCAGATGAAGAGACACAGCACAAGGTCCGGAACAAAGAAGCATCTGTCTCTTTGGAACTCGGGGTCTGGCAAGATTCTCCAACCAGGAAGCTCTTCAAATCCCCTCCTCTTGGAGTTCTCTGGCATCTTCAATATGAAGGCATTGCAGATTAAATTATTGGCCATTGTTACTGAGCTCAATCTCCAGCCTTTTACCATTCACCAGAAGTCTGGGGGCGGGGCTAGAAACACTAACCCTCTCATCACATGGTTGGTTCTAGGCCACAAGCTCCCTCCTCAGGTGTTTCCACAAAGCTATGTTTGTTACTCTAATAAAAGATACCTTTATCACTTTCAACAACTTAGGACCTTCCAAGGTTTTGGGGAACTATGGGTTACGAATGTGGAGGGAGACCAAGATATATATGAAATTCATTTTCATCCTCTGAATCACCAAATATATATTTCTTGTAAGTCACAACATCACAATGAGCCTGCGGGTAATCAGGAAATCAGACGCCTAGGTGGCAGTAGGGTGTTTAATTTTGGCACATACACCATAGAGATCACTGGAATCCTTTAGCCCATAAAACTACCATAAATATTGTCTAAATAGTTTTGTTAATAGCTTAAGTTGAAAAATTGAACTCAAATGAATGTATTTATTAAATTTTTCATAATTTTAGCCTCTCTTGAAAGAAAATTAGAATGTCAGACTATATCTGGCCCACCATTTTTTTAAAATACAGGAGCTGATTATTTGTTCCATTTAGACGGGGCATGCACTTTTCCCTTGCCAATGTCCCTACTCATTACTCATTTTCAGCTGTCTCATGATGTTTTGTTTTGTTTTATATATATATATATATATATATATATATAGAATGTCAGACTATATCTGGCCCACCATTTTTTTAAAATACAGGAGCTGATTATTTGTTCCATTTAGATGGGGCATGCACTTTTCCCTTGCCAATGTCCCTACCATGCTCCATTACTCATTTTCAGCTGTCTCATGATGTTTTGTTTTGTTTTATATATATATATATATATATATATGTGTGTGTGTGTGTATATATATATATATATATATATATATATACATATATATATATATGTAAAAGATTTATTTATTTATGTATACAGAACTGGAGTACAGGTCAGAGGTGCAGGGGTGGCGAGAGGCTTCACCAAGGACAGAGCAGAGAGCAGAACAGGCAGATCACCGAAGTACACTACTGAGGGGAGTAGCCTGAGGTCTGTAGAGGTCAACGCACCCTGTGAATCACCTCCAGGGCAGGAGATCAAACTTGCACTGAAGTGGCTGCAGCTAGCTTGCAGTGCTGCATCCTAACCCACTGAGCCACAAAGGAGAGCCTTGTTTTATATAGGAACTGGGATTTGTGACATTTACTAGTTCAACAACTCTTACCCCATTTTAAGGAAATCCATGGAAGTAATGACAGACCCAAGTACTTAGCTTTGAGAAAATGCTTTATAGGGTGACCACAATGCAATCTTGTCCAGTACTATCCTTATTGATACTGGAGATGACATATCAATTTGTATGAAAATTATAGATTCCTCTTTGGTAGTGGTCGAGACTGGTTTTCAGCTGGGACTTCAGGAGCCTCTCACATGGCCCCTCACATGGTCTGGGTTTGCTGATTGCCTGGTAGCCTCTGGTAGTGAGATGGGAGTCCCAGGACACATGGCAGAAGCAATATATCTAGGTTGACCTAGTCTTCAAGATCAAGCAGCATTGCTACGGTATTGTTGAATGGGTTTGCAGTGCCACCAAGATTTAGGACAGGGAATCGATATACCACCTGTTCTTTTTTTAAAGATTTATTTATTTATGCATACAAGAACTGGGAAACAGGCCAGACATGAGAGGATTCACCAGAGACAGAGTGGGAAGCAGAACAGGCAGATCAACAAGGTACACTGGTGAAGGGGAGCAGCAGGCAAGGTAGGAGAGGTCTGCTGCATCATATGTGTCACCTCCCTGGTGGGGGTGATCGAACTCATGGCTGCAGTGGCTGCAGACATCATCAGTGCTTTGCTTTAACGTGATATGCTACCAGGGAGAGCTGGATAAACCACCTAGATCTAAGCGATGGTAGTTAGCAGCAAAGAAAAGGTTAGAACCAAGTCTGCTTACTCTTATGTTTATTTTTC
>NW_004567123.1:13259372-13272271 GCF_000260355.1 Condylura cristata
CTTGTATCTACACAGCTAGGAGAATTTCCATCGTCACACAGCAGGCTGCTCAAGGGAAGTTTCTGCTGTTCCTCTTATGCAGCCATGGTACCAAATCTGCCTGCCCAGGGGCTTCATGGACAGAACTTCATCCATCACTGTTACTAAACTCGCAGTACTTTTTGCTACTGTGAAAGCCAGAATGGATCTGTACAGTGCCTGCTTCCAGGTGAGTTGTGCTTTGATACCTGGATCACTGATCCAAGTTCATGTGTGTGGATCACAGCTGTTAACTATGAGAAGTGAATTTCTTGCATCTACTCTGGGGATTGGTGTTAGGAGGGTGGGAAAACCTTCAAACATAAGAAAAGTGTTTATAAGGTGCTGAGAAAGTAAAAAGTATAAGACAGTGTCGATGTCAAAATGTATGTATATTTTATATTTACATGTCTATGTAATTGCATATATGTATGCTTTTCTGAGTCATGGGTTAGTAGTTTCCATCAGAACTTCAAACATGCCTGTCCATGAGAAGGACAGGCATTGTCCTTCTCACATATTAAGAATCACTGTCCTAAGCACAAGTCTGTGTGTTTGAGTCTATTTTTATATTTGAATCTATTATAATTTTCAGAATTAGGATTGCAAAGGCTAATTTTCTCCATCTCTCTCCAGTAACCAGATGGATATGGCATTTTTGTTCCATTGTTAAATCTGTTTTGTGTCCATCTTTTGGATGATGGCAAAATACAAAGTTCACTAAAGCTTTGATTAACAAGGATGCTTATTTGAATAAATTTTGTTCATTTTGACTTCTTCTTTGAGAACAGGATGGCAAAAACAAAAGAAAACAAATAATCACAGAAATTTCCCAATTAAGATTTGTTCTAAAAATATACTTTTGGGGATGACTTCAAGTAAAAAACACATTCAGTTTCTCTATAATTTCCAATACTTGATATACAAGAAAATTCCCTGGAGACTCAATAAATGCTCACCCAGTAAAAAAAATAATCTTTTGTCATTATTTTGGGATGGGCAGGAATATAGAGTAATACATTTTGGGGCCAATTCCACATAACATAGAACATTAGAACAAAACAAGTTTCTCAAATCTGTGGCAAGAGTAAAGTGTTTTGTGCAAAATCCACAGGTCCATGATGTTGACTGAACTGGAACTGATGACTTCTAATTCTCAACCTTGTAGCTGACCTCTAAAAGCAAGGATTGTGGGCCTCCTTGGTGGTGCAGGTGTTAAAATCTCAGTGTTATCAAGCTATCACCAGCCACTGAGGTCTGAGTTTGATCCCCAGTCAGGGTGGTGACCCACAGGGTGTAGCAGACCTCTTCTGTCTTACCCACTGCTCCCCTCAGCAGTGTATATCAGTACATCTGCCTGTTCTGCTCCCCACTCTGTCTCTGGTGAATCCTCTCACCACCTCCGGCCTACACTCAGTTTTTGTATGCATGAACAGATAAAATAAATAAGAAAAAATAAAAGGAAAGTTGTCCAAAGATTTTGTATCAGACTGCTACTTCTGTTTAACAGATCAACCCACTTCCAATTACTGACAATTCCCCAAAATCATTTATTAATGCTGACAATTTTGTTGGTTCATTGTGTATTCTGATACATTGGATCAGATCCCCTCCCTCAGCTAGGTTCATGTGGGCTTCTTAGATCAGCTGATGGTTGATCAGCTGCTGTGGGTGATTTAAACTTGATTGGGTGCTGGCTTACATCTAGTGCTTCACTCAGAAACATATGGTCAATTCTCTTCATGAGATTTCTCATCCTCCAGCAAGTTCACACAGACTTGACATGGTGGTGTCAGGGTTCCAAAGGATATCTAGTCTGAGCAGTAGAGTCATAGAATTATCTTACTCTACTAGTCAAAGGCCAGCCCAAATCCAATGGTGAGGAAGAAACTTTTTGAAGGTGGGCTTGACAAAGTCACATTCTAAAACTATATTGTGGTGATGAACAATTGGTGCCATTTTTTCAACCTACTGCAGGTTAATTAATTTATACAGGCTTTATTGATTCATCCATTGTTTCTGGCCCAGTGCTCTATAAGCCCTAGGATATCATCAAGAATAAAAATTGATCTTGTACTTATTCTTAGTGAAAAATATGACAACACATCTGTTTCCTGAGGCAATCTGGTGACTCAGGGTCCGATTTTATATCTCTTTCCTGAAATCCATTAGTCTTTAAATTTGATATTACACCTGCTATTAAAAATCATATAAGAAATTCAGGAGTAATTTAGCATGCATAAATTAAAATTGGCTTTGGTGAGAATAATTGACTTCTCAGAGGTGTAGCCAACAGGGAACTGTCAAGATAGATGAGTTTTTACACATCTCAGAGAGAAACTGGAGCTCCAAATGCTAAATTTAGCTTGCAAGGATATCTCACATATATTTGACAAACTGAAGGTCTTTAGATTATAGGAAGACTTCTGGCCAACTTGATTTGATGTTTCCCTATCGAATTACTATTTCAGCTGAGACATGTGAGACTATATAGTATCCCCCCAAAATAAATGGGGTGCTGAACTTTTGTCTTTGATTAGCTATTTCTTTACACGATTGAGAGTAAATTATTTTCATATTATTCAAATGTAAGACCTGGTCTAGGCAAGATCAAAGGTGTTCTTCAGGACACAGTTTAAAATTTCAAAATACGCCCAATAAAAATTGAATAACTGCTATGTAAAATGGAAATCTAAGTAGTTTCTCAAGGTAATGAAGAGATGAAAAGACAGCAAATAACTACCCGGCCACAAGTCTAAAGGAAACTGGCACCCAAAGAAGTAAAGATTCAAGTTTATCCTGAGAAAAATTACTTTTTCTGGTGAATTCGAACTTCAATTTTAATAGGCCCATTAGACAAGACAGGAAAAACAAAACAAAACAAAACAAAACAAAACAACCACCTGAAAGTCTGAGAGTCTATTTAAATAAAAGAATCTCATCTTTGGGATTTTTGGAATTTTTCTTTTGTTTCCATATCAATCTAGGGTAGAATTTCATGAAGTTATCTAACAGCAATTTTATAAGTTGCACTGTGCTCCCTGTGGGGTCTTGTTAATTCTTTGGCGCTCTATCTGCACGAGATGGCAAAAGTCCTCTGTCAGTAACCCTCTGAGACTCACCCATCCTTTACATCTGTTTCTTTCAGCTCAAGCAAAGCTACTTTGTCTCATGAGAACTCCTAAGTAATTTTGTCCAAAACCGGAATCCTTTCTTTTCGAATGTGTGTACAGGTCCTTAAATGCAAACACCACAAGAAGATATCCAAAGACTTCTAGCTTTTCACCCTACTGCCCCCCCCCCTTCCTTGATACATGAAACACAGAGAGTCTTAGCTTTTGGAATGAAGATAGGGAACTGTTTTAGAAAAAATATATATTATTTGATATTGAAAAATTTCCTAGCTGCATGTGTTTGAAAGCAGCGCTGCCCTAGATTCAGTGAGGCTATGTCATTGTCTAGGGCCCCATGCTGTAAGTGACCACACCTTGTCCTTTTTTCGGGCTCTGCTTCTGCCATAGAGACGTTTGCTAAGGCTAGGGCACCCTCTGATCTGAAGGACACAAACCCTTTTTAGACCATCAGCCATGGCACTCTAGAATTCCTTGTTCAAATGCCCCCAAGCTCAATTTTAGTACCAGCAGGTGAGTGAGGAGTGATTTAGGGAAGCAACTCTTGCAGGATAAAAAGGTGTGAAAGACCCTCATCCCAGACTGGATGTGTGTACAGTGCAGAAACTTAGGGCTGCTAGGATAAAAACAAAGCAGATCTTTCCTTTAAATATGATCTTGTTGGAGCCCTCCCTGGTGGCACAGTGGACTAAAGCACAGCTCTAAGAAGTAGAAGCCACTTTGGCATGAGTTTGATCCCCGCCCTGGAGGTGACCCACATGGCACAGCAGACCTCTCCCGGCCCACCCGCTGCTCCCTTCAGCAGTGTACTTCATTCATGTGCCTGTTCTGCTCCCCACTCTGTCTCTGGTGGATTCTCTCACTGCCCCTGCACCTCTGGCCTGTACCAGTTCTGTATGCATAAATAACTCTTAGAAAAAAAAATTGGTGCTATAGGAGTCACTTTGATTGGACAGCCTTGAAGATTTACTTCCTTATCTGTACTTCTAAACCAACTGAGTCGAGTGGAACTGGTACCTAGAACAGAGTAGATGCTTATTAAATATGTTGACAGAATGTATTACTGGAAATACGTTGATGTGGGAGTATTTATAGCCTCTCCCAATGTAATAGTAATTTTAATTTTGCCTGCTGCTTGTGAGCCTTTTGGAGGCTTAATTAAGCAACACTAGAACATTCAGGAAGAATAGAACATTTTATATTGGAAAGGTTAAAGGGTTACTGAAAAGATTAGACATGGTGAAAGAAAATAGAATGAACTCA
Source organism: Condylura cristata (assembly GCF_000260355.1). NCBI lineage: Eukaryota > Metazoa > Chordata > Mammalia > Eulipotyphla > Talpidae > Condylura > Condylura cristata. The sequence goes on from NW_004567123.1 coordinate 13,263,785, forward strand.
GAGATGAAGGCAGGGGGACAGCAGACAAGAGCCCACATGGGCTGGAGTTTGGGGGAAATTGGGGGGACGGTTCCTTGATCTGCAACAGTCACTAACAGAATGAGAAAGTGATGGGAAAAACAACTTGAGGAGACTTTGTAGCTTGCTATGAGTCAAATCCTATTTTGGCACATTTTAAAAAGATCTCAATACAAAGTGTTTGTCCTTTTCAACTATTTTTCTGGTCTTTGACTAATGCTCTCTGGAGATTAGACTTTCTATCAGTTTGCAATAAATGCATGTACTTCCTTAGAGTCTTATAAAAGAGATTTTCTTTACAAATAACAAAGAGAAAGGAAATTGTATTTCAGTGATCCTACGATACATGCTTATGTTTATTTAGCCTTACAGAAATCAGGATGGGCCTTTAGGTTTATTGATAGTGAAAGTGCAAGATTTTCATTTTTCTGTTATTTGGTACATTTCTTATTGATATATTAAATGTGTTGACAGTATAAACTCAATAATGTTATACTTTAAAAAAATGATGTTGCTGACTTTTAAAAATATTTGATAAGACTTAAAATTATTTAAATCATTTTTACTGCTTGTCAGAAAAGCTTTGAGCATTTGCTTTCCTTAGCTTTAGTCAAATGAGGATGGTGAGGGAAGGGAAGAGAAAGAGGGGGATCGCAAACACGGAAGTGATGATCAAGTGTAACAACTCTTGGAAGGGGGTGGAAGATGTGCACTGTCAGGGGGTATTACCTCCCTAGAGACTGACGTTATGCCCACTCCTGCCCTCCTACTCATCAAAAGAAGGCTGGCTTTGAAACCAAGAAATAACAGCTTGACTGTGTTAAGAAATTTTTATTGTTTCCTTTGGATCTGTGGTGAAAGCACATAAAATTACAAGTGGAGGAAACATCATGCCACAAAATTGCATAGAATTATTACAAAAATGTGAATTATGCATCTTAAATAATCTGGGATAGGAGAACCAAAATCTGTACATTTTGAGAGCTTCCTATTCTCTGCCCTATCTTCATTTTTCTTCTGAAAAGACAAAAGTCACAATGTCCAATCCATCACAAACAATATTTATACAGAGCACAAGCGTGACATTAAATTCAAAGTAATGCAAGCAATGGCCCTTTCTTTTGGAGTTATTGAATAACTGCTTATCTAGTACAGGAGTATTACTTAATGTATGGCGATACTGAAATGTTAAAATGAAAATTTAAAAACCCAAACACATGGCATGTCATTAGAACTTGGAAAAATTGGTTTACACGGCCAAAACCACACTATTCTCAGTAGTGTAAAGGTTTCATAGGGGTACAGTCTAATTTAGTACACAGCTCTACTCTCTATTATAGGAAAACCACAGCACAGAATTTCACGCATTCAACAAAGAACAAGGCAAATACATAAAGGCACAAAAACTGCACACCATATAGACCCTTTCCCTTTATCTTAGTCTATTTCAAGTAATATTAATATTAGTAAATGATAGATCACTGTAGTAGTTCAATGATGCAAGATGGACAGTGTTACGCACTACCCCACAACTGCAAAAAGTGTCATTGTACAGATATAAAAATGTGGTTACAGTAAATGGCCAAATACAAACGTACTGTAAAATGACTAATCACTAAGATCATGAAATTCAACTACTAAAACAGTTTTGTGTAAGTCAAGGTAACTCAACATTAGTCTATTTCTGCACTAAAATGCGATAGTGTTCTGTAGTAATCACCACCGTGTTTGGCTGTGAATGCTATTATTCTTTCATTCTTCTGCCACTTTAAACTGTCTCTAATTTTATTACAAAAATGCAGCATTCAATTTTGACCATTCTTGCTTCCTTGTGTTCAATGCCTTTCTTTCAAAGTGCAAAAGTAGAATGATTTATAAAAGATTTCTCTCTCAATGAAGTTTTATTAAGTATCTAATTAATACCCCAAATCTTTCAGATCAAAATATAATCATCTCCAAAGGGGATAAATTTTCCCCCTTGTGTCTCACGAGATGTGTTTTCTTTTTGATCAAACACTTCTAATATTCGAACTAAACCTTCATTAAAACCTTCGATTAAAACTTAATTGTGATCTCTAGTTATTGCTTAAAGTTAAATAAAATAATTCCATAAAAATATTAAATTCTTCAAATACAATTTTCAGGACACAAATAGTTTTTGTGTTTTAAATGTTTCCTAAGCTATAATCAGACAGGTTTATTTTAAAGTAAAATAAAGCTGTAAGCATCTTGCTTCAGGGCTTTAACCTCAATGTTCGTTGTGTTACTCTCTATATTATATTTCCTCTATATAATTATTCTCTCTTATTTAATACCTTTCAATAATAATTTTGATCAGTTATACCACCATATAATCTGTTTCTCTTAAGTCATTTAAAAGGAATTTAACAAAAAGACACACTTAATGAATTAAATATACATAGTAGATATATAATGAAAGGTTTTTTGTTAGAATAACAAAAAATCATGGAAGATACTAACATATTTTCCTATTGCTGTCCTACACCATTTTGTCTATTTTGACTATTAAATGAAGATTAAAAGACTATGCTTAAGATCAAGTTTTTGATTTGGCAAAATATGTATCAAATCCATATTCTAATTTCTAAATCTACCTTAATTTGCATCAATAGCGCCATCATTTGTGAGCTATTGACCTAGCTCACAATTCAATATAACATAACTCAATACAGTGTAATATCCATGTAACCTAGTTATTTGATTATCATTTTTTTCTCTATCCATTTACCCCCAAATTAGGCTTTAAGTCTTGCAGTGGTGGAGATCTGTGTCACTGCCAATTAGAAAACACACATGGACACTTATATGAATGTCTGTGTGCAAGTACATGGTTGAGTGTATACATATATACATGGAAATAATATATATCATTTATATATGGGTCTGTGTATTCTTTATAAATATTCATTATTTATTTCTATAGTCAAAATAAATGAACCATAAAAAATGTCAGACAGCAAAATAACCATTAGAACCTGCATCATTCTGATTGAATCTCTATTTACCATACATCAGCCCAACTGTATTTACTCAAACAGACTCTTTGCAGCTACTGAAATCATTTCAGGCCGCGACCAACAGATACCCAGACTTCGAGTGGAATAGTCAACTCAGCACACTGCCTGAAAGCGTGTGGTTAACTCGCTCATGCAGCCAAAATGTACAAGCCACTGGGTTGCCAAGTCTTGGGGTAGCTTCACTGGGCAAGAATACAATCAAGTTATATATATTTTTTTTTCCAAAAAATAAAAGCAGCTTATTTTGAATCACTATGGCATCTGATAAAACTGTGTCAGCAACAAATACACTGATGCCTCTATGATAAATAAATTAGCAAACTGCAAGCCACCAGTGCTTGCAAAGCAAAGGATGAAACAATTTAATATACATGTTAATGTGAAGATATATTAGTTGAGGGGCAGTTAGGAAAGAAATGTTCAAAGTTGGTTGTTCAATAGTGTTAAATAGTGCTACGCAATTCTCAACCTATTTCTATTACAATGAAATACTTTACACCAGAGCTTCAAATACAAACATGAGCTTGATATTCTTCAAAAAAGACAGTCCTTCATTAAATGTTCCATAGAGCCTGGAAGTTTCCTGCTTTGAATTTACATGGAAAGAAAATAAAAATCCCACGTACATGCACTCTCTACTAGTAGACCTGCAGTAGTTTTCACGTAACACCTGGAGCCTGGGCCTGGGGACGTCTGCATGGATGCTTCTGGAATCTCCCTTTTTTATGGATTATAGAGTAGGGATGCTTCTCAGGAAGATGCTTCTGGGTGGTGATTTTTGTAACAAGAGAGTCTGACGGAGCTGAGTCGCCATGCAGATCCTGAAGGCCTGGCAGGAACCATCACAGAGGAGTATCAAACTCTTTTCCTGGGTTATCTCCTTCCAGCAACTCATTCGAGAGGGATTTGTGATTCAGTTTCCCTTGGTCTGGAGCCAGGGGTGGAGGGGCAGAACTGTGGTTGCTGTCTTCACTGATCTTCCCTTTCATGGCTTCCTGCACAAACTCCAAAATTTCCAGGGGCAGCCTTTTGAACTTGTCTTGATATTCTTGCTCCAACTCTGTCTGCAACTGGGAGACATCAAAAAAGAAGAATTTTAGGTCATTTAGGTTGTACAACTTTAAGGTAGGAACTGTTTGAAAGAGATATACAAAGACTGGGGAGAAGTAAGTTAATTTAAATGTCACACACCTATAAAGAAGCTATAAGACAGTTTACAAGTAAGTATGTCATTTCTCCATAGCTGAAAGTTAAGTTCAGGTTATGTGTTGCATAAGAAGGCTAAAGACCTCCAATAACATAAAAAATAATAATATATGAAAGCACATGGATGTGCAGTAGGCACACAGCTGAGTCTTTTGGGGAAAAAAAATATAGGAAGAATTTACAATGAGCTAAAGTTCTTAAAATAAGGGTTGGAAGCTTTTGATAGTTGGGAAGCCAACAGCAGTCATGGATAGGGCTGGGGAGAGTGCAGAAGTTAACCAGTGTTGGGCCTCCCTGGTGGTGCAGGAGGTTAAGTCTTAGCACTATGAAGCTATCAGCAGCCATTGCAGTTGTGGCTGCACAACTGCAGTCAGGGAGTTTTATCCCCGGCCAGGGAGCTGACCCACATGGCATAGCAGACCTCTCCTGTCTCGCCTGCTGCTCTACTCAGCAGTCTATTTCAGTCAATCCACCTGCCCCTACTCTGTCTCTGGTGAATCCTCACACCCCCTGCCTCTGGCCTACACCTAAGTTCTTGTATGCATAAATAAATCAATCTTTAAAAAAGAAGAAATAAACCAGCATAGACAGAGTAGCTAGGAATAGGTACTCAGGGGCTTGCAAGCTTCTGCCGAGTGGTTCTAAAGAGTTGTTTAATGTATTTTTACATGTCAAGTGAGTTCAACTAGCCTATTTTAACTTGCATTTTGACTCTTAAAATCACTTTAATTACTTTTCTCATTCTAATTTTTATTTGTGTTGTAACCTATTTATACTACCTTTGAAATTGTCTTTTAATGTATGTATTTAATTTTGTGGGGAATTTTCAGATATCGAAAAGTCACAGGACCCTTTATTCAAGTACAGGCTTATGTGGAGACCTTAAAAATCAAACAACTAGATCTATGATTTTTCCCTCAAAAGCAGGATAAAGGGTAGAGATGCTGCCTGCTGGAAAGCTTTGCCATGTTGAATCCAATGGAAATACAAAATTTTATATAAAACTTTCTTTGCTTATTGCATGGCAACATAATCATCAAAATGGTTTGCAAAACTAAAGCCTTTTTTCCCCCTCTTACAACCTTTCCAAAAATGTGTCCTTAAAATATTAGGGAATTTCTTTTGGTGCTCCTCAAATGTTAAGGCACACACAAATCATCTGGGATCTTGACTTTGATTCCAACTCAGGAGATCTGGGTGGAGCTCAAGATCCTGCCTCTCCGCAACTCATGGACCAGTCATGAGCTGGTCCACTTTGGACACCCTGTTTATCTTCCTGTTTCCAAGCTCCCAATGCAATCTCTGTCTCAATCCTGGTGGGATGTTTTCACCTACAGTGCTCAGTCCCATCTCTGGGGCTCACCTAATCCTACCCCAGCTGGGCTGGAGCCGGACCAAAGGGTATCTGCATGTTGGTGTCCTGCCCCGTTGTTTACCCACATTCTGGACATTGCCAGAATCTTCTTAATTGGTCTCCTTTTTGTTTTTGTTTCTATGCCAGAAAAGTTTTGCTAAGACTTACTTATTTAATATAGGTTCCATTCACAATTAAATTCTAACACCCCCCCCCCAAGATCTGACATCAGAATTTTTTGTAAATTTGTGGCAAGCTCATTGACATGAACTGATACCAGGCTATTTATAACCTTTATTTATCTCCCACTTGGTATGAATATCCATGCACAGTACTGTAGATATATTAATTTGTTCGATTGCAAGGATGATCCATGTCCCTGTAGGGTCACTTATTTTAGTTTGTTTTTTCCTTAGACAATTTAGATTATTTCACTTGTTTTTCTTCTCTGGGAATATGTGCTTTATATATTTAAAATTTTATTCCTCACTGTCTTTTAACCTTTTAAAATATATCTCTAGCCTTTGGGAAATGTAAGGTAACAGGGTAGTGTAATTATTTTGCTTAAAATACTTTGAAATTTGCTACTGAAAACTAGGGAAAATAAAACTAACCAGCAAACAAGTAAAGAAACAAAAACATTACTAAAACTTAAATTAAGGTGTTTCTACCTAAAAAATGACATACAGCTAATAAAAGTAAACAAATAACTATGAAAACAGTAGGAAGTAATTACCTTACTGTGAAAAATTCAGAAAGTCTATAAATAGTTACATATGTGATGTGATAAGTATATTTTCCAAGATACAGATCTACTTTGAAGGGAAAGAAAATTAAATATATAAATTGTGTTGGGGTTATGAATATATTTAATTTTTCTATTTTTCATTTTATACTAATGTTATTCACGTTTGAATTTAGCATAAGAATAGCATTCTAAAATAAAATCAAAATCTAATATATTTTTAAATACAAAAAGTAGAGCCTAAGTATATAAAATGATCAAGAAAAATTGAAGAATTATTATAGGAAAAAAAGGGACAAAATCATTAAAAAAGTACATACATTGATTGGGCAGTTTCAAAATCAGCCTGAGCAACCTTGCAAAGACTCATCTTATTTTTAGAATAATCGCATGAATTTTTCACCTCTACCGAAAATAGAAATAACAGGATCATATAAAAAATGCAGAAAGAGGTCAGTCAAATTACCAGAGGGCTGATGGGAAATGGGATGTTTAAAATGGGACTATATTTAACTCTCTCAACCCTTCCAGTTTGTGTTTATTTGTTTTCCTCTAAACTTCCTTAGAATAAATTGCAATGGGACTTTGAGACAAAATGGCTGACTGAGTGGGAAATTATTTCTTCTACTTCAAATACAGGGAAGTGCTGAATAAAATAAAATATATTTACTGAAATTTAGAGTTGAGTTTTAAAACTTGAAAAGAAAAAGTCACAGAAATAAAGGCGTTCAAATGCTCTAAGAAGATGGTCGAGAAGGTCTACATGTTTTGGTTATTGGAATGTTTGAAATGAAGACTAGAAAACTCCATCGATAATCTTGGGGATGAAGTGAGGAAGCTAGTCACTGAAGGAAAAATCAACAGGAATCAGGAACCAAAACTGGCACCTTGAATAACAGTTTCCAAATTCATATTAGCTCTGTGGACAGCTACCCAGGGCCAATAAATCAAAGCAAAAGTTGTTCAGAAAGGGATAAACTAATGGAGTCCCAGCAGTGAATTCTGCTGTTTGGATTCTTCACAACTCTGCAATCACTAATGAACATGAAGTCAAGGCTCAAAACTGTAAGCCACTAAAGTTAAATTGAGCATTTGTTTAACCTTGCAATTCAAGGTTGTCATTAACAACTGAAATCTTGAGAAAATGAATAAAATGTTGATCAGTTTACTTCTAGGTCAAATGGAAAATACTTCAAATGTAAAGAGAAATAAATTAGATTGCTCAGATCAGTGTAGTAGAAAATATATGGTCAATTCACAATTTGTATACATTCCTGATCCTGATGCTTTTTTTTGTTTTTAAAGATTTATTTATTTATTCGTACAGAACTGGGATGCAGGCCAGAGATGCCGAGGGTGAGAGGATTCACCAGAGACAGAGCAGGGAGCAGAACAGGCAGATCGACGAAGTACACTGCTGAGGGGAGCAGCGGGCGGTCAGGAGAGGTCTGCCACGCCATGTGGTCACCTCTGGGGCAGGTGGGGATCGAACTCATGCGGAAGTGGCTTAAGCTTCTCAGTGCAGTGCTTTAACCTGCTGCGCCATCAGGGAGGGCCACATTCCTGATGCTTTTAACTAAGTACTTTTAATCTAGTATCGCCTATATTTTTGGCAGACTTTTTCTAAATAATTATACTTTCTGGAAATGAATAAATACCACCTAGCAATAAAGACTTTTGCAAAGGTTAAGATGGCAACCACAATTAAATTGTTGCTACAGCTCTATTAGAGTGAATAATTCCTTGAGGAAAGGATCACATTCTCTACAGAGGGAGCTTGCATGTCACCAAGTATGACCTTGGACATTCTATAGAATCTTTTTGCATTTAAGACATCTCATATTTAAATTGAGGATAATGATATCAATTTCCATAGATTGCTGCTAAAAGGTTTAAGTGAGATCACACATGTTAAGTAATTAGAATATTGTGCTTGCTTATTAATCATTTATAACTTCATTTCTAAAGAGAAGGGAAAAGACTTACACCTTAAAATATCTGGAATACTGTCTACTAAGTGCTGTTAATTCCTTTCATTTGTATCACCAAAGCCATTACTGTCAATGCAACATATACAAGGTACTTTTAGATCTTCCTCTGGCATGCATTTTTGGTTGTGGTTGACT
>NW_004567123.1:13272981-13355956 GCF_000260355.1 Condylura cristata
GCCAACATTTGTTGTTGCTAGTTGTTTGAAGATGTGCCATTCTCACTGGGGTGAGGTGGTATCTCATTGTGGTTTTAATTTGCATCTCCCTTATTACGAGTGAGACTTTTCCCCCCTTTTTAAAAAGATTTATTTATCCAAACAAGTACTGGGGTACAGGCCAGAGGTGTGGGGGTGGGGGGTGGTGAGAGAATTCACCAGACACAGAGTGGGGAGCAGAACAGGCAGATGTACTGAAATACACTACTGAGGGAAGTAGTGTGTCAGGAGAGGTCTGCCCACTATGTGGGTCATTTCCCTGGTGGGGAATCAAATTTACCCTGCAGTGGCTGCAAATTGCTTGATAGTGCTGTGCTTTAACTCATTGTACCACTAGGCAGGGCCATTTATCCATACATAATATTTTTGAACACCCTGAGTTGTATGAGAGCCTGTATTTAGTGCTGTGAAGAATGACAAACCTAGAATCCTTCCAGGTGACAAGCATCATGTATGGAGAAAATAAAACATTGGACTGAATGGGAGCCACAGACAAGATTTGCTGTGAATGTTGAGAAAATGAAAAGTGGATTGCAGCCTTAGAGTGAAATGAGAAATACTATGTGGAGGAGGTGGGACTCAAAAGGTTGATTCTTGAAGGATGCATACATGTTTTTATTATCATCTTTGTCTTGGGGCAAAAGCATCCCCATGAGAAAGCTGAGGAAATAGAATTCTCTAACTATAACTTCCCTCTTCCTTGCTCCATCTAAAGGTACACAATGCAAGTATCTATAAGCAACTGAAATGCTAAGTTTTTATCTATTTATGTTTCTTTGTCTACCTAACTTTGGGTCTGCTCCATAGGTTACAAAGGAAGGATCTCATATTCTGTGGCTGAGAACAAATCTTCATAAGATGCCTGCATGTTAAAAATAACAAAATGGGCAAGCATTAAATCAATATTCCTTAGAAGTTAATGTATACCTAAAGTACCTGAACTTTTATTAAAATGTAGATACAGAGTGGGTGAATCTGGGTGCAAACTGAGATTCTGCATTTCTAACAAGCTCCCAGGAAATGCTTACACTGCTGGATTAAGAACACTTTTTGAAGCCCTCCCTGGTGGCTCAGCGTGTTAAAGCACAGCACTGAGAATCTAAGGCCGCTTCCTCATGAGTTGGATTCCCGCCTGCCCCGGAGGTGACCACATGGTGTGGCAGACCTCTCCTAACCCGCCCACTGCTCCCCTCAGCAGTGTACTTCATCGATCTGCCTGTTCTGCTCCCCACTCTGTCTCTGGTGAAGCCTCTCGCCGCCCCTGAGCATCTGGCCTGTACCCCAGTTCTGTATGCACAAATAAATAAATCTTTAAAAAAAAAACCACTTTTTGAGTAGCACCACTTGAGACAACGGACTTATAATAATGTGCTCCTTTTGCATATCCAGTTCCCTACTCAACATTATTTCATAGACTATATTTATATTAAAGAATTCTTTTTTAAAATCTCATCTCAAACCTCTGGAGTTGACAAATGTTCATGCTTGGATTCAAAGAGTTTGTTGGAAGCCTTCTGGTGAAGGCAAAATGAGGGTTGCTAAATTTTCAGAAAGGAAAGGTGTATGTAGGCTGTAGATTCAAATTCTAAATGTTAAGTAGAGACAATACTGAATCTACACAGAGAAAGACAGAAGCGACAGAGCTGAGTTACCCCAAACATCCAAGATGACCCAGCAGTTAGCTGATGTACCCATAAAAGTAAACAAGTCCAGCTAAGATTAGTAGAGTCACATACTTGACCCTTAGCAGATCATACAGATTTGAACAAGTCCAGCTAACATCACTTATACTCAGGCCAGTTCAGCTGAACTCTACAAACTTAGGAACTAAATAAATGTTTATTACATGTGCTAATGAAGCTGTGTTCTGTTATGCCATGTTACTATACAGCATTCAGCATGGCTCTGTAATTTCTTTGAAAAGGGTACATGAATTTCCATGGCTTTGTCATACAATGAATTGTTTAAATGTCCCAGAAGACAGACTCCACTTGCCTTATATGCATACCATAGTCCTTCAATATCTAAAAGCAACTTATACCATAATACCAGGCAATAGTTATGCTACTTGGCGAAGCACTTCATCCAAACTAATTATATAAGCACCAGAGTTCTTTTCTTTTATAGGTGCTGCCATTAAGGTTCACGAATTTTCTATTTTTAGTTAGGTGCTTTCTGTAGAAATACTCAGTTGTGGTCTATCATAGCTGGGAATAAAAATGATTTAATGAGGAAAGCTATTTTGATTTTACCAAAATGATTAATGATAGTGCAGAGATATACCTTGTCAAACAGAAAGTTTCTGTTAAAAACAAACAAAAAAAGGGTTATCTAACTCTTTTAAGTTCTGTGTTCTTGGATAAGAAAACTTAAAGAGATTTAGTTTATAATCATATGTGAATAAATACCAGCATATTATAAACCATACTTTTTAAAAAATCTGAAGCCCACAACTCAATCAGTTTAGTGCAGAAACAAGTTCTGAACACCAACCTCTCACCTCCTAACCCAAGTCTCCATCCCCAGCATTCTAAGCTAACCCTTCACTTTGTAAACATAGGAATTGTGATTTCAGAAAACTGGCACTATATATTAAGAGAAAAAAAAAACAAATAACTCCTATGAATTTCCTTTTATATTTTGGATTTCAGAAGTTGTTTCACAAAAAAAAAAAAGAAAAGAAAAGAAAAGAAAAGTGAGTATTGTCTTTTACTAAAAGTAAAAAGGCTTGAGGAAGGATTACATGGCGTAGGGTCTGATGAGTAGGCTGCCCTTTTAATGAAAACAATAAGGATTGTCACCCAAAATATGTTAGGAGATGTTTATTTGGCCAGCTGGGTATTTTCCTGTTTGGAAAATTGGAATAAGGGAGAAACAACCTCACATAGAAAAAATTCTTGAGTTAGGCTAACTCTAGTAAATACTGCTAATAAATTGCATGGAAACATAAAACTATAAGATAACGATGTAATAAAAATGGTACTAATAATTACAATTTACTGAATGCTTACTGTGTGGCAGGCACTGTTCTTAGGAGTTTTCACATCCAATTTAATACATGTATATTAATTGCAATCTCCAGATTCAAACAGTTATGGGCCGGGAAACAACCCAAATCTGTAAATCAGGGTTAGTATATGGCAATAGAGAATTACATGACCTGTGGCTAACGGAATTGTATTTCCTGTTAAAATACTCAAATTGAAAAACATTAACATATACCAAGAGTCAGATAAAAGGTTTAATTTAGTTGGCCAGTCACCAGTTTGAGGTTCCTGATTTAACTGCATTATAAGAAGCAAGGGCTGACAGCAAAGGGTGATTTATGTCCACTAGAAAGAGGCTAGGAAAACAATACCAGAGAATCCTATTCTCTCCATCACATAATCCCTGAAAGAATCAATAAAAAGCCTCAAGTCGATTGTAATAAAAGGCTATTAAAGGCTAATTATTTTTAGATGAAACTTACATTTCTTTCCAATCAAGTGGATTGCCACCGGCAGAGAAGAATTGAATATACATTCTGAACTCAATTCCTATACAATGCCAATAAGGCAGGTGTTGCAAATGACCATCTCAGATAAGGGGAATGTCTAGTAAAAGATCGTCCTTGGGCAGGGTTCCTTTCAGATGGACAAAAGGATTGGTCTCAGAAGATTTTTTCTTAGGGAGGCCTCTCCCTGTGTGTCCCTCCTTTCAGATCAGTTTCCTCATCTGCACTTACCTTTGTCCTAATTCTTTTAAGACTAACCAAGCAGTAGTGATTACCCCATGTTAAATCCTAAAGGGAACAACTTTCTCTTGATTTAAAGCCCGTGCATCACATTAAAAAAATCAGAGGCAGCCTGTGTCAAATGACCTAGAATGAACTCAGCTGTGTCCCAGGAGAACCCCTTTTCCTGATCACATAAAATTAGTTTGAGTTTTTCTTTTTCCTTTTATAAATGTATATTCCAAGAGTGGTTAGTTCTATGAGGGTTTTATCAGGATAATTGATTTCAATGCTTAGGGAGTCAAGATGTCCTAATTATACAGTCACTCCTTCTAAACATGATGCTTATCCCTGCTTAAATTGCTGTGGTTTTAGGTCGGCCATTTACAACTTGATCTAAAAGGAAACCAGGCATTTTTTTTCCTCTTGGCCCCACAGGGGTTATGAGAAGTCTGGCTGTCATGCATGAATTCTTCACTCAAGGTAAATTAGGAAAGTATGCTGGAATTAATCAGGGAGAGCAAACTGAAGCAGGGCGAGGTACACAGTGACTGGGGCCAGGCAGGACCGTGGTGATGGTGAGGGCATTCCTTAGTTGCAAAGAACAGCTGTTGAGCCATGCCAACTAGATCACTACCACATGGAAATTCATGGCCAAGGTTGCCACATATGACTTTCAACAGAAGCTAGCAATCTTGATTTCATGTTAAATCTTATGGTTTGTCAGTGTTGGCACCTAAATTACACATTTTAAAAGGTACCAGGCAGGTCAATCTGCAACAGTTTGGGTAATGTCTTCCATATGTTTGATTTTGGACTTGCTAAATAACCACCCAAATGTCCGCTTGGGTGTCTTTACTCGGGGATTGAATCTATCACCTGCTGCATGAATGAAGGCATAACCACACTGTTGGTGCTTTGAATTGTTGACAAGGGATTGAGAATCGTTGACTGGGGAATGAGATACTTATAGCAGGAATAAGCTTTTGATCTTATGCTAGGTAGCTTCTCTGGAAGGAAACTGCTTAAGAATTCAGAATATCTTCTCATTTCCCCATTTCTCAAAGTGTGGTAATGTAACGATGCTGAACCCAAAGGGTGTGGAATGGAAAATCTTATAAACTTAATTGTAAGGAATTTTGGTAAAAATGATTTTTTATATCTATTTCTCCAGAGGCTCCTGCTGATGGATTTTTTTTTTTTAAAGAGATCTGCAGGTGACTTTTGAATACAAATGGTTACTCTACTACTTTCTCTCTCTCTCTCTCTCTTTTTTTTTTTAGTATTTATTTATTTATTCATACAAGAGCTGGGGGTCAGACTACATATGGGGGGATTGAGAGGATTCATCAGAGAGAGTAGGAAGCAGAGCAGGCAGAGCTATTGAAATACACTGTTGAGGAGAGCAGCGGGTAGGTCAGGAGAGGTCTGCTGCACTATGTGGGTCACCTCCCTGGCCAGGGATGGAGCTCATGCTGCAGTGGCTGTGGAGAACTTCACAGTGCTGCATCTTAACTGCTTGTGCCACCAGGAAGGGCCCCTAGCTTTGGGGTTTTTGTATGAGTGACAATCAATATTGTATAATTCCACATGTAGCAACTGATTGGTCTAAATTGCAGAGAATGACTAGTCATTCCCCAAATTTACATTTGTCCTTTCCTGGTGTCTGCTGTACACAGTGTCAGCTGCCTAGTCAGAGATAATTCCAAAGATCCTCTTCACTACCTTTTAATCCAGGGGTGATCAACCACTAACCAATTATTGCCAATGAAATGTCAGGACAGGGGTTCTTAAAGCAATAGGAGGCATGTCTGCCATTCCCTTTGCCAGTGAGATCTTTGAAGATAATGTAACCTCACAATAAAAAGAACCTGGTTCTCTGAATTACTTTGTGGAAACATGGTATACAATAACCATGGAACAGCCATGTTGGACTGCTGTATGAAACAGAAATAAAATACTATTGTGAGAAGTTAATACATTTTTGGTGCTATTTGTTACAGCAGCTGTGTTATACTGATACATTCTCACATACATAATTTGTGTTGCATGATTTCATTCACAATGGGGACATGATAGAAATGCATTTAGATATTATGTGTTATGATATTATCTGGTTCATTTTAATAATAATTTTTATACCATAGAGATGACCTTTGAAAGTTACGTGGGACTTACTTGACTGTTCAGAAAGTAAAATTAGAGTAAACTGAACAATAAATTTTGAGTATTTTATTACTGTAAGAGACAGAGAGAGATAAAACCCAGGGAACATCATTCCTTTCCATCAGTCCTAATCTATTCCTCATCTACAAGGAAAATGTAGGGATGATACAATATCTCCCTTTCCATTGTTATCATTGGATTAAAGTGTGTAAAGACATCATAGTATATAGTTATAATAAAGTTACTTATATAATGACAGAAATGTGATGCTTCATTAATGTATAATTTCAGTCAATTTTAAAACATGATTTCTTTGTATTTTGCTTGGGTAACAGGATAGGGGTAAATCTTACTCTCTGCTTCCATCATCCGATCAGACAATCATTTCTTGATATCTTTCACCCTGGGGCTGTTTCTAAAGACGAGTAATTTCTTAAAATCACCCAGTCTAGGGGATTAAAGACTCTCTGGTGATCATAGGTGTTCTTACTTTTACAGAGATAAATGTCTTTAGGGAAAAAGTCCCCTTGGTTTCATCAAACACATTTTGGTTCTCTGTTGGGACTGACCCCAATCATGGGCTGTCAGAGGGCAGGGCCTTTAGGTGGGAGTGGCTTCATCAGCAAGAGCTGAGATCCCTAGAACATGGAGAGGGGAAGCAGTGCCGGTGTGAGGAAGACGTTCTCAATGAGCTTTGCAGTTAGAAAACCATCCTAATCATGGGAGATATTCTATTTAGCATACACTTAGACAAAATTTTCTGATACTTGAAACACTGGCCTAATGGCATATGTCACTGCCTTGTGGCTCATTCTCAATGTTCATTTATTCATTTTATTTTTTTTTATTTTTCCTTTTATTCTCTCATACATTCCTTTGACATTTCATTGGGTGCCCTTATATATACACCCAGCACTGTGATGATACTTGCCATGAGACATAGATGAGACACAGTCTTAATGTCAAACCATATGTAAAACATAACACAATAATGTGATGAAAGGACTATGATAAAATTATAAGCAACAGGCAACAGTAGCATAAAGAAGGGAGTGGCCCCTTCTTTTTGGTGTCCACAGTTAAGAATTATCTATTTTGTAGAGAACAGACACTATTCTGTAGTCTGACCGGAAGCACTGCACATCCCATGAAACCACAGGCCCTTTGCACAGGTGATTGCCAACTACCTTCATCAAAGGCACACCTTGATATGTCACTACCCCCCCAACTTTTGACAGCACATTCAACTATATTCCAAAATGATGAAAAGGAAAAGTCACATGACTCATAATTTTTATAGCCTATTTTGTCTAAGTGTATGATAAATAGAATAAGGTACCATAATACTTGGAAATATTCCTTGATACTGCAGAGATCAGGGACACATCTGTAAGGAAAAATATGACTGAGTATACATATATACACATTTACATGGTGTTATAAATAATAACACTCAGAAAACCTACTAATTTCATCTCTAACTTTGGCTTTTTATAATAAAATGAACTTCTTTTAATACATGTCAGTTAAATTAAGATGACAGAAATCAAACACAGTACAGAAATGAACAATGATGTAATAAGTGTATGTATACACACATACACATATGAAAAAAAAAAGAATTTTTGACTGGATTGAAAAATTGCAAACTTGAGTGATCTTATCTTCATTCGCTTAACTCTTTCAGTTAGAATGAGTTTGAAGTTGTAATTCAAAATCCCTCAACACATTTTCTATCTGACAAAAATATCTGTTTTTGGCAATGATGGTAAAACAGAATGATTAGAACAGGGGCAGCAAAGGGTGTGAGGTTACATAAAGCATAAACATACCTGGAATCTTGTTAGAAATGCAAGTTCATGGGCCCACACTAAACTTCCCTATTTATCAATCGTTTATCATCTACAGAGCTACTTTTATTAAATTATTTTGATTGCAATAATGTCAACAATATTGTATATGTTTTATGAGTATAAACACACATCTTCCAATGTATTTTACTACCCCATGCCCATTATGAAAGCACCAATAATTCTCTACTTTATTCCATTGGTTCCCATCCTTCCTTTGCTCCCCAAATCCCACTTTCTCCCTCTGGTCATCTCAATTTTGCAGTTAGATTTCTAGGTTTCTCTTTTTCTCTTTCTTTTACTTTTTGATTTAGAACTTAAACTTTGCAGGCCATTTGTATATCAATGGATTGCTGAGAATCATTAATATATTCAGAACTAAACTTTGCCAAGAGACCTTGGCTATCTTTGATATGAGGAATATTTTCCAAAGTTAAATACTCTAGCCTCCTGTCAAGGTATGCATAACAGACAATAGGCACTGGGCTCAATGCCATTCAAATGTCAGTTTTTGAGGCTACAGCATTATAGTTTTGTGGGGTTTCTCACTCATTTCCAAAACTGATTATTGCAATGCTTGTCAATGCTCAGTCCATTATCCTTTAGTCTAATGACTACAACACACGTTATCCTATTTCCAACTGCCTGCTCTTTCAATGCACGCGTGGCTGGCTTAAAGTTGCCCAGCGGTCGGCATATATATCCCCTGTTGATGACCCTTTGGTGGGTCACTCTAAGGTGCATAGTTTCATAGTCTCCAGAGTTCCCTGGTAAGATTGAACACTAATTGTCTAAGGTTGCAATTCAATAACAAACATAATTATTTTTTTTCATTATTTACCTCCCTTTTCTTCTCTTCCCCACTCCTTAACTGGTTTCTTAGGAGTATTCTCAGAAACATTGCTTGTACTCAGTTTGGGGAACCCAATCTAAGGGAATAATTTAGGTTGAGTCTTTTAGTTGACAAGTAATACATGTGAAAATTGCAGGTGTTTTCTTATAGGTTCTGGTTGATGTGCCCTAGTACCTAAGGCACACTGACATTATTTGACTTGCATATAAACTACTAGAATGAGGCTATATCATAAATTGTTCCATATTTATATTTATATGAAAAGTATCCATTCCTTTCTGAATTTACATAGATCTAATGGACCTTGAAGCAGACAAAATTCAAACAGACATCCAAGTAAATTTGAATTTGGCTATTTTTCTGGCCCCTACTGTGTAGACTCAAACTCAGTGGTCATCTATAATATAGCAGGAGTATAAACTGCTGTGAAATTATATCCATGAAGAAGAGAAATTGGTGTATAGGAGAAAAGATAGTTGTGGCTGAAATATGCCCAGCATTTTGATGCACATTTTTTCTTCTCTTTAGCCAGCAGCATATGGAATAGAGGGATAAACTCAAATACCAATTGGTTCTGGTGCTCCTGTTACATAACATTTCCAATGAAAGAAAAACTGTCAAGAAAAATTACTGTGAACATTGAGGTGAATAAATAATGTATGACATGGTGAGCATATCCAAAAGGAATTTATCCCATCCAAAGAAGACCAAATGCACATCACAAGAGGAAATACATTCTTTCACTGGATTTAGTAGCAGAAACATACTGATAGCTTTAAGAAAAAGATTTTTATGCATCAAAATAATAATCAAATAATAACATATAGAATGCATACTCAAAGGAAAAGTATTCTGCATTAAAATAAACACATAATACCAAACTGTATAAATGTGTATTTTCAATAAATCAGAACTTACCTGACATTTTTTTTCTTTAGTCTGCTTCTTAACCAAATGCTTTGTCTCAAAGGAAACCACCCAACTCACTTAATGAGTTATTCTTCATTTATGTTTCAAGCAAACATAAATGAAATAAACACATTATTCTTAACTGTTTCAGGACTTCGATCATATGTCATGAACAAATACATAAAAGTTTGTTCAATGCAAGTACTCCTGCATTTCACACGTAAGAGCTAAATGCAAGTTAATATTGAAATATTTATGAGTTCAAATATAGATGGCATGACGGTATGCTTGCTTTCAAGAAAGTTGTATTTACCATGAGGTCAAAACAAGGAGCAAAAAACTGAGCAAATGGCTGATATTATTTAGTTTCCAGTTGAAATTATTTAGTTTCTAGTTGTAATTGAAAAGTAAGCAGCGCTTATACAATGGTATATGAATTCTTCCTGTGAGTTCTGTTAAGACATTAGGACAATGAGGTTAAAAAACCGAATGGAAATGTACTCATGATATTCTCATTTCTTGAAGAGAGTACTCCTTAGGATGTTTCTCCTAATTTACTTGGTTTGAGTTTCTGTAGAGATGTATGAGTTATTTCAATTAAGCACTGAAATGACTATTATTGCTATTTAGCAACTACTAGGAGAAATAACTAACTCTCTGTTAGTTGACTTGGGAAAGGCTGCATAGCATATAAGGTTACAAACTTAAAATATAATTGGTGAGCCAAAACAAAGTTATATAACAAAATGACCTAATCCTAACAAGATGATTTGCCAAATCTGTAAGTATTCTTGATTCAGAAACTGTCAATTACTGTGGGAAGACAGGTTTTTTGAGTTAATACACAAACTACAGCCTCCATTTACCACACATGAAAATGAATTAATTGCCAGTATCTTAAGAACAAAGATTTCCTTTCACTAGGCCCTTCGTCACTGTTCACTAGTAGCGGTCAAATAACAATGACTACTATTATGAATATTTAGGGAGCATTTATTATATGCTGGGCACTAGGTTAAATGCTTGGCATGGATTTTTGCATGACAAAAATCTTTTCTGCTCACATTATTTTATAAGGTAAATACTATTATCATCTAATGGGTAAGTGACACAAGTAGTTATACACCTGGTAAATAATGAAGTCAGTTTTCAAACTCAGTTATGCCACAGTTTCTAATTATGTATAATAATCTGCTCATATAGCAAGCATTTGCATATTTCTACTCCCTCAATGATACACTAGAACACAAAGTTGGTAGAACTTTTAAACTTTTACATACAATAAAGGAACAAAGGTAAAATTGATATATATTATCATGGTAAGTAAAGCAGAGAACAGGATATTATGTTCTTTCCCCTCTTCTCCTCTACTATTTCCACTAAAATTTCTAGGACTTACCATATTCTAATAGATATTGATTTAGTTGAATAATCTATAACTTTAATATTTTACTTGGTCAAGTAAATAACTTAGCGTCTACATATTAAGAAAAGGAAGTATTAGGACAAAACCCTAAAATTAAGAAAAGATTCTGAAAATGTCCAGAGAAATATTCTTGAATAAATGTAAGACTGAGATTTAAAAAAAAAATTCAAAAGAACTGGAATGGATCTCTAGAAAGAAAATTTCTCTAACTCAATTGTGTGGGAGAAAGTAACTGTACAATCTTTTGCCACTCAAAGTGGGTCTACTGCCAGCAAAATCACCTCAGGCTCATCTCAAACTCACAGAAGTAGGATTTGAATTTTTAACAAGATCCTCATACAATTCATATGCATGTAAAAGCTTCCAAAGCATAGGTTTAAAGAACTTCATTATTGTTTTCTTTTTAAAAAATATAGTTATTTATGCATACAGAACTGGGGTACAGGCCAGAGGTGCCGGAGGTGATAGGATTCACCAGAGACAAGGTGGGGAACAGATTTATTAAAGCAGATTTATTAAAATATACTGCTGAGGGGAGCAATGAGCAAGACAGAAGAGGTCTGCTGTGCCACGTGGGTCAGCTCCCTGACTGGAATTGAATTCATTTTGCAGTGGTTGGCGACAGCTTGATAGTACTAAGAGTTAACCCCTCCACCACCAAGGGGGCCCTATTATTTTCTTAACGGGAACATGTGGGGTAAACTGGAAGGGTTAAGTTGTGGTAATCAGAAATATTTTCCACTTGTCAGATGTAATTTATAAAAAAGCTCCTGATTTGATGCTGCTCTGTGATAAAATTATTAAGCCAATCAAGAGGGAGCTCACTTTTCCTAAATTCCAACTACTTAGGAATAAGGAGAGGCATCTTACCAAACACAGGCTGTGTTGTGGAGTTACAGTAATCAAGAGATTGGTGCAGACACAAGAATAGACCAGGTGACCAATGGAACAAAACAGGTCACCAGAAAATGACCCAAGTATGTGTCGGACTTTGATAAATGAATACGGTGGCATGGTAGATCAGTGGGGAAAAGAGAAATTATTTAATACACAGAGCTTTAAGAGATGCTTATTTAGATAAATAAATATGAAATTATACCTCACCACTTACCACACACAAAGATAAACTTCAGAAAGATTAAAGATTTCAAAGTCAAAATCAAATTTTTTAGGAAACAATGTAAATGTGTATTAGATTTTGAGATAAAGATTAGATAAGCTTCAATATCTAACAGAAATATTAAAATAAAAAAAGACTTAAAATTAAGATGTTCAACAAATGACACCTTAATGGAGTGAGAAGCAGGTTATAACTTGGGCAAAGATGCTCACAACACATACCTGATGAAACGATAGGATTGAAATAGAGAAAGAATCACTCTAAAGCAACAAGGCAAGAAAAATAACCCAATTTTGAAAAACGAGCAAAGGATACAAATAGCCATTTTACTTAAAAAATACAAGTTATCCAAACCAAAGCCACAGCAAACACACACAAAAATGAAAAGATGGCCATATACTTCGGTGATCAGGGAAAGGCAAATAAAAGCCAGATTGAGGTAACTTTCTGTATGGCACAATGGGAAATATTAAGAAGTAACTTCATTATCAACTCTGGGTAAGTTTCTGGATCAACAAGGTCTCTCATATGCTTCTGAGGGAAGTGTGAAATGGTAATGGTTACTCTGGAAATCAATTCAGTACTATCTTGTACAATTGCAGATTGATTCCTATTGCCTATGACAGCAATTTCATTCTTTGGTATATAACCAATGAAAACTCTTATAGGGTTTGCTACCAGGGGATAGATATACAGAAATGTTAATGGCCTACTTGCGTAACCTGAAAATCCCTCAAACGCCCTTCAGCAGGAAAGTGGATAAACAAAACTGTAATATATTCATGGAAGTAATGTTGGAGCCAAAACAAATTAGAGCTATGTCCACCAGTAGAGATAAATTATATAGCTACTTCATTTTAAGAAAAACTTATCTGCATACATTCAGTGTTTGTATCCGTAGTGTTTAGGATTGATTTTTGAAAAGACTGCATTTTACTCCTCCCTTGTGACCTTTTATTATTTAATAGAATATGGTAAGTGTGACACTGTCCCAGGTCTGAGACTACTTCTTAAAGGACTCACCTACTTCCAGTCTTGCTTTTTGAAATTTGCCCCCAGCTTGTGAGCAAGCCTGGGCTTATTTGTAAATATGAGACCCTTTGAAATATCTTGTCGTTTTGAGACCATCTCCAGTCAGCCTAAATCCAGCTGACCCCTGCGTAGGCAAGAGTGTCCCCCAGTGTCAACAGCTGCCAACCTGCCTCTCAGCTGACACATGAGACCAACAGAGTGTCCCAGCTTACCAACTCGAGACAAATATCAAATGCTTATTGTTTCAGCTCACTGAGTTTTGAGGTGGTATTTGTTGTAGAACTATAACTGAACCAATAAATGCATGGATTTGTGAGTTTTAATCATTTAACCAGAAACCAGATCAAAAAAGAGAAAAGCACTAAAAAAGTCCCACTTGGGCCCTTCCTGGTGGTGCAATGAGTTAAAGCACAGCACTAAGAAGTTATTGCAGCCACTGCAGCAAGAGTTCGATTCTCAGCCAGGGGGTGACCCACATGGTGTGGCAGACCTTTCCCGACCTGCCTGCTGCTCCCTTCAGCAGTGTACTTCAGTCAATCTGACTTCCGCTCCCCCTCTGTCTCAAGTGAATCCTTTCACTGCTCACACCTCTGGCCTGTACCCCAGTTCTGTATGCATAAATAAATAAATCTTAAAAAAAAAAGGTCCCACTCTTGCCACCTTCTACTCACCAGCCACCTCCTCTCCCTATCAAGGCAATTATCCTTTTTAAATTCATCACAATAAGTGTAACACTATTGTATATAGTTCTCCTTTCACTCAATATTTCATTTGTGAAAATCAAACCATTAAGGTATAGGCCACTGTGGTCTGTCCAACCTCATTGCTGCGTAGTGCTTAATTGGACTGTATTGCACTCTATTGACTGGTGGACATTGAACTAGTTCCAATTCCAGTTATAACCAATGTAGCTATGCACATTCTAGATGTGTTTGCTGGTGATATATGTGCACAGTTTCATTGGATCCCACAAGACACAAGGTGTAATAAGTTATAATACTTTAATCATATTTTTACATATATAATCATACTTCACTATACTTTAACTGCATATGATCCTACCTTATGAAGTTCAAAACAACTAAAACCAAAAAATATGTGCTGTAGGAATCCATATGCATGCCATATAGTACACTTGTGCATTTAGATAAATTTATGCACATGTATATTTATGTCTATGCAAATATAGAAGTGTAAGGATTATGCATATAAAATTAAGATTCATGGTTATCTTAGGAGTAAGGGGTAGGGAGAGAAAGGCAGGAGTGACAGAGTAGAGAGAGATCAGTGTTGCACTTTTTGTGTTGTGGAGTTATAATGGGTATATGGTTACTCATTACATTTTCTATAGATTAATGTGGTCCTCTGTGGAGTCATGAGAAAGTTCTGTAATGAACTACGGATTGTTATTTGCCTAATGCTGCACACCTGTAAACATGTGTCAAGCTATCTAAGTAAAGCAGCAGGTTGAGAAATGAAAGGTTCTGAGAAGGCATTATCCATGTAGAGATTTTACATTTGAAAGAACTAAGACCACAGACTATAAGGACTTGGCCAAAGTCCTTCAGATATTTTCACAGCATGAATCCAATGTGCTAAGTATATTTTAACAACAGCTTTCTCTTCCACCTCCCCTCACCCATGATTTACACTCATTTTCTTTCATATGTTGAGTTCTGGAAAATGTTTTCATCATTGTCTCATTTGCTTTTTAATAGTAAAGAGTACCTGCTTTCTCCCATTTGAAGAGTTTCAAAGTTTCCTATCAAACATGCTGGCATGTAGAATGGAGAAGTTAGAAAGGTGGTTTTACTTAGTTTTGTTTTACCAGTAATGTCATTAATTAGAGTACATTTCTTAGAACCTGGAAGGAATCCTGTAGTGGGAAGTGGTGGCGATTTGCAGTAAGTTCTGTTGCAGCTGGGTGAATGTGACCTTTTATAGACCATCCTCTGGTGTTGAAATCCAGACCGGAATTCAACCACAGAGTTACAATGATGAGACTGGCTTCATTTTCCTATTTCTTGTTGTTTACCCAAGAACAAAACTGAAAATATACTCTGGCCTTCATTTTCCAGAAGAGACAGCCCCTGGAATGGGTGGTGGTAGTGGGTGCAGGGGAGACCTGACGTCTCCCTCCCATTCCTGAAATGTTTGAGTCTTTCTCCTTCCACTCATGTGCTCATGAATGTCAATAGGCAAAGATTTCCAGATCAATTTTCCATTTTGGTCACATCCCCTTCTTTATCGGATGTTTTTGCTACTTCTGTAACAGAGAAATTCAAAATTCACTGTGCACACATCATTTCAAATTTCCCCTCTCCCTGTTGTGTTATTTAAACTTTTCCTACATATCAATTAGTTTGAAATAATAAGTCTTTAGGCTATCCATTAATTGCTGCACTGTAGACATGATCTGTATTTAAAGCTATGCAAGGAAAATTAAGCTGCAGCACGAAGGAGTCTTGGCTAACAGGGAAGCCTTCGTAGCCCTTCAGAGAAGTAAAAGGAGATAACGGGGACACAGCATACACAGGAGGCTCCTTTCCGAGTTTGTCATTTGCCAGAATGGGTCGTGCCAACAGGCCTCTCCAGCTATGGGCGCTTCTTCCCCGCTTTTCAGTTTTCATTTTGAATTCTTACTGTATTTGGTCATGCTGAGGCAGAAGAGGATGGTTGTCAGCCAAATGTCCTTTTCAAGTCGAAATTTATTATAAATAGTCTAAAGTCAGCTGGGCTTCCTAACAAATTTCCCTAGCCTTACTCCCCCCTCAAAAAACAACACATATCTGTCCTTAATCTAGGTTGTGGGAAGCTTTGAAAGGAAGTGGGTTGAGGGGGAGCAGAGAGAGGAGAGTGTCACAGCAGGCAGCCTGACACTGCCAGCCTGGATCTCAGTAAACACCTTGGTTTTAGGGGAACAAATACACTTGCATGGAATAAGAAGGTGCTAGAGGTCTCTGTGGCTTGCCCAACGCCCCCGAAGTTTTGGGGGGTTAGAGCGTTCCTCCCTCTCTAACAAGCCTTTCGGGTGTGCTGAAAAATGCCTTTTAGCTTCTGCCCACCCAGTCCCCCCTACTGAGTGTAGGCTTGCCAACCAAGGGCCATGGAATCAAATTTTAAAAAGCAAAAAGAGAAAAGAAAGGCAAAGTTAGAAAGTGAATCGCGTGTGACATTTTTTTTTTTATACTCTCCCTACGCAGGAAAGTTTAAATTTATGAGTTTATTTGCCTTCGCTTTTGCTCTCTGGCTTCTTGTTTTCACCTCCCCAAGATTAATCATTTTGACTTCAGGTCTGGCAGGGCCAATTATGGCAGAGTCGCTTTTGCCCCCTAGTGGTGAAATGGTACATTAACGCACTAGAAACGGTTCATGCCCAAGATAAGTAAAGGGGAGAAGCGTTTCTTCGAAAACAACGCTTTGGCCAGAGATCGCTCAGTCATATAAAATATGTCAGCACAGGAGGTTGTTAAAGTGATAAGAAGGGGGTCAACATTCAGGAGGTTCACAGAGAAACAAGATAATCTTTCTAGGGAAATGTGTTTTTCCTTGCTTGTACTGAATTTATACTTTAGAAGCAATTTTCCATAAGTCTTCACATTTTTTCTCCACACTACTTATAAAAGTCAAAATCTGGAAACTTTTATAAGTTCAATGTTAAACATTGAACTTATAAACATTTATTAACATTGAAGCTGATGAGTAAATTGTAGTATATTCTGCTACTGTGGAGTAGAAGCCAAAAGCAGAAAACAAAAGCCAGCTATCGGGCCCTCCCTGGTGGCGCAGCGGGTTAAAGCACAGCACTGAGAAGCTAAAGCCGCTTCCGCATGAGTTCGATCCCCGCCCTGCCCCGGAGGTGACCACATGGCGTGGCAGACCTCCCCTGACCCGACCGCTGCTCCCCTCAGCAGTGTACTTCGTCGATCTGCCTGTTCTGGTCTCCACTCTGTCTCTGGTGAAGCCTCTCGCCGCCCGTGAGCCTCTGGCCTGTATCCCAGCTCTGTATGAACAACAACAACAAAAAAAGCCAACTATCCTACCACGTGACAGATAAAGCTGGATGTAGATTATATGATCCCTCTGATATAAAGCTTCTAGAAGAACTAATTTTATATTGACTGAAGTTAGTTGGAATGGTGGTTACTTTGGAATGGAGATGGCAGTGATATGTGTGGAGCAGGAGGGAAGCTTCTGGTATGCTGATAATGTTATGTATTTTGTTATAAATGACAATGAAATAACTTTTCAAAAATTTGTCAAGCTATGCACTTACAACTTGGGCGACCCTCCAGGCTTTCATCTATGTATTTATACCATATTTCACTCTTTATGTGCCCAT
Organism: Condylura cristata; assembly: GCF_000260355.1. Lineage (NCBI taxonomy): Eukaryota > Metazoa > Chordata > Mammalia > Eulipotyphla > Talpidae > Condylura > Condylura cristata. The sequence goes on from NW_004567123.1 coordinate 13,290,431, forward strand.
CATTCTTTTGATACATGCTGTTTTTTGAATAGGCCACTTTTCATAAACCTCAAAATGCCTGTGTGCTTTTGTATTATCTTTAAACTCATGCAGTTGGTAGAAGTAGTTATTAAGGATACTTCTACTCACCAGCTGGGAGACATTCACCTTAGCTTCCTCTTCCTCATGTACCCATTGGTCATATGAACTGTCATGCCATAAATGACACAGCATAACTTTTGACCCACATACTGGGCCAGCAACAAAATCAGCTCAACTGAATTGCACTTGGGGTTGGCCAGGGGCTGGCTGTTGGCATAGGATCACGCTGTTGTACTATGCTTCCATCTAGTATTGGGGAGACAGAAATGGCTGCTGAATAGTGTAAAAAAAGGGAGGGGGGCCCTGGTGGTGTAGCGGGTTAAAGCACGCACTAAGAAGCTAAAGACACTTCTGCATGAGTTCGATTCCCGCCTGCCCCAGAGGTGACCACATAGCGTGGCAGACCTCTCCTGCCCCGCCCGCTGCTCCCCTTAGCAGTGTACTTCGTCAATCTGCCTGTTCTGCTCCCTACTCTGCCTCTCGATGCCCCTGAGCCTCTGGCCTGTACCCCAGTTCTGTATGCACAAATAAATTAAAAAAAAAAAAAAGGGAGGGGGGAAAAATGATGGAAATCCCCTACTCTTCAGCTACAGTTTGGAAATAATGCTTAGTAATCCCAGATGTGGTTGAAATGACAGATGAGTTAGAGGCAGAGAAGAAGCAGAAAATAAAGAAAAAAGGAAATGGAGTTGGCAAGATTAGGACTGTCAGATAACAGAAGTTATGGTGAGCATGCAGACATCACTAATCAGTGATAGCAGTCTTTCCGGGTGAGCAAAGATAGCCCTGGAATCTACCAACATAAAGCCCCAGGCATCTAGAAACCATATAGTAAAGTTGGCATGTAAAACAGCAAGGCATGTCATCAGGATGAGGTACTTGGAAACTGAAGGAGAGAGTTATTTTGCAACCCAGTATAGATCTTGAAGTGATGAGTAACTCTTGTTAGTGTGACCTGTTAAAGAAATTTTACATAAGTGAATGCACATATCACAAATGACAGAAACAACAGCAAGCCAGCCATTATTAAATGAACATGCCTAGAGATGGAGAAAAGATAAAGAATATACAGCAGTGGTGGCTGTTGTGAGCGCCCTTAAGGCAATGAGTGATGGGAATAGTAGGAAGAGCTCCTGAAAATAGAAAGTGCAGCGATACTAAAGCCCCTTCTAATTTTCTCAAGGCCTGCAACCTTTATTTCATGGGATAAACTAAAGACCCTGGTCTCCAAGCCCCTCAAACATGCTCCATCTGTGAAAGTATCACATATTGCTGGTTAAATATTCCAAGTATGACTTCTGTGACCTGATTAGTATTGAGAATTGTAAGGCAAAAAAGAAAAGAGAAGTTATCTTCTTTGGCTCTGATTCTGTTGCCAAGTCGGTCTTTTCTGGTGTGTACTGTAAACCATCTGCCTCAGAATCACCTGGAGGAGGCTGTGAAGGAGGGTCCCAGGACCATCCAAGCCTCTTATAAGGTCACCCTTAGATCTGGGCAAAGAGGCTATTCCATTTACCCCCACCACCTCTGCTGGACTTTCTTCAACTATGTACTTATCATAGAACAGGCTTATTTAGATACCTGTATTCCCCAATGCTGGGGCACTCTGCTGAGACACTCAGCACCTCAGGTTTTTGTCTCTGTGTCTTGGTATTCCAGTAAATTAAATCCAGAGAGGGATTTGTAGGAGTCCCTGATGTATAGCTGGTTGGTCAGAATAATGGGTGACTTGAGTCGTGAGCCTACTTTTTGAAGTGAGCTGAACCCTTAAGGTGTGGGGTCTATTCTAGTTCTGATAGTCAGTGTCAGAATTGAATTGAATTGTTAAGATCCCCATCTGGTATCAGAGAAATGGGATGCCAGAAAACATCCTGCTGGGGTAACAGAATCCCCTTCCAATCTTACCCCAAGTCCCATTTCCAGGTCTTCACAGCCTTCTTTAACATTCCCTACGAGGAGACCATGTAGTCTTGTCGCAAATGCCTAGGTTTAAGGGTTCACCAAGGCTTAGATGCTTGAATGGAGTAAGACAGATCTTGGATGTATGTGCTGAGGTATATCCTCCATAGTGCAAGAAAAAACATGGGTGGGGAGAGGGGCAGAAAGAGAAGAGGAAGGACATAAGCCCACCACTTTCTTTTGACAGAAGTCAAGCAAATATCAGTAAGTGGTTAGTGCTGATTTTCTGGAATCCTTGAAAACCAGAGTTGAGAATTATGTTGGGTGGTCACAAAATTGAACGTACACAACTCAGCACTGGCTGCACACTGGATCACTGGGGGAGCTCTTAAAATGCGTAGATTTCCTACACTTGTAACTTGATGATCTTTGGGGGTGGGACCCATGCCTGAGTAAGTCTCAGAGTTCTGCAGGTGACGGCAATATAGTCTAGGTGGTAAACCCTGGCCTAAGGAGGTAATGAAGGCAGGATGGTGGTCGAGGGGCCAACGTGATGGCAGCAGGGCTTATGCCAGAGTGTACATCTTGGCTTCCCTAAATCATATATTACACTACAGCCAGCTCATTCTGGCAAGATGGCTTCAATATACAGGTGATCTTTCAATGCTTATGTAAAATTTCACACTTTGTACATGTTAGTAGCTAATCTCACACTGTGATGACTACTATACAAGCTAGCTACTGTTTGGACTAGGCATTTGAGCTCTAGTTTGGTCTTGTGAGTTAGAATCTTCCTCCACAGTGTGATCTCTGGACCAGCACTGTGAGCATCACCTGGAACTTGTTATAAAATGGCTTTTAAAAGTAGATGTGTTAGAAAGTCCACCTGGACCTACTGAATGAAAACTTGCATTTTAGCAGGATTTCCAGGTATCTGAAGTCACACTGAAGTTTGAACATCACTGATTAGGAGGTTATATGAATATGACACTAGCAAAGCCCAAACTGTAGTTGTGATTCTTTAAGGTGCTGCCAGTTAGGCTGAGTTTCATTATTATGCAACACATAGTGGTGTGCTATCTACTCACACCTCCTCTTCCCCCAAGACTTGGCATTCAAGTATATCCACTGCTCTGTTTGCATGGTTGAAGCCAATATGTGGTCTGCTGGTCATGTTCTCTATCCTTTCTGAAAGGTGAAACAGAGAGAAGCTCTTTTTTGTTTATTCAGAAATTAATATCAAAATGTCCTTCCATCCCCATACTGCCCATTAAGGGCCTTACGGAGAATTATTTTAAATGTGACTCCCCCCATGCTCAATACTGTCACAAACTTGCTTTCCTTAAGCACCATTATTATCCTGATTATTTTAGTCTCCTTAGGATTCAACTTAACTGATGAAAAACAGACTTTTAAATAGCTTAGCCTAATGGAAAGAGAATTGTGCTGGATGGAAATAAGCAAAGTACAATGAAAAGTAAACTTTGATATGGGCAACATGTGCAACTAAGCTCACCAAAGAGAAATCCTGCTCATTTTGAAAGCTTAATTTTATTAATCATTTTTTGGCTCATAAACTTAACTTTTAAGCTTTTAGATTTTATCTATATTGCGCATATTCTGTTTGTTTGATTTTTTCTTCCTCATTAAATTTTTTTCTAGTTTTACTGAGAAGTAATTGTAGCACACATGTCCAGTAAATCTGTACTGGACAGCTTTACAGCAAGACAATTAGATCGTTAAACACTTCACTTTGATGGGAGGTTTGGTGGAGGGTGAATGGAACACGTGCACATAGGGAGGGGCAAAAATGTAACCCCAAAATTAAAATTAAAAAAGGGCCCATGTAATAGGGAAATGAAAGGTACTAAATACTGTGCACCAAATAATCATAACTTCAAATCTTAGAAAACAAAAATTGACTGATCTAATATGCAACCAGAGATATGCTTAAATTGTGGGGACCCCCACTATCTTTCCTGATTCCAAAATACCAGAACTTCTAGTCACCAGAACTCATGATTGTTTTCTTCTGGAGAAACAGGTGAGCTTGTGCTCTACACCTGTAGTCTCCAAAGAGGCACATACACGCTCATTATATATTAATAGAGATGATCCACTGGAATTCGGCAAAAAGTTCTAGAATTGCAAATTTGTGAGAAAATTTAGCTTAACTTCTCCCTATTTATAAAGATAGAGGCTGGCACCATTTTCCTGTGTGAGATGTGATGAGTGCCACGTGGAGCTAAAGTCCTTCTGAAAAAAGAGGAGTATTTTACATCACTTGCAAGGTAATGCCTTTGTTTCTGTACTCATTTTTACTGGTGGCCAAGTGAAGTGACTTCACAGACTATTTTATCTATTTTAACTAAGTAAACTCTCACCAAATAGACTAAGTTCTTGCAAAGAAGTGGAGATGGGCCGTATTTGTAATAATGAAAATGGTAAAAAAAGAAACCGAGTTGGCATTCCCCCCTTTGCTACATGAGATAAAAATCATCAGATACCAGGGAAGAATAAGTTTAAAACACATTATGAAGAAAACCCTTTGAAATATGGATTTACTTCTTCTATAATGAATAAAAACCTTTGCCCTAGGTATATAACATTTTTTTAAAGATTTATTTATTTATTCATATAGAACTGGGGTACAGGCCAGAGATGCAGAGGGTGAGAGGATTCACCAGAGGCAGAACGGGGAGCAGAACAGGCAGATCAACGAAGTACACTGCTGAGGGGAGCAGCGGGCGGGTCGGAGAGGTCTGCCTCGCCACGTGGATCTCCTCCGGGGCAGGCGGGAATCGAACTCATGCGGTAGTGGCTTAAGCTTCTTAGTGTTTTGCTTTAACTCGCTACGCCATCCAGGGAGGACCGGTATATAACATTTTAATGAAAGGGTGAAGCCTTCATAAATAGGCTGGATAGAACACTTAAGAATTAAGCCTTCACCATAAAACCAAACCTTTGCTGTTGGTATATGGGGCTGATTAAAAGGAGTATAAAGATGCAGTAAGCACAGCAAAGATGTACTGCTTCCGTTTCAGCCTTCAAATATACATAAGGAAAACTTTTTTTTCCCAGCAGTTAAGAGCCATAAACAAAAGACTTAAAAAAATACAAATAAAAATAAGCTTACAGCGTGAACTTTGAATTTCTGAATCAAAGTATTAAGTCAAGCTTTAAAAAATAATAATAAAGTATACAGGTCCTCCCTGGTGACACAACTTTGTCTCTGGTGAATCCTCTTACCCATCACACCTCTGGCCTGTACCCCATTTCTGTAAGCATAAGTAACTAAATCTTTAAAAAATAATAAATTATACCAATTTATTTATTAACAAATACATAATTTCCATCCTTAATTCTTCATTACTTCTTTTTATTCTGTTACACTTTATAAATACATTAGCATAACATTCATTGTATGTGCTAGTCTAAAATTACATTATAAGCAAATGGATGAATAAATGAATTAAGAGATAAATGAATGAATAACTAAATAAGCCTATCAGGATGGTATGCACTCAGTTTTTATATATGTAAAAAAAAATTTGATGTCAAAATCTTACACTACTGAGTTAATGTTTAATTTTGTTACTTCAGGGAAATAAAGGTCATTGGTTTGCCAATGTCTAACTTTAACTTTCACAAAATATAGTTTTCCAAAGCTGGGAGGTACTGACTTTGAAATACTGCCTCAGAGAAGTTCTATATCTTTATAATGGAGACATTCCTCAACATGTTTAGTTGATACTAGCAGATCATGAGTAATTTACAGTGCCTTGGTAAAAGACAAATGGATAAAATGTCATTCTTCAAGTTCAAATATTCATAGTTTCATCTCAGTCTGTTTTGTAAGTTTCTGATATTTAAAATAAATAATTATGGACATGTTAACATTAATTAAATAATGTTTTCAAAATTTATTTTTTGTTCTCTTTCATATTTTGCCTTGCTCTTAATCAAACAACAGTACAATGTTATCAATTCACTGTAAATTCCATATATTATATATGCAATGTACTGAATTCACATAATCTTTAGTTTAATCTAAAATAACACAAAAAATACATCAGTAGGCTTTTGGATGGACACAAAGCACTTTATGTGATTCAAGATTACAGTTCTCAATTAATTATAATGTTCACTAGGTCTACAAATGATCAAAACCAATAGTTATCAGTAAGAAACATGAAAAAAAAAAGTAATGTATATGCTGTCAGGTTGAAAAAAAAAAAAACCTACACTGACCAATATTAAAAAATCATACTAAAAATAGCACCATTCACTTTCTATGTAGCCCTTGTACTGACTGTTTATCTTTGTGCATGAGTTGGCTGACCCTGCTGGTTCTCTCCAGGTTTTCAGAATATTCTAAAGCATGACATTTGCAGTGTTCCTATTTCATTCTAGTTTACATGGATGGCATCCTCTCTTTATTCTATCTCAATTTTATTACATTTTGCAACATGTAAGCTAAGATACTTTCAAAAATACAAAGAGTATTAATGTTAACTATTATGGAGGTTGGATAATGCTAATGTCTTATTTACATTTATTCCTAGTTACTCTGAAACAGAAATCACATGCAACAGTGAGCTCTTTGGTCAGTTAAAGAATCAAGGTAAAGCCTCAGGGTAAATCAGGTTAAATAAGTTCGGCATCTATAAAATGACTCCAGGATATTACAAGTATGGATCATATGAGCTCACAGGCATGAGCTCAATGGAGAACTTGAATTTGGAACTGTACAACCTGGTACAACCACAGTTTTATTGGCACTTATCTTGGAATTCTTACTTTAATATCAGTTGGCACAAGGGTGAGAGTGGAGATTAGAAACAAGAGTTACATGCACATGTTTACCAATGCACTTGCTATGGACCTCTGCCAGCAAAAGGATTTGTCTTACAGAAAGAACTAGAAAACTAAAAATTCTTGGGTCTCAACTAAACAAAGTATTAAGAGTACTCTTGCTCTCAATTACTGCAATTGTGTTGATTTCCTTTCACTAAAGGTCTTTTTTAGAAGGAAAAGACAAACATATTAAAAGTGGAAAAACAATTTGTATTTGTAACAGTTATGATAAGGGTTCTGTTCTTTAAAACATAAACACAGCAAAAGGTAATTAAAGTAGAGTGACAAAGCATACCATTTTAGAAATGATTCCATAAAATGACTTTATTGCTATTACTCACACATTTTAAGGTAATTTCCTTGTGAGGTAACACCAGACTACTTCTGCATGAGATTTCAATCATAGAAAATGTTTATGGAAAGTGTCTTGTTAGTTTTCTTAAAAGTATAATTGTTGTAGGATGCTATCTCCATGTAAAAATAAGAATTGACTTCAAATTTAAAAAGGAGGGGGAGTTATTCAGTACAATGGGTGCCTCAGGTCATATTATTCTTGATGAGACTCACTATAAAGAGGTTTCTAACAAATTATAAGAGAAAATGAAATCATTGACAAGTTCCATGTTGTGTTAGTTTTTTTGTATTATTTTCCAACTTAACCATACTTAATTTGACTGCATCTTATTTAGATAGCTTTCACATTTCAAATGCCATTAAATCTCTCTCTCCAACAGGATATGGGACAATAGAAGAAAAGTTTGCAGCAATATCCAGTCATCAAACAACAGTCCAATATTTTGAGATACACGTGATCAATTATAGATACTCAACTCATAAATGTGATGTCAATATAACTTATGGTTATGCTTTTACAAACCTGAAAGCCCTGTAACAGTCTAGCACTCTTTTTAGTGAAGTCACGGTGCACTGAGAAGTGACTGATGCACACCAATTGGCTCTATCTATGCTCCCAGAAAGTGAGAACGGTATAGATTAAAAAGCAGGCAACAACAAATGTTGGTGGGAATGTGGAGAAAAGGAAACTTTCCTACAATGCTGGTGGGAATGCAAACTGGTCCAACCACTATGAAAAGCTCTGAAGGTTCCTCGAACTACAAAAAATGGAGCTACATATGACCCAGCAATTTCACACCTAGGGATCTACCCAAAGGACACAAAAACATTAATTAAAAAAAAAAAAACTGAACCCCTATAATTACTGTTTACAATAGGTAAAACATGGAAACAAGCTAAATGTCCAAAAACTGATGACTGGAACAAAAAGATGTGGAATATATACACAATGGACTACTATTCAGCAATCAAGAAAGATAAACTTACACTATTCACAGCAACATGGATGGAACTAGAAGAGATCATGTTCAGTGAAATAAACCAAAAGGTAAAAGAAAATATTGATGTTTCACTTATAAGAGGAATATAGGGGAGCCAAATAGGGAATCAGGAAAATAATAATAATGATAGCAATAAAAAAGACAGCAAGCAACCATAAATCAGAGACATTCTGCAAAGTGGGAGGTGAGGAGGGAGTGGGAAACGCAATGATTGTGGTTATGGTTCACAGGTGAATTGGTGGTGGGAATTTTACATGAAATATACAACGATGTACAAGATATAAATAAAAAAAAAACAATTAAGTAAAGAATAGAGAACTTCCACTCCTTATATCTTCTTTGTCCTTTACTTTTCTCTGCAGTGTTTGCTTTCTTACAATATGCTATATATGTTCTTTCTTTCTTTTATTTTTTGCTTGCTATGAAAACTCCACAGGGGAGGGATTTTGCACCATTTCCTTCACCATTACAATGAGGGAGTGGGAAGGGGTTTGCATAAGGTACCCAGGCTATTAGCATCTATTTGCTGTGTGGATCAACTTTTCCCCTTCCATAACGCTTATACCTTTGATTTTCACATTTTTATTGGAAGTTGCATTTTATTTGATATTAGAAACATTACCCTTCCTGCAGCTGCCCCAGCCTTACCAAGGACCTCAGATCATTTGGGTCACACTGTGGAGCCAGGACCTAGGTGAGCTGGGCTGAAAGATTAGGAGGCTTGGATTGGCCTTGGGCTGCTAAGGGAATCAGAGAGGAGAACCACCAGGGTATAGCACAGATTTTGGCATTTACCAAGGCCCTGAGCTGTTTAGAGAAGGGGTGAGAATGGCTTCTTCTGGGAACAGCTGAGTTACCTGTCCTCTGTTTCCTAACTGAATGGGCGAAGCTGTGCTTTATAGGGGAGCAGGGAGGGGCTCCATGCATGTGCTATAAAACATGCTTAAGATTCAACAATTGATACTAAAGAGGAATTGTACCAAAACAGATAGACAGAATGCTGTCTCTATCACTTAGAACAATGCCTGGCATATGGTAGTGCTCAATAAATATTTGTTGAATAAATGCATTTGATAGCAATTCACTGGTTGGAGAGTTGTTTTTGATAGAATATCTTGAGTTTTGATTTTATACATTTAACCTATAAATAATGTGCACATAATGGACTATCACAAAACATATTCCAGAAGGATTGGCAGAAGCATGGAAGGATAAATACCTTTAAAATACCCTGCCTAGAAAATCAAACATTAAGAAGGGTACCAATGTATGGAAGGAACAAAATGCATAGGTAGCTTATTAATTTTCTTGCAACTGTTGTAGCAAATTACCAGAAATTTAGCTTTAGACGACAGAAATGTATTCTCTCATATTTCTGGGGACCAGAAGTCTGAATTGGTAGAGCTATCCTCTTTAAAGGCAATAGGAAGAATCTGTTCTTGCTTCTTCCAGCTTCTGGTAGCTGCTGTATTTCTCCAAACTCTGCCTCTCTGGTCACACTGTCTATTCTTTCTTTGTCAGATTTCTCTGTCTTATATGCTACTGGATTTAGGATCCAATAATCCAGGATGATCTTGCTCATCACAAGATCCTTACTTAATTACATCTTCAAAAGCCCTTTTTATAATTCTTTCATAAATTAAAAGAGTTAGTATATGGACATATGTCTTTGGAGACCTCTTAAGTTTTTTTTTGCTATAATTGCACAATAGCAATTCTTGATAATGCTGCATGGCAGCCAGTAGTGGATAGGGTACTTTCTGAGGGGTGTATGCCTTTTCCATGGAAACAACAAAGCCTTTTTTGCTTTTTTTTTTTTTAAGATTTATTTATTTGTGCATACAGAACTGGGGTACAGGCCAGAGGTACCGGTGAGGTGAGAGGATTCACCAGAGACAGAGAGGGGGCAGAACAGGCCGACTGACGAGGTACACTGCTGAGGGGAGCAGCGGGTGGGTCAGGAGAGGTCTGGCTCGCCATGTGGGTCACCTCTGGGGCAGGCAGGGATCGAACTCATGCTGAAGTAGCTTTAGATTCTTAGTGCTGTGTTTTAACCAGCTGCACCACCAGGGAGGGCCCCTTTTCTGCTTTCTTAGGGACTCACATTAATCCAAGTGGCAACGTTTTAAACTGTTACTTATTGTAGCAAATATCAAATATCTCTGCTCAGTTAGCCATGTACTAGAAAGTAAGATCAAATGTTTTCTTTAAACAAGGGAGTCAACTGTGGGTTAGGCTTTTAATCCTGACTCTTTCCTCTGATTTCTCATAATCTTATGATACGAAGGCTTCTAATCTGTTTCCAGAGATTTCATGTGCTTTAGTCCATAGAAAGGCAATACACTTCACTATGAACTCAAATTTGTAAACTGTCAGTGGTCGTGAAGATCATCTTTTAAGCAATATTTCTGCACATGGACATGCAAAGAAATCTAAGGTCAGAATTTTAGATCATTTTTTGTGCTGTGGGTCTCTGTATCCTGTGACTGCGTTTTCCTGTCCCATGACATTTAAGAGATCTAAGACTTTCATTTGTTTAAAGCAATATATGGGCAGTTTTCAGGATCAGTGTTTCACCATTTATTTAAATATCCCCAATAACTCTCCATTTCCTTGAGTAAGTATAAGCAGCTGTTATATTCAAATTTTAAGACCACTAAATTTTATTACAGCCAATAGTAGTTTCCTTTTTGCTTTTTAGAAATGGAATCACTTAAGTTTCAGTCCATAACATCCCTATGGTAAATAAAATAAAATACCTATTAAAAGGTCATATATGAATGCCAAGTAGTACCCAGAAGGTAAATTCATAAGTTTGAACTTGGCTTTTACAACACCTTGAAAATTAAATTTTAACTGGGAGTATAGGGAAGTATTTGTGAAATTAATTTTAAAATATTCATTTACAAAAATATAAATTACCTTTTAAACTTTTTATTTGGAGGCTTAGCTTTCAAGGAAAAGAGGCACCTTCTCATAAAAAGAACTGTTGGGGAATTATTCACTATCCTAATAGTTAAGGCATGTCCTGAAATCATTAGTGATGGAACCCACTTTTTTACAATGACCTCAACTTCATATTGGTGACCTGGAAACAAAGCCAACTGTCTAATCAGAAGCTATAGTAGAGGGATTTTATTTATTTATTGGTAAAAACATCTTTTAAAGAAAGAGGTGTGGGTGTAAGAGGATTCACCAGAGACAGAGTGGGGGACAAAACAGGCAGATCTATTGAGATACACTGCTGAGGGAAGCAGCGGTAGAGACAGGTTACTCCACCATGTGGGTCAGCTCCCTGGCTGGGGATCCAACTCAGACCACAGTGGCTAGCTTTGACAGCACTTGGTAATGCTTGATAGTGGCTTAAAAGCTCAAGCCTTAGCCCCTGTGCCACCAGGAAGACTCCCAAAATAGGGGGATTTTTAAAAACAATTTATTTATGCATACAGAACTGGGGTGCAGGCCAGAGGTACAGGGGCAGTGAGAGGATTCACAAGAGACAGAGTGGGGAGCAGAACAGGCAGATCAATGAAGCCTGTACACTGCTGATGGGAGCAGTGGGTAGGTCAGGAGAGGTCTGCCGCACCATGTGGGTCACCTCTGGGGCAGGCAGGGATCAAACACATACTGAAGTGGATTTAGCTTCTTAGTGCTGTGCTTTAACCTGCTGCGCCACCAGGGAGGATCATAGGGGGATTTTTAATAAGTGTTGAGAGAAATAAGATCACTGCTTAACATGTGGCCAACATTCTAATGAAACCTGATTGACCATCTATCATGTGGCAGATGGTTGGGCCAGTGAAGAAGCAAGGCAGCCCTCACCCTTGTCCACATCACACTGAACATGCACAGATGTGTTATACTCAAATATGAAAGCAGTGGAGGATTCCATCTGTGAAAACCAACTTGACTTCTAACAGTTATATCTGGGATGCCAGTATCATCTGTGCAAAATCTGGGCCAGTACTGCCTAGGCATACTGACCCTAGTCTTCTGATAGATTTTATTACAGTAAATACAGGAGATTTACTTGCATTAACTTCCCATGAAATTCTTTTTTTTTTTTTTTTCCGAAAACCAAGTATAAGTTTAGTTCCATTTATTGTAGAAAGGGTGTTTGATCTGATAGGGAAAGAAGATGGAGATGAGTGCCAGTGGTCCTCAGTAATTTCTTTAGCTTCCTTGGACAATGGATGGGGGGACAGCCTCCATTTTTCACCAAACATGCCCTGGGTGGTCCTTACCCGTGTTTTCTTTTCATAGACATTAAGCAAAACACACCATTCTGTGTGTCATAGGAACAGGGTTTTAACTGGTCTTTGGGAGTCGCCTTCCATTTTGCTCTCGGTGTTCCTTTAGTAAAGGACTCAATAAAGCTCTCAGTTTTTAATGTTTCTTACAACGCTTCCCTATTCTGGTTCTGTTCTCTCTCTTAGTCTCATCTCTTCCTATTGTGATGGATTTCTTTCATTTCATCTGATGGCCCCTGGCCTTTGGACAGGAACATCTTCTATTCCCTTTGACTGGAACCTTGTCCATGACTGCTTGAGTTCTCACTCCTACTCATAGATCAGTTACTGCCTTATCTCCTCATAAGGAGGCCTGATTTCTTCTAGAAGTTATAAATCAAAGACTAGTGACAGCATAAGCATATAAAAAGAGATTTAGGATTGCATATATAAGCAATTTAAAGCAATTATCAAAGACAGGTTGGCTTCATGATATTTTCTGATAAAAACATCTATTTGCATTAGAAACTCTGCAGGAAAAAAATACCTAGAGTTTTCCAAACTTCCTCTGTATGCTTCAAGCATCTTAATAATAATTTCAAAACTCTTGTAATAATGCAAAACAAAGATATTGTCATATGGTTAAAAACCAAATGGTTGATACATTTCTGAAAAGTCTGTTCTACCCTCCCTATTCCTTTATGTAAAATTTAATTAAATATATCAGACATATGAGAATAAGGAATCTCTATATCAGAATAGCAGATTTTTAGTTCACCCTTTTTATGGAGGGTGTCAGCCCAATGACTCACTCATTCCACAAGTGTATCAACACAGCATTCCTTACTCACCACTAAGACATCCTCAAATCTGCCCAAAGAACTCTATGAGAACATCTGCTTGCACAGGATGGAGAGAAAGACAATATGAACTGCACCAGGTGTGTAGAAATCCCAGTGACCGGAAGTGTTAAGTGCTTAAGTTTTTCTAGTTCACTGCAGTATAAACCATGAACCTGGATGACCCCAGCAGCCAGTGAGTGGCATGGACATGGTCAGATCATGCTCAGCAGTGGGCACACACTGCTGAGATGGGCACTTGCAACTGTGTTTGCCTGAGCCGTGCCCAAGAAAACTGGACAACACACATTGTAATCACAGACTTCCTCTGAAGATTTAGTCCTTTGAAGTCAGCTAGAGTTAAACTTAATGCTGAAGAATAAGAGGCTTAAAGAAGAAATGTGTTTTCTGAGGATTTTTCTCCCCTAGACACAATATTTTCCAACAACATTATCAAATGGGTGGGCTAGACTCCCTAACGTGCTTTGTCATAGGACCGGTCAATTACTAGGTAGAGGGGAGACAATATCAGCCCCAAAGAAATTCTTAATAACTGTGTGGCATTTCTGATACAAAATGACTTAATGGAGTTCTTGCCAGTATTTAAGCCTGGCCCAATAAAAGATGTCATATTCTTATTAGTGAGTCCATTCTCAAGAGATGAGGAAAGATGATAATAATGAGAGCAGATCTATGCTGAGTTGGCTCAGGTCCCACTGCAAAATAATTTTCATTGTCTCAAACACTTGCCTAAAAGAAGGTTAAGAAGATAATTGGCATAGCTGTCAAGTGGGTAGGTGAATTCCTTCCTTTCATATTGTCAAACCTTTGAGGAAACTTAATTTGCCTTTTGACAATGGGGAGGGAAATGAATTATAGATAGAAGTAAGCTAAGATAGTATTAAAAAATTATAGAAAGACATTGAGAAAGCAGAGGGTTTGAGGAAGCCCTCTGAATTCATGTTAAAGGCTACTGCCAGTGTTCCTGGAACTTTTAACCAATCCTCCATTAAGGTCTAAAACGAAGGGAATCCTACAGCAATCAAATCAGAGCATGAACTCTGGATTTACTTCTCCTTCTCTATTTCCTTTTTCAAAAACACACAGAGTAGTTTCTATTAAAGTGACTGAGGGCTCTGCTACTCTTCTTTTTCGAGCTCAAACGTTGTCAAACTTTTTCTGTAAAGAGCCAGAGTAGGTAAAAATATTTTAGATTTTTGCAAGCTATAGGGTCTCTGCACAGCTTCTCAATGTATCCGTAGTGGTGCGAATACAGTAATCAACCATATATAAAGGCATGGGCATGGCCATGCACATTAAGACTATTTATGAACACTAAAATTAGAATTTATCATTGTTTTCTATGATCTTACATATTATTTGTCACTGTTTTTTTTTTTAATAATTTCAAAGTATAAACATTCTTAGATGTTGGATGTGATCCTGTTCTAATGTAGAACTGTTCACTAGAATTTACCGTGATGGTGGGAATATTATATATCAGCAAGCCCAATACTGTAGTCTCTGATTACTTAGGACTATTGAAATAAAGCAAATGTGAATAAGAACTTAATTTTTAATTTATTTAATTTTAATTAGTTTAAAGTTGAATTGCTACTTGTGACTAACAGCTACTATGTTGGATAGTATAGTTCATATTAACTTGGAAAGAATTTTTTTTTCTCTTGTTTATGTTAAAAAAAAAAAAACAACACAAAAATAACCCTTCTATTGGTTGCTTAAGTTACATAGTTAAGTAGCTAGTGCTCCTTTTGGGAAAACCAAAGTTTATATCTTGGCTTTAACTATACAGCAAACACAAACAAACACACTCACACTGCATGATGTACCTCTTTACTGGAGTTCCATTACTACCAGGTTTGGTGAACAAATAATCATGGAAAGAAAATGCTGTACCCTGATATGGTTCAGAAGTCCTTCTAATTCAAAGTTTACCATGAACACATAATACTAAGCAATGCAATCTCTTATACAGCATGAACTTCAATTTTTCTGTTGAAATTCTCAATTCTGTGTTATAAAACCCTATGCTTTCTTTAGACAGCTTGCAATAATGAACTTGCAAAGCTGACAGGTTTCAACTTCCAAAATATGCAAAGTGATTATTTCTAAGTAAATGACAGTATATGAAACTATGTCATCTCAGAGCAAATCTCAGAGCATCGATGGGCAGAACCTGATGCTGATCTCACAGGTCAAGGCCAAAGAAGCTGACTGGTAAAAGACAAAAATATAAAATCACTAACACTTCAATGGTTTTGGTAAGTATCATTAGTGCACATATGACATCTTGTTCATCAAAAACTAATAAAAATATTCTTCATCTTCACTAAGCCCACTTATGATGACACCTTTTATCATCACTGGTGGGGGTGAGAAAGGAGTATTTAGGGCTAACTACAGAAAATTTTAGAGTGATGGTGATTGCTTTCTATCTCTGGTAAAACAAGTAGGGTGGGAGCCTTCCCTGGTGGTGCTATGGGTTAAAGCACAACACTACGAGACTCACCCTCCTCAGTTGCCTCAGCCACTTCAGCACAAGTTTGATTCTCAGCCAGGGAGGTGACCCACATGGCGCAGCAGACCTCTCCTGACCCACCCGTCACTCCCCTCAGCAGTGTGCTTCATTTATCTGCCTGTTCTGCTCCCACTCTGTCTCTGGTGAATCCTCTCACAGCCCTTGCACCTCTGGCCTGTACCCCAGTTCTGTATGCACAAATAAATACATCTTAAAAAAAAATAAGTAGGGAGGAAGTGTAAGTAAATGGTGAAAAAATATAACGATTTACCTTCACAGTTTTAGTGTTATGTTCACAAAAACCCAGTCTAACAATTTACTTAAAAGTTCATCAAAGTACCATCTAGGCTTTCTTTTCCTTGTTCTTATTATATTCTCTCCAGTAGGAACCTCATTCATGCTCATACCTGGCTTCCATATTTACATATATGATTCACAAACATTTTATCTCTAGTAAGACTTTTTCACTTCAGAACTGGTATATTTCACCATCTACATGACTTTTCTCCCTAGGTGCCTTGATCTTATGACCAACACTGCTCCTATAGCTCCCTCTAATCACTCCCAGTTTGTCTGTCTTCTGCAATTCCCTAAGTCAATGAAAGGTTCCAGCCTTCACTCAGGTGCATAAACTAATTTCAGGTAATTCCTAGACTCTTCTCTTCTTGCCTTACAACCTACAGCCAACCCAGCACCAAACCCTACCTCTCACATCTTTTATCTTTCTGTATCTCATTTTCACAACCAAATCCACAGTGCCAACCTCTCTCACCTGCACTAATATTTTGCATACGGCTTTCCTCCTTTTTCTTCATTTGTTTCTCACACCAGTCCGTAGGAGTCTTCAAAAACCTTAATCTGCCTGTTGCATTACCTCTATCTAGGCTTAAGTCTTGTTACAATACCAACTGAACATACTAATGCAAGTTTAGTACAGCCAAAGTTGTATGGAATTTAATTTATCTACCTTTTATATTTTAACTTTACTTTTACTAACACACACACACAAACACACACACACATATTCTTGCTTAAACTATCTTGCTTAAACTTATCCTATCTGCCATGGTTTTTCAATTCCTTTAATAAACTATGGTGCCTCCTACCACAGGGTCTTTGCATACTATTTTTTCCTGTTAGATATGTTTTCCTTCACCCATATACTACCTATTCCACTGGGTCCCACATAATTTAGTTAGCTAATTCAACTCAATGATAGCTCTCAGTTTAAATATTACCTACTCCAAGAAGTCCTGTCTAATATTTACTTTTCTTTACCCACCCTAACGGACCAGTCTGAGTTTTTCTGTAATAAGTTCTGCCCAGAACCCTATTTCTTTTCTGTAAGGAATGTGTTTCAGTCTATAGCTTCACATTCCTTTATATTATAACTTATTGATTTTCTGTCTCTGTCATTTCTCTGTAAGCTGCACAGAGACAGGGACTGTATCTACTTTTACAAATCGAGGTTTCCCTAGAACCTGGTATGGGGTTACCTTGAATACATTCAAGAACTGTTTGAAATCTGGCATCTGGGGATAAGAAAGTATGTAATTCCAACTTTGCTAGAAGCCCAAACAACTCTAAGGATATTTCTCCTCTTCAGAGGAACCATCTGACTTTGATTGATGTAGCCAGATAGCAAAAAAAATGGAGCTAAATCACTCAATACAATGTGTGACCTATTGACAGGTTCAACAAACTGCAGTTCAATACTAAATAAAAATATTGAGCCTTGATTTAAAAAAATAAATTAAAAAGCAGTTTCATTTGGTGATTATCTTACTGGTGACTTCCTTAACCATAATGCAGGTTGCATGAATCCCTGCTCTAAGGAGAAAGGATGCTAAACAGATTCCCCAAGGTGTCCCAGAGTATTTAGACTTTGCAAGATCTTCAAGGGATTTCTGTACCATGTAAGAGAGATAATAGAGACCAAAAGGATTTCTGTGTAAAATTCTGTCCTGTCTCTGGCCTATTCTCGGTTGGAAATAGGTTGAATCAAAAGGATCTGAGCTGAATCAGAAGGTCACACAGAAAAAAAAGACACAATTAGGGCATATAGGCATAAGTCGTTTAGAATACCCTTGTTCAAACTGGCCACAAACACATCAAATCAAATGTCAGTATTTCAGTATGATATAAAACCAGGTAAAGTATAGATTAATTAATTAGGAACCTAAAATCATGCCGAATCATGGATGATTATAGATACATCACTCTTTTTCCCAATAACTTAATGCTATTGCAAAAACAAAATGAATCCTACCAAGTAAGTGGTGGAAAGGTTGGTAAATCATCTATCTGGCAAGGGGCTGGTGTCCAAAATATTTAAGAACTCATACATATATAAAGAAGTATTATTTCATCAATCAGGCTTGGAATTCAGAAGGGCATCCACAACTGGGGTTTTCGATACCTTTTATGAAGAAATGTTTAGAAAGATGTGAAACTATAGTTTAAAAAATTGAGCCAGTCACTCATGTTTTGCTGACTTTTTAATTTGCTTTCTGGTAGGAACTATTGCCATTGGTTCAATGATTGGCTTGGTGTCCTAGAGACTTTCTTACTGTTGATAATCACATCTTTTAATCTCCATATGTTTTCAGGCATTACTGTATAATTAGTGAAGAAAAAAATCCTCAAAATCCATGGATAACTATAGTCTTCAAATCGCTCAGGTCTTGATTTTCCTCTGATTAGGCCCCTGCTCCTACTAATTCTTCAGTCCACTCCCAAAATGGGATTCATGATTACCTTTCCATTGATTCTGTATCCTGATATCTAATACAGAATCTGACACATCATAGATGCCCATAGATGAAGAAAGGAAGTGAATGGTTCTTTGAACTTTTTCATCCCACAAATTAAAACAAAAAAAATATACACATACACATTACCTTTCTATTGCCCAAACAATTAGGCAAAAATATTAATCAATCCCATAAAGTTTAGTTATATATATATGCCAGGCACTACGGGCAATGGTAAACACAGGAATGGGTGACTGTGTGGAGGTAAACCAGGCAGTAAATAAGCAATCACAGGATAGGATATTTTCAGAGTGAATAGTGACACAACTAAAAGAAAATAGAGAAAGAAGACAGCCCATTCTGTAGCTACAAGGTCTATATGTGGGGATGACATTTGAACCCCTATATGGGGGTCAGAGATCTGGTGAGCTGCAGAGATCTGGGGGCAAAAGGCAGAGTGGAAAAGTGGAGAGACACAGAGGCCAGGAGGAGCCTCCTGAGAAAGTAAGACTTTGTTTACATCCTCTGATGAGCTTGCTGAGAGCTTAAGCAAGGTAATGACTTGATTAGGTGACTTTATTTTCCACTTTTTATATGTAATTATGGCAAATCACTTCAACATAATGAAAAATGCTAAAGAGGCTGACATATGGAAATATTCCAGCTGTCAAAATTGTATTCAATCTACCAATACATCATTACTATTTTCTGAAAAAAACAAACAAACCAACCCACAGTGTGTCTACACCACACTAAAACTCTTCTGCACAAAAAGAAACCCATCAAAAAAATGAAAAGATAATCTGCTGAAAGAAAATATTTCTGATCATATATCTTACAAGGGGTTATTATCTAAAACATAAAACAATCTTAAGCAATTCAGTACTCATAATACACACATTCTTATTTTAAAATTGGCAGATCTGAATAGATATTTTTTAAAAGTAGACATACAAATGGTCAATAGGTATATGAAAAGTTGCTCAACATAAAACATAAAACAACCATTAATCATTAGGGAAATGGAAATCCAAACCACAGAGAAACCTTCTCAAATCTGCTAGGATGTCTACTATCAAAAAGGCAAGAGTTAACATGATTTGATAAGGATGTAGGACACTGCTGGGTACTGCTGGTAGGAGTATGACTTGGCAATATTATGGAAAATAATACAGAGGTGCCTCAAAACAAATTAAAAATCGGACGATGTGATCCAGCAACCCTACTTCCGGGTACTTACCCAAAAGGAAAGGAAAACACTAACTTGAAAAGATTTGTGCACTCCATGTTCACAACAGTATTATTTACAACAGCCACTACGTAGAAGCAACCTAGTTATACAATGGATGAATGGATAAAGAAAAAGGATGAAGACTATGATATACTATTCAGTCATGAAAAGGAAATCTTGCCATTGTGACAAGATAGAAGGATCTCAAGAGCATTAAACTAAGGGGACTATCTCAGGGAATGCAAATACCATATGATCTTACTTATATGTGCAATTGAAAAAAAAATTAATACATAGATTGGTTGTTTCCAGAAGTGGGGTTTGAGGTACCTGCTTTCACTTGGGCCTTTTCCTCTGGACATTTCTTATGTCCATTCCATAGATGCATTTAAACATATTTCAATATTGTACAGAATTTTTGTGGGAAACTCAAGTCTCTCCAGTTTGCTTTTTTGATATCTTCACATCTTAGATCATATAAAGAAGACGTGGGTTTATATAAATATAAGGGAAACAGGTGACTTCAAGATTGCTTCAGAATCACAGCAATTTTACTAAAAACCAGTCAAGTTTGAAAGGTTCATTAACAGAAATGTGATATCAAGGAGCATAATGGCTCCTTTAGCTTAAATTGGAATTTTAAAGCTAAAAATAGAGGGCATTTGAAAGAAGTAAAAAGAGATGAACATTTAGAGAAAGTCTTAACATTTCAAACAATCTCCCATTTAAAACTGTTAGCAGTAGTGAAAACTTTTACATTAAAATGTTGACCACACATAAAGTCCACATATACATGCAAACACCCATTATAGATAGCTATAAAGCACCTTCTCCCTCCCTTAAATCAACCATGGCTTAAAAATAAATACCCAGAAATGCTCTATTTATTCTTATTCATGTCATGTATGTACACAGACAGAAAGAGAATTTGCTTTGCAACTTAGAAAAATATATCATGGCATGATAGTTTGCATGCTTGGGCATGTCTTTATTTTACTCTCCTAGATAAATAGTCTGGCTATTGAAATCTTCATTAAATCATTTCAACATTTTGAAGGCTTTGCTTTACTGTCTTCAGAGTTGCAGATTCCCTGTAGGGAGCCTGATTCTGTTAACTCTTTCAATTTGTGATCTGCGTCCTCTTTTGGAAAGTAGTCAGAAAAGTCTTTTTGTTTCTGGTGTTCTAAAAATTCCCAATTTGGGAATCATCAGATAATTTTTTAACATTCAAATATTTATAGTTCTTCTTTTCTTGTATCATAGAACACTAAGATGGAGTAAGACTAGGAGAAGACAGTGGCTGGGAGTGAGGAAGGGACAGCAAATGAAGAATGGGAGAGAACACTTGAGAATTCCTCTGGGCCTCTTTTTAAATCTGCTAAATGAAGATGTAAACCTAGTTTACTCAAAACCCGTTGCAAATTTTATTGTTTATGTATTTTCCTAAAATCCTTTACCTTAGATTTGCCAGGGCTAGTAATAGCTCTTTAAAAAAAAAAAATCCCTCCTGTGGATGATTATATTTTTCATTTGCCGAGAACCATCCACACATTTGTTGTGAATAAACAAAGCACAGCACTCAAGTCTGAATACAAGAGTTACCAGAAGTACAGGAGGAAAATCCTATGTGAAGTAGGGGAGAATAAATTTCAGGAAATGAGAGGTAGTAAAAGTAAAACCCTTAAGATAATGTGATCAGTTTCTCTATTAATATGCTCCCCCCTTTAATTGTGTATAAATTGATAACAGCTGACAACGAAAAAGGCAGGAAAACAGGGGGCAGAAGACTGGAACAATGCAACAGAGCAGAATTTCACGTACTTAATATCTGTACAAGAGTGAAGGTAAGTTTGTGACCTGAAATCAAAGTGGCTGGGAATTTTTAAATAATGAGCTTTTACCTGGTTAGCTAGGGTGGAGATAGAGGTGTAGTAAGACACAGTGAGGTATAATTGCTTGGGAATCTATTTTCTGGTGTCATAGAAGGATGTGCATAATGTCTGTATGGACTTGGGAAAAAATGATGGATTCATTAAAAAATTATGACATTGGTAATGAAAATGATGCAAAATTCAAAGAGGACACGAGGCTATCCAGGGGCACCTCTCTGATCCCTGGATTGTGTTATAATGCAATTTTACTGACAACAGTTTCCAAGTATCATCACAGACTTTTTTTTTTCCAGTAAAGATATATATGAAATCAGTGAGTAAATTTGCCTTTTATAAATAGGTTTACAGATATATGTATGCATAAATATCATAAATATTTTAAAATCGGTTTACCTATATATACACACATATATTAGCCTATATATTGCACATGCTCAAGTATGTATCACAGTTTCGCAGAAAGGTGGATGGACATATGGACAGGTGGAATGCTGCAATCAGACCCACTGCTCTCGAATTTAAAATGATAAAAGGTGTTAAAAAGAAAACCCGTTTTCTATACTACTCTTTGGTAAATGAATGAGTACTATAATTTCAAGGTTAAAAATCTAGTTGTTAAAATAGCTTTCAATACGCAGTCTCTAGGGTTTTCAACAAAATTAACTTTAATCTTTGGGTAGAATGTTCCCAAAGGCCAGAATCCTGCTCATACAAGGATTGTGCAATGCAGTTGATGGCCATGTAGGTGTTTTGTTTTGTTTTTTATTTTTTTAACCTGGGGCTTTTCTAAAATCTTATATAATAGTTTGATTTTCCCTCTCCCACACTTTAATTTGTTAGTAGGATTAAAATGCCAAATCATTGCAGATATGTAAACACTCATACTAAAAGTCCTAACCAACACAAACACACACAACACAATGAGACACAGAATTTATAGAAAAAAGAAAAAGAATCACTTCCACTCTCAAGCTGAGCTCTAGCTCTGGAGTCCCCTCTGCACAGAGAGGAGACCTGTGTGTCTCATTGAAGATTTGGTGACACTGTCCTCGGCAGGGATGCATCTGTCTGTGAATAAATCTACAGGACCCATCTCTAAAAAT
This sequence comes from Condylura cristata, assembly GCF_000260355.1. Lineage (NCBI taxonomy): Eukaryota > Metazoa > Chordata > Mammalia > Eulipotyphla > Talpidae > Condylura > Condylura cristata. The sequence goes on from NW_004567123.1 coordinate 13,313,209, forward strand.
AGCACCAAAAAGTGGCTGGAAGAGCCAGTTTAATTAATTTGTCTATTAGGAATATTTCATTTTGGAGCAGATCATACTGAAAGGATATTCTGTGCTCTGACATATGAGACAGACATAAAAAAAAAAAGCAAAAAAACAAACAAAAAAAACCTTCTGGTTATCATTCAGCATTGAACATGATTTTCAGCCATGCAAGAACAAACACTGTTTCTTCTAAAAATGTGAGCTTAAAAGCTTTGACCAGAATCTTGCCAAAGCTTCTGATAAGAGTTTAAATTTGATAGAGAAAATTATCAGAGAAAACAGGAAAGGGCTTGCTCCACCTAGGTGAGCTGTTGCCTTTTGTTCCCCTGTGACCCAACCGTCATAACACTGTTTGTTATTCACCTCATTACAAACATCTCTCTGTCACAGCAGGTGTTGGGTCAGGAGAGGACACGTATCCAGGAAACCTGCAATCAGGTTAGAAAACTCCTGGGCATCCATTCCCTTTCAGTTGGGTAGCTGGCACTGCTTCCCACAGCTCTGAGCTGCCTGCCTGCCCATGAAATGGCTGCAACGTAAGTCACAGCAGAAGCACTTCCCAAACCACTCTCCCTGGAGGTGTAGGAGTCAGATTTTTAGGAACAGACAAGGAAGCTGTCCTGACCTTTCTGATTATTAAAGGAAATAGACAATTTCCTTAGAGCTGCTTCTAAGCTCTATTCCTTTTAATATTTGTTTTAAAAGTCTCTCACATGAATCAGTGTTTGGGGATAAAGCTCAGCCTTTTAAACTTTACCTTTCCATTTGCAGCTGTTTCAGTAGAGGCTAAGTCTATTATAAAACTGAGTGTTTTCCAAGAGGCAGAGAAGGCAGCAGGCTCAGACCCACCAGGCTCCTCTCTGTAGGCTCACAGTTCTATATTGTGAAAAGACTGATCTCGATTTCTCCATAAACGAATGACTTCTAGGATCTGGGGGGACTGACTGGCAGCCTCTGCTTCAGTACATGGTCTGGGCCAACTGACCTAAGGGAGCCTCTCATCTTGTTCATAGGCTCCCATGTCCCCCACCCCCAACACCACCATTTTCTATCACAAAGGCATGTAAGAACTTCCATTCTCTCCTGAGACACACAGGATAGTGGGAACCATGAGCATTATACAGAATCTTCCAGATTTTGATCTGGGGAATAGATGTTAGAAAGGTACATACAAGTCCTACCTCCTGCTCTATTCTAGCTCCTCTTCTTCTTCCCATAATTCCTGGGGCTGGAGGGACAGAATGTCCTTTCCTTCTCTGTTGCATCCTAAGTCCTATCATTCTTGGGTGCAGTCCCTCAGTCCTGGCTTATGTATTAAAAGAAATTAAAGGAATTTGGAGAAAATACTTCTTCACTTGCAATAACTGCTTTTCAAGCTTTCCTTGCTGCTGAGGATAGTCTCACTGAAGGTGTCCCATCTTTTTCTTTCCTAGAGCCACGACTCAGCTTTAGTTCAGGGTTGGGCAAGGGATCTTAAGAGGGAAAGAAAAATATATCAGTTTACTAGTACACTTTTTCCCCACTGCTATACAGGGAAGGTGAATTCAAATGACAGGCTGGCAAATGTGGAAACTTGTGGATCTTTCATGAAGCACTGATGCAGGCTTCCTGGTATGCTGCATAGTCCTGGGAATCACTGTCAATGTCATGTAAGTATTATTGTCATTGTGCTAAATATTAAGAGAAAACAAGCTCACAATTAACAGCATCTAGGCAAATCCGTTATTATTCTTGTTAGGTTATGCCACACACCCTCTAAGGTATTATCCTCCCACTTAGAGACTCACCAGAGTAAAAAACAACCCTGGCAACTATTAAGTGGGTGAAACCTTTGCTCCCATTCTTCCTGATAATTGTTTTATTTAAGAATCACAGGACACATTAGATAATCTAAATTACAAGTACTCATTAATCTCTTTCACTGGATTTTCCTCTTATTTCCTTGAGCCCTGCCATTACTATTCCAGGTTTCTGTTTCTCGTCCCATCTGAACTTCTGGAATAGGGTTAGACCAGAGCCTCTAATTCCTTGTTTCCTGCTCATCCCCTTCTCATCTGCCTCCCACCCCCACTGTCCACTGACCTGCACTAATACAAGGGACACCGGTGACAATGACCCACTTAGCTGCTACAGACACAGTGGAGTGTTCCTTTTATAGAGGTGTCTTTCCCCTTTTGGTTTCTCTGAACTTCAGTCTTCCTCATTCCTCACAAGTTGTGTTTTTCTATTCCAGGTTTGCTTCATTGCTTCATTCTAACAATTAAGAGCAATCTGGAACTGAGACCTGGGGTCCCTCCTCTTTTCCTTCTAACTGTTGAGGATTTAATCCAGATTCCAATTCAATTGGAGATTTGATCCTCACAGTTCTGTGCACAGATGTTTTATCTGGTGAAATGGTGAAACCTTCAAATCACTTAATCTTCTCTGCTTGAATTTCTCCTTCCATAATTAACCTCCTAACAGCTGCATAAAATGTTATGATGATTGAAGAGATCATTAATGAACAAGGCTTTCCTCAGGAAGCAAGATGCATTCTGGTGGAAATCTGAAGTGAACAACCTGGTCAGAAAATCAAAAACTGTCCCTTACTGGCTCTGAAATTTATTTTTTTTAAAGATTAACTTATTTATGCATACAGAACTGGGGTACCGGCCAGAGGTGCAGGGGCAGGGAGAGGATTCACCAGAGATAGAGTGGAGAGCAGAACAAGCAGACTGACAAAGTACACTGCTGAGGGAAGCAGTGGGTGGGTCAGGAGAGGTCTGCCACGCCATGTGGGTCACCTCTGGGGCTGGGGATTGTACTCACACAGAAGCAGCTGTGGCCTGTGGCTAGCTTGCAGTGCTGTGCTCTAACCTGTTGAGCCACCAGGGAGGGCCCTGGCTATGAAATCTTAAGGCAAGTCACTATCACTTCTTGGGTCTCAGATTTTAGAGACCTTAAGTGTGACTTAATGGTACTTTTAATAAAAAGCTGAGTACAAATTCCCAACTGGCTTTCATTTTCAAGGTCTAAGCAACTCCTTCCTTAATTGGAAATTGTGAAAAGGGCAACGCTGGAGAGAAATGTTTCCTACATTAATCCCCAAACTGCTGTTTACCCCAGATGTTCTATTTCACTTATTGTCACTTAAAAACTTTCCTGGGGTAAAAGTGGTGCTTATAAAACAAATATAGCAAGTTTTCCCTTTCTACCAGCAGTGGGATGGATAATGTTATGGTTGAGGCAATTATCAGGTGGAAGACAGGGCTGAGTGGGTTGCAAAAATGCTGTCAATATCAGCTTCTTCTTTTAAAGGACTTTTTCTTGCCCTTCTCCCCCTGAAACACTTTATACTTGAGGCATGAAAGCACATAGGCTGCAGGTCATAACAGCCCCTTTTATATGGAGGCAACAAAGAAAACAAATTATGTTTCCGCAGAAAGCCTTGTTTTGCTTAAAAGGGTGTCTCCCTGGTGGCTCGGGTTAAAGTCTCAGTGCTAACAAACTATTGCCAGCCAATGTGGTTTGGCCTGAGTTCAATCCTCAGCCAGGGAGTTGGCCCACATGGTGCAGCAGACTTCTCCTGTCTTGCCTGCTGCTCCCCTCAACAGTATACTTTAGCAGACCCACCTGCTCTTCTCCCTACTCTGTCTCTGGTGAATCCTTTGACTTGTTGCACCTTTGACCTGCACCCCAGTTTTTGTTCTAAATAAATAAATAAACATGTGTTATCATGGGTAAGCTACAACAGGAACTTTTCTTCAATTCTGGGAAACTCTATGTCTTAACACAATGAGGTTTATGTCAGCAGCATGCTGGTAAATTTTAATAGCTGGCTTTCTTGAGAGAAATAAAAAGAAAAAACTTGATTTGTAGTGTTTGCTGATTCCCATGGTGTAAATATTCCTATCATGGCCCATTTCAAGCTACCAAAGCGAAGATTTCAAACAAGGACTTGGGTTCTCCTGGCAGCACCCCAACATGGTTACCACACAGATACAGTCAAAGTAAACAATGGAGAGCAAAGAACGCAGGGAAATGTATTAAGTGATTTGCAAGTGATGGCCTCAGGGTGTTTGTTACCTTTTTTCAATATAATTTAATTGTAGGTTTATATAATTGCTTTTTTAAATAATGGTTGTATTTAACAACTGGCTCACAAAATTCCTGGAAAATTTTAACTGTGGACTCTTTGGAGCTAATATAGCCAGTTTAGCTCACCATTGGTTTGTCTTCAAAGAGTAAAGGAAAATAAATATTACTATTTGCTTAACCAATATTTAGTTACATTTGAGTTCTGTAACACACATGTGTTTTCATGCTAGTTAAGTTTCTCGAACTCTATGCTATTTCTCTATAGCTACACAAAAACAGTGATTAAAATCACTAAACACTATGTCTCCCGATCTTTTCTCATTGACCGGCATGTGTTATGAACTGCATCCCAGATAACCTTATGTTGGGTGCTAATGTCCCTTGTAGTGTATCTTTGTAGTGTATTGGAGAGGGGTCTTTAAGGAGGTCATTAAGGTTAAATGAGATCACTGAGCAGGACCCTAACCCACAAGAACTAGAGTTCACATCAGAAGAGGCGGAGATATCACAACTCCCTTTCCCATTCCTCACGTGCAGTTCAAAAGCTCTGTGGGGACCCAGCAACAAGGCACCAGTCACAAAACAAGGAGAGAGGTGTCACAGAAACCAGCCCTGCTGCAGCCTTGCTCTTGGACTTAGATCAGAACTGTGAGAAAACAGATTTCTGTGGTTTAGGTAATCCAGCCTGCAACATTTTATTATGGTAGAAAGTTTAGACACTATGTAAATAATGAAATTACTTGCCATTCTAAAGCCACAACATGCTATTAGCACCTTGGGTTTTGTTAAATGGCGACTTTTTGTTAAATGACTTCCTTTCCATGTCTCTACCTGAAAACTTCTACATAAAATCCTAAACATCCTTAAAATCAGGGGTCACCACCTAAGCAAAGCTCTTCTTGATTTTCCCAGAATGTGTCCATGCTTTCTTTCCTGTAAACAACTCTGTTATCATGATGAAAACAGTGTTTTCATCACAAATCCTCTGTAGAAAGGTATATTACACATTAGAAATTAAGGTTCAGAATGCTACCTATCTGCCCTGCCCATATGTTAGCGATTAGCCACAAGTATCTGTTTATACTTAAGTAAAATTTAAAACTCAATCCTTGGTGGCATTAGCATTTCAAAAACTAAATAGCCACCTGTGGCATGTTGGTTACAGCACTGAACACTCAGACATGGAACATTATTGTAGAAAGTGCTATCGGGTAGAGCTGCATTAGTCTGTAGCTAATGAGGTAGGGTGTGACGTTTTATCTTTTTGCATTGTTTTATTTCCCCAGCACTTAGGCTACTAGTACTATTTATGTAGTAAAGATTCAATAAGTTATAGCTGAAATAATAAAACATTAACACACCATACCTACTTTCACCTACTTAAAGCTTTCAAGGTTTAAGCAGAAATAGAAAATGCAGCAATAACACACACGCGCGCACACACACGTATTTGTCTCTACTACTGACATGCAAAAACGACACATGAGAGAAATCTGTGTCCCTAGGTCAAGACCACTGCACACATCATTAAGAGATAATTAGAGGAATTATCTCTCAGGTGTTAATAGCAATCCATAGTTGTTAATTCAGAGCACTATATCGATTCTAATTTATTTTTTCTAGGTCATCTCTGCTCCATTGTTCTATAAGTGACCCTATGGACTCATTAAATCTTTCAGCATGATATTTATGCAACCCTATTTAATGAGTCCTCCACCACCTTGAATTCTCTGCACCTCATACGCATTATTTTAGTGGAAAACTTCTGACTTTAATAAATCATATTCTTCACGACAAAGAAGATCATAAAAAGGATACATAGGCACATACAACCTGCTCCTGGCCGACGGACTCTTTGTCACCATGTTTAAAGATCTTCAAAGAGACATAGAATAAGCCTTGGAAATCGATTTAGGTATTTAGATATTCTGACTCTTGGCAACTTTTCTTTGTTTCCTGCTTAAATCTTTCATAAGGTAGCCCACAGCAGTTCCCTTGCCTCTAACTACAGAGCAAAAGGAGAATGGGGTCATTTATCACAGGCCCAAGAGAAGCCCTTTCCTGTGCTAGGACTGAGACTTAAATGTAATCTGAAAGGAGATGTTTCTCTTTGGAGATGTTCCTTGAGATTCCCTAGTATCCTCAGGGACAAAAGCAAGGACCAAATTAATATTACTAGAATGAATAAATGAAAACCATAAAAGCAACTGTTTAGCAAATAAAAATAGAACCTGGAGCAAAGCCGAGCGTGTGCTGTATCTACTTTCTCAAATAACTCAGCACACACATTATCAAGGGGCAGAAGTAGGTTTTAGGTAGCCAGGATGCCAATCTACGGGTAAGTGCCAAAAGACCTAAGAGAAAAGAATGCAGAGAGAAGATGTGCCCTTTCGCTTCTGGTTTAATGCAGCACCAACACTTGAAAGCTGGATGGCAAGTGAGTAGGTAGAAGAGAAGGAGGAAGAAGGCCAAGGTGGGACGTGGGGAGGCCCCTCCCGAGCTCTCTGCATTAATAAGGGGTCCTGGGCACCTCCAGCACTATGGACATGCCGCCGCACCATGTCTGGCTCTCCTCCACATTCTCCTTGGCCTGGTTCCCCACTGGGATGTGACAAACACAGAAATAAGCTGTCAACAATGAGAGCAGCTGCGGCTTCCTTGAGGTGAGTCCTGTCTGCATCCCAGGGCTGGGAGTCTTCTAAAATCTGGTTGTCGAGATATTCTTCTCTAAGACATTTGCCCAGAAGAAGTGATTTTGAGAAATTTGAGCTTTCTGTGTGGGATGTTCATGCCTCTTACTGTTGTGATTAGTTTGGAGACTAAATCCCGGGCAAACTCTCATTGTGTTGTTGTGAAATGTGGGGTGTGCCACCAGCAAATGAATCAGCTTTTGGTGTATGTGTATGGCCATTATTTCTTCTAACCACTCAGAGAGACTGGTAGTCTCTCCATTTATGTCCATAAAGTGTGAGAAACAGAATGTCACATCCCTGACCACCAAGTCATAAAATCATGGCTTCAGATACTTACTGAGAAACTGAAGGACACAATCATGGGTTCTTCAAGGTTTGGAATTTTTTGTATGAACTTAGTAAAGCTCATTCATCTCTTTGAACTTTTGTTTATTGAGAGTAAGATGATACAAGCTATGTGCTTTAAAGGTGTTGGCAACCTAGTAGTCAGAAATACTAGTTGTTATTTTTACTTAAGTGCCAGGCAAAAAAAAATTAATGCTCTTGGATGGGTATCATAACTCTGATAGAATTCAGTGAATTAACATTGAAATGTTTATTGCATTTCTTTTGAAAACCAAAAGTCAAGGCATGGCTTCTGAGCTTCTCTTTCATTCACCTCCTCTTAGAGAATTCAACATTGTTTTACTAAATATTTCTTGTTTATTCTCAAAATGCAAGCACAGTAACAAGAGCAACAAGAAAAATCCTGTGATGTTTATAATTGATGATTTAAAAGACAGTCTAAACATTTATAGCCAAAAGAAGAAGATATTTTCAAGGTCTCTCTGATATCTGGAGACATCGATATTACTCACCCTTCCTCTACCCTACCTGTGGTGTGTGCTTTATGTCAATCTTATGGGAACAAGATTAGCACCATTGAGAAGATACAAGTGGAGGAGCATTCTTTGCCAGACTTTGTTTTGCTAGAAATGGAATTCTCTCTTCTTCTCTAGTGTCATAGTTATTAGTAGTAAATAAAAAGCAATCAGAGTGCTATACTTGTGACTAGGCCAAAAAATTTAATATGCAATAAAATACAAAGAAGACATTTTAACTTTTCCAGTTTCCTAAACCAGAAGGTAAAAACATTCTAGATCCCACTAGAGAAATGGGGTCCAAGAAAACATGACAGCTTTGGGCTTGTGCTGGAAGGAAGTTAGAAAGGCTTCAGGCCCTACCCAAACCTCCAGAACCAGAGCCTGCATTTTCATAAACTCTCCAGAAAATTCACTCATTAAAGCACCGAGATAAAGTATAATTTTATGTGATAACTGATGAAATGGAAGAATGGACAACACTTCCTCAGCAAAGACTGTCTTCATTAATTCTTCGACATATATCTAAATTGTATGGCTTCACAGATGAACAAATGTTTGAAAACAAAACAATTATCAGCCTATACAGCATTCTATTTTTTTATAGCATTCTATTTTTAATATTTCTGAATAGCAGTTTGCTTTCTTTACAGTCACAAGGTATGCCTCTTTCATCCCTGAAATACACTCCCATGGAATGAAACAGATCAGTTTTCTTATTTGCCACAGGAAGACAATAGGTTTCATGATGTATCTCTTCAGCAAGTTAAAGTCCTCTCCCAATTTCAAGATTCAGATTGTCTCAACCAACACCAATTGGTAACAGCATGCCTATCATTTAGTATCTTTAAGAATTCCTGATTCTAGAGAATTAGGAAATTCCAGCTGTCTAGCCCCTTAACTCAGAAGACCATGTAGGAGTAAAATGAATTTGAAGTGATTTTTAAAAGGAAGTGTTAAGTGGAGTTAAGACCCTGAGTTAATCCCAGTAGATTTTAAGATAATTAAAGTTGTAGGAAACCTGTGCAGGGAGAAGTAGAAACTTAAAAAATGTTCTAAAAGTGGAAATAATCGTTGAGTATAATAGAGATCACAATTGAAAAGGAAGCCACTTTTGCAAACAGAGAAACAAAAAGTAGAAAGACGAAGAAAACAATATGGTAAAATGAACTATATCAAGATGAGAGAGAATGATGATAAAGAAATAAAGTCCAGAGGAAAACAGGTAGAGGGAGAGTGTATCACTGTGTGGCTGGGAACTAAGCACAAATAAGATGGCACTAGAGAGAAAGGAAGGGTGAAGAACACAGGAGCAAAGTCCAGAACATCTGTAAACCAGAGGGCTACAGGCCAGCCTTCTCTCAGAAGCGACCCCTCCCATCCAGTCCTACCTGGCCGGAAGGACGGTGGTCACCACTTGAGAGCTTGAGGGTTGGGGGAAGTAAGGTTGGGGGGAACAGAGGGATCCTCATGGCAAGTTTCCGACAAGAATGAGGAGGAACCTTCCCCCTGTGTGGAAAAAAAGGGAGGCTGTCATTTTTGTGGCATTAAACTTGATTTCTAAGTAAACTAATGTTTCAAATTATTTGTCTGGGAGCCCTCTTAGACTGCCTTCTACATTGGAGATTTTAAACCTCCAGCTCCTTCAACAACTCCAAACACTCTTCTATGGCAGGGTACCTGCTTGTGACATATGCGATGGAATTGGCAGTTGTATTCTCCTTAACTCTCACTCCCTACTCTCTGTGGGCATTAGATATTAAATATGATTATAACTATTACTTTAGAGAAATTCTTCACAAACTCCAACTATGCTATGCTATGCTATGCTATGCTATACTATACTATATTATAAAAAAAAACTTGAAGAAAGATGATGAGTAACAACTGGTAGAATTTTGTTCAGGTCAACAATGCAGCCCAAAGAATATGGACTTAATAGTTCTACTTTTCCTAGAAAGAGATCTTTTAATACACGAAATTATTCTGTTAGTCCTCTACATAGTCATTCATTCAAAAATATATATTGAGCACCAAGAATTGGCAGGCATTGTTCTTGGGTGTGTAGAACTCCTGGGCATCAGTGAGTGACACAACCTAAGTGTCTGCCCTTAGCTCATTTTGCAGTCAGGAGGGACCAACATTGAACAGCACACTGAAAAGAGGAGTAAATGGCCCAGTGAAAAACAAAAAGTAGAACAAAATAAAATAGAGAGGAGACACCAGGGATGGGAGAATGATGGAAGGATTTCCAGGTTTATGTGAAGTGGTCATAGAAAGACTGTTAAGAATTCATATTAGAACAGAGACTTAAGAGACTGGGAGAGTTGTCAAAGAAGACACTGGGGAGTAAACAGTCCATGAAACAACACAAGGTAGGATTGGTCTAGCGTATTAGGGTTCTGCAAATATCCCAGGAAGTCCTGAGTGGAGAGTAGGTCAATAAGGAAACAAAGAGGCACAAAAAAAATATAGGTTCAGATAATCGTAGATCTTGTAGGCTTTTGTTTTGAGAAAGGGTGGAGAGTCATTGAAGTGTCTTAAATAGAGGAGTGACCTGAGTTAACTCAAGTTCTGAAAGGATGACTCTATCTGCTGTGTTGGGAATGGATTATGAATGGGCATCTGTGGATCTGAAAGGCCCATTTGGAGGCTGATTAGAAAAGGGGAGACATGGTAGTGACTTTGGTTGGGGTGGTTGTACTGCAGCAGGCACCTTTACAATGACAAAATTGTCTAAATGGTTTTATAATATTTCGTAAGTCCTAGAATGTTTTTGGTGCCTTTCAAAACAAAGACCCAACAATAAATTTAAGAATTGTAACAGTTCCCAAAACCTAAGGACACCATTTTTTTTACTTTTGGTAATATGTAAATTTCAAAGAAAATAGAATGGCAGAGGAAACAGGCTAGAAGACAATGTTTCCTATTCTTTATATGTTACCAGAAACATGCACATGTTATTGGTTACATTATTAGAAGAAAATTTTCATATACTAGCATAATGAGCTAGGGGAAATTGCATTTTGATGTTCCAAAGCTAAAACATGCTAAGGTGCCTTCTGATAGCATCAAGTTATTGGTGTATGAGTGTGTGTGTATTTGTGTGTATACTGGTCACAGAGAGTACATTAGAGAACCCATCCAAACAATCACAAATGTCACCAATTATTTATCATTCTATCACAAGTCACTAATTAGCAACAATTAAATCACCTGTATTGATAGGACTCTTTGAAAGTATAAACATTTTAGCTGATCCTTACTTTCAGCTACAAATTCAAAGACATCCTTGTTAAGCAACTGATTATAATAATACAGAAGACTTAGAATTGATTTTTGTAGACAGAAAGCACATATTCAGGATTCAAAGTGGCAGATAAACCACAGTAATTTGGCATTAGAAATAATGTGTGGAACATAGAAAATGTGTCCCTTGCCCTGAACTTTCCTTTTACTTGAACTGAAACTTTCTTGAGCATATATATATATTTTTTTTCAGCTGAGTAGTCCTGTCTTTTTTCTTTGCCTTTTCTCTAATGTTCATATACCGCTTGACCAAATATTTCATAGTACAATATCTTTCCTTTTTGTATATTTTAGAGGTAAAATAATTCTTGTGGCTTGAATTTGACCTTTCTATGCTACAATATTGAATACCATAGTGAAATTAGAAAGCGGTTTCCTGAAATCAATTACATTTTTATATTTTTTTGCTATAAAAAAAGTATGTAAGATGTATGTTTGACTATTATCACTATCCTAGTTATGCCAAAGTGGGGTTTTAAAGGCAAGCAAGAGATGTTAGGAATGAAATATCAAAGTAGTATTACAAGGTTTGTATTAATCATATAAAATGCCAGTCACACAGACGTACATGTTGTAGTGAACAGAAAAGAGTTAGTGGTCGACCCATCCATGGCGTGTGGACTCCTTTCTCTGTGATTTGTGGGCAAATGAAAATCAGCAGGGTTAAAGTCCATCTAATTCTGTTCCTATTGGGAAACTTGCTGCTTAATGGGAAGACACCCTTCTCTGGTTGGCAGTGAGTATTCTCTTTGGCTCCCTCATTCCATCCAATACAACCATCACTGCATTCCCCCCACATTTTTTCATCTTTAGGAAAGAAAAACAAGGTGAAGGAAAAGGAAAGAAATTTAACTGGGTAAATAAAAGAGCATGAAATCAAAGGTACCCATGTGAATCTAAATTCTATTATTTTCCAATCTTAAGCTTAGTTGCTTCAGAGAGGCCAGCAGATAACAGAAATCCATGAAGTCGGTTGGTCGCAGGTGGAATGGGCAACCTCACTTAGTTCTGGAGATTTCCTTATACTGATATCATATAATCTATTTTTTTTCAAGAGAAATTAAACTTTCTTTTGGATTTGAAATCTTCCTATTTTCAATAGCTGTGTGATTTTTTTTTTTTCCATTTCTGGTAGCCAACTTGGCTAGGCTAAATAACACTTCCCAGTGTCTCTTTTTGCATATTTCCAGTTAGAATGGATTGCCAGGGAGATTTGCCCAAGAGTTGGAGGGTTGATGACAAAGATCTCTTTACTACTCTATTGGGGACAAAGAGCAGGTAGGTCTGCAATCCCTTCCCCTTCCCCTTGGTTCTTCCTTTAGTTGTTCAGAATCTTGAGCCAAGTTTGTGTGTATGTGTGTGCACACATATCACATGTTTAACTGTGGCAGAGAGTCCCAGTTTCTGTATAACTGGTTACTGAGATTGCTAGTGATTCCCTTCTGGAAGGGTTAGTATTACAGGGGGAGAGTTTGGGGGAGACTACATCACTAGCCCCAGTGGTTACAGGAGCCAATTCACCTGCAGTCTCCTGCTGGTTCTGTTTCTACAGTGGAACCCTGAATGATACTGATATTAACCAGTTCCAAAAGTTAGAAACAATATGTGGGGTTTTCTATTTCTGGTGGTGGCTGTTTAAGATATTTGGGTCATTCTTCCCAAATATCTTACTTTTAAAAAGTTGGATTTTATACTGAAATAAACATAATTTATAACCACTAAAATTTAAAGAATTTAAAATTTAAAGAATGACCAGGCCTAAAGTGAAGGTATATCAAACCCAGACAGGCCATAAGCAAGGAAACTGCATTTGTCCTCATGGGTGTTTGGGAATGCTAGAAATTTTGAGTTGATCATTTTGCAGGCTTATAGGTTGAAATGCAAATCCTGCCACCCTTCCAGAATGAGGAATCTCCCAGAAAACCTTCCTGATAGCAAGTTAAGTATAAAAATTGTAGGTTTAAGGATAAACTAGATTTGTTCATAGAGCAGCATAGTAAAAGACTAAAGATTTAGGAGACAGAGGAAGATGGAATAAGAAGGTATGTTTTACGTTATATGTATACATAAAATTCAAGATCATAGAGGGAAAGCAAAAAAGTGACAGAAGCCACATCTATTGACATGATGGCTAAGATTTTCTACAGTTAATGAACATCATTCTTCCAGTCATTTCAAACTTATACTTAGACACATGATAGAAAAATAGTATAAAATGTAAGAAGAATCTTTAAACCAAGCAAAGGCAAAAGGATACAAATTATGATCAAAATAACTAAACTAAGATGAACAATTAACTACCAATAAGTGAAGTCAATGGATGGTGGAATTTTATCTTCACTGCACTTACAGAAAATTCTGCCAACTTAAAATTCTATACCCAGTGACAGTATCATGCCAAATTCAAGGTGAAATAGATATTTTTCAGATATAAATGAAAACAAAACCCCCAAGACTTCATTACCTCCAGACAATAGAAAAGGAACTTCTATGGCATTTGGAGAATAACGATCCCCAAATGGACTGTGTGAGATACAAGAAAGAAGCTTCGTGAAGACACTTGTGAAGACATAGTTAAATCCAAAGGTACACTGACTATATAATATTGAAACATAATGTGCAGACTTACCAGTCTATTCCATTAAAATACACTTCAAAAGTAAGTTGAGAGGACACAGAAGGAGTTAAACTGTTCTAATGCTTTAGTATTGCCCAGAAGAAGAGAAAACATATCTAAGTTCTATACACAATAAAATAGTGGAAAATATCTATATCTCTCTATCTCTGTCTATCTAAATGGTAGATGATTTTTTACAACATTGATAAAAAAAAATGAGAGGAGTTTATCTTCCACAGAAGGAAAAAAATATAAGCCATGGTGTGGTCATCTGGGACTTCAATAATGAGTCAAGAGGCATTTGGTCTGTACTCTGTGGTCTGACCTCTTTGAGAGGCCCAAAGGGTGTTGGCAGGGAGAACCCACATTTTCCCATTAAGTAACATTAGAGGAGGCACCAATGAATCATGTAAAAAAGAAGTTTTTAAATCCCCATGTTAGTCTCTTTCTCCCTGAATATTGGGAAGACAGGACCAAAATAACCACATTGAGGCTTCTGTGTTGTGGCCCAGTGGTATGTCTGACAAGACTAACTTCCACCAAGGAGGTGAGTCACTCACCCTGCAGCAAAAATGTCAGAGGGGAAATGAGGAAAAGCCTTCTCTATTCCCCAGGAGGAGGGGAAAAAGTACTAGGAACTACATGATGAAATGTTCTTTGGGTATAAATTAAAATGCTCTAAGCTTCCTGGAATTCTCTCTTGCTGATGAGCTAAATTAGAACAGAAAACCTGTGTTTTAGAAGCATCAAAGACAAATTAAGTGTCAGAGGAAAAGCGAATTACACATTTATTGACTGTTTCATGAGGTTACAGAAATGGCTCATTAAAAGTTCCCTCAAAAGATGATTCTTCTTGAAGGAAGAGTCAGTAACTGCAAAATGATCAATATACTTATAATATTTGCAGCAGATTCAGGGCAATTTGGATTAATGATTTTTTCAACATGTGTAAAAGAAATCTCTGTATGCTGTTAGAAAACAGGCAGAAGTCCTTTACATAAAGAATCAATTCAGTGTTTTGAATAGGACCATAAAAAGCATGGCTTTCTGCACTGGCAGTTGGGTTCTTGAGTTTTTTCTGTACTTTTGGTACATATTAAGCTCTTTCCTATTGGTTTTGGCAAACACAGGTATGAAAATCCCAAGGAAACCAATTATGTCACTGAGTTGAAAGAGGGTTTATTGCACTCTGCTACTATCAAGTTTATAAAGAGACACACCTTGAACAGAGCTGAAAACAGCAAACATTCAGGGACTGAGTCAACATCTCATTGCCAAGAAACATGCAGCTAAATATTTCTCCAGAATTTGCAGCTCTACTGAGAAGGAGTTGATGTTATCTTTTAAGGATAACTACTGCTGTTTGTACCTTAACAAGCTTCAGTGGGACTTAGACACAGTAATATACAACATAATTTTATGTCAAGTTGAGGGCTCATATGTTTATACATTTTATAAGTTGCCTTTGGGAATCACCCGCTTTCATTTGTCCCAACTGTCCTCAAAAATTGCACATGAAGGAATAGACCCTCTACATGTCTTTTTTAATGGGACAAATGGTGTTTACATATGAAATAGGCATGGTGCACAAACAGGGAATTTCTAAAGTAAATTTGCACATTGTGGCTGGCCAAATTTAATCTCCTATCAAATATGTGCCAGGAGGACTGAAATTCTTGATCCTTGTATATAAATGGATTTTTAAAAATTTATCTTTATTTACTTATGCACACAGGAACTGGAGTATAGGCCAAAGGCCAGGGAGTTATAGAATTCACCAGAGACAGAGTAGGGAGCAGAACAGGCAGATCTACTGAAATACACTGCTGAAGGGAGCAGCAGATGAGACAATAGAGGTCTGCTGTGCCATGTGTGTCAGTTCCCTGGCTGGGAATCAAAACCATGCTGCAGTGGCTGGCGATAGCTTGACAGTGCTCAGACTTTAACCCATATAACTACCAGAGAGGACTCAAATGAACTTTCCAGTTGTTTCAGTTGAGGCATAGTCTACTGCTGTTGTAGAATGGTAAAAATGTAAGGAACTTGAGTTGATCTTTCTATATCATAAACATATGGTTGAGTAAAAGGGTTAGCAAAATTATATTTTGAGTTAATCTAGTCAGAACCCTGCCTGGCTAAAGAACTATCTTTTCAAATTATTTTTGTTAAAAATAATGTTAGACTTATTTGTCCTCTGTTAAAAAAAAGTATTGTTTGGTTACGAAAATTTTGAAAAGTAACACCAGGAGAAAACAGACATGTAAAATGAGTTTCATCCCTGTTTTGGAGGAGTTTAGAAACATCTATTTATACATTATTGTAGAGTGAGAATAGTGAAGAAGAGAAAGTAAATTATTATATTCCACATTATGGTGAGAGAAACTGAAAAATGGGAAGAAATCCAATGTGGGGTAATAAATACATAGTTTTTGCTGTCAGAGAAAAGTGGCCCTTTTTGGATAGAACACTATTTATCCCATTTACAAAACAGAAGAAGGAGGAACTTTATTCCCCTCAGCAACTCCTGGCAAAGTGTGGCAGAGCTTTCTTCTTTATAAGAAGGTCGAAATTAATGTGACCTAGTGTAGCGTCAACTCAGTTTTCTGGCCGAACACTCAGTACTGGAACAGTTTATAAGCATCCAGATATCAGAAAGGCACTCTGCCTTCTCATCTTTCTGATCAAATGGAACTGACTTAGGTAAGCTCTTCTGTAGATGCTGCTGTTCAGTTTCTTTTCCTCGAGTTGCTCCTTTCTATTTGCTTTTCTTAATTTCCTTCATGTCTCTGTCAAGCTTTAAAGACCATCCCAATGTAGGATGTGTACAAAGATTATCTGGTAGCCAAAGCGCTCCTATTTCTGGTCAGTGCTTCACAATTGCAGGGCCACAGAGCTCGGCTCTACTTGCCTGGCCTTTCACTTGCCTGCGCTACCATCCTGTGCTTTGTTGTTTTCTGTACTTCACTGTTTATTATTGTTCCTTCTGGTCATGGTTCTTTTGCTTTACTAGCCACAAGGTCCTATAACATGAACAGTTGTGATTTCTTATTTTACCATTAAAGTCATGGTTCTGAAGCACAACGATTTTCAAGCCCTGAAGAGCACCTCCTGATAAATACTTTAGGTGGACATGAAACCAACGATCTTCAAGGGCAGACTTTGAATCCATGTACAATAAAACCATATTCAAGTTACAATTATAGTTGTAAGAACAACCCATGGGTGAATGGCAAAGTGTAGTTATTGTGCTACCTATTTACAATAAAAAAAATGCAGGCAATGGCACTGAAAATTCATGAACACTATTTGATCTTTTTTTAAAGGAACCAAAAAAAAAAAAAGGCATGGAAAGTTGTTATAAATAGGGTTGTGCCATATACTGTTAATTACCAACTGCAGCTTCTCTGGTAAAGACTATCAGCTGTTTTCAAGTGCTTGGTGAGCATGGGATTGAAGAGAAGTTGCACTATCTTCACCCTCATGGGTGAATCTTAATCATTCTACGCCAGTACTGAAAAGTATACATCTGTGACTGGGACTGGTTTATGAAAGTGCATACGACATAAAGCAAATGACAAGTCTCCCTCTATTGAGGGAGACTTAGGAAGGTTTTCCATAATTCTCTAAAGAGTTATAAGATGAGGACATCCCCACCTGGCTTTTGGATGGAATTATGTAGGGTCCGGATGCCGGCAGCCTTCTTGTAATTTTGAAACCACCAAATGAGATGACAGGGTAGACATTTGAAAAATGCCTGGACCCTCGACAACAAGGTTGTTGTGCCACAAAATTTACCATAGTAAAACTGCAGCACCTCAGAACTTATAGTTGCATGTAGGACTTAATAAATGCTAGTATTGTTCAAACCGGTTTTAACTGGGTTTCTGTAAAATTGCTGCTGAACACACCCTTGCTGATAAGATCCCAACAATTGCTAGTTCTTCTGTTTGATTTTATCCCATAAAGAAGATTAAAGGTTTTAAAACATCTATTAAAGTTAATTTTAATTATGGTGACTTAGAGCAGTAAATAAACCATAGGGTTACTTATATTGAGAAGTAATTTAAACACATTTTGTGACTGCATTGTATCTATGAATAAAGGTGCCGATATTGTTGGATCAAACACAACAACAAAGCAGAATAAAATTCTGAAAATAGTACTTCCCAATAGCTTTTTTAGAAGTACAAAAACTGGCTAATGATGTTAACTATAATCAAATCGTTATGTCAGTGTTCAAAGTAATGACAAATTTGAACTCAGGCAATATGGATTGAAAATACATATATCTGAATATATCACTTGGGACCAATTATTATGATGTGTACAAAATTTCAGTTGAAATTCTATCTTTTGTCTCAAACACTTGAATGTTATAAAAAGATCAATCTGGGCCCTCCCTGGTGGCGCAGCGGGTTAAAGCACAGCACTGAGAAGCTAAAGCCGCTTCAGCATGAGTTTGATCCCCGCCTGCCCCGGAGGTGACCACATGGCGTGGCAGACCTCTCCTGAGCAGTGTACTTCACTGATCTGCCTGTTCTTCTCCCCACTCTGTCTCTGGTCGACCCTGAGCCTCTGGCCTGTACCCCAGTTCTGTATGCATAAATAAATAGTTCTTTAAAAAAAA
The DNA here is from genome assembly GCF_000260355.1 of Condylura cristata. NCBI lineage: Eukaryota > Metazoa > Chordata > Mammalia > Eulipotyphla > Talpidae > Condylura > Condylura cristata. The sequence goes on from NW_004567123.1 coordinate 13,331,416, forward strand.
ATAAAGATCAATCCTAACTGGGAAGTAGAGCAATTTCTGAAAGTATGTTAAAATGTATTCTATTTTCTAATGCATAATCAACTTGAAAAGTTGGTAAGAAAATTTAAATTGTACATTTATATAAAAAAAAAACTAAAGCAGCCTATCTAAATAATTATTAATTGTTGGCTTTTCATCACTGCTTAAGAATCTACATTGCTGAGTCTAAACACTTAGGAGTCAAAAACATTAAATGTATCCTACATAAAAAATACAAAAGCAGGACAGCAGAAGCAACTACAAAAATATATTTAGAATTAGCCCCAAGGAACCTACAGCAGTGAAATGATGGATGGAACACACAATGAAATAAAACTAATACTTCTGAGCTTTACAGGTTCAAAAAAAAAAAAGTACCTGTATGGAATGGCAGTACCTCTTAAGTAGAAATTTTATACTGACGTTAGCAAGACAGGAAAGCTCAAAAGCACATTTTTTTTTTCCCACAAACACAAAAGTATCTGGTGATTAATCAAAATGGATGGAATAATCAAAAACTGAGCTACTGTTTGCTAGCTAGAAAATATTTGATTTATAGGTATTCAGTTCATTAATGCTAACACTAATGAAACGATTTTGATCACACTCTAAAAATAATGTAGTTTTAGAATGGAGTCCCAATAAAGTATAACTATAGTAAAAATATTGTCTTTTTCTGGGGCCTTCCCTGGTGGCGCAACAGGTTAAAGGCCAACACTGCAAGCTGGCTGGCTGCCCCACTGGGTTTGGTGCGAGTTCGATCCCAGCCTGGAGGAGGTGATCCACATGGCCCACCTCCCCTGTCTCAGCTGCTGCTCCCCTCAGCAGTGTATTTCATCATCTGTCTGTCCTGCTCCCCACTCTGTCTCTGGTGAGTCTTCTCACCACCCCTGCACCTGTGGCTTGTACCTGAGTTCTGTATGCATAAATACATAAATCTTTTTAAAAATTGTTTTTTTCTAATTTATAAGAAAACGTTGTTGGTTAATAACCAGTGATTTTGGTGCAGTGCCCCCTCTGCTGGAAAGACACAGCAAAATTACATTAGTTCTTTAGAGCCGAAGAGACTTGTCTTTGATTCTCTTCACCCAGTGAGGACTGCTACCTCCCAGAACCGTAGGGGGGGAACTTTAAAGATACCTATACCTGAGGCAAACCCCAGGCCAACTGAAACCAATCTCCAGAAGTAGGTCCTGTGTATGGCAGTTTAAATTCACCAGTTGATGCCAAAAGCTTATAGAATACTGTACTTTTACTGTCACTGAGAAGGAGGTGTAATTTCACATGCGGAAACAGACCTGAGACTAAGTGGAAGTTACATGGATTGCGGAGGTCTTACTCTAGTTGAGTGGAAAGGAAACAAAGGCATTGTGTGTTATGATTTGGTTACGTTTACCTTGGGCTTTTCATCAAGGATCTGCTGACGAATCTCCTTGTGCTTCTCTATGAGTTTTTCTTGCCGTTTACTTTGTGCCTCTTCTAACTACAAGAAAATTAAAAGTAAAGTTATTTCATCTAAATGATCAAGTGAATGCTGAAAATGGATAGCTAGTAAGATCTATTATTACAACAATTATGTGATAATTAGGTATTATTAGTTATTTAAGTATTTCATTTCCTGATCAAGGGATGCTCTCACAAGTGTAGGAAACTGTTGATAAATAAATATTCAAGTTTGGTGATGAGTGCAAAGGTTGGGGGAGGGGAGTAAGGTAACTAATTAGTATTTTAAAAGTTTCATAAAAATAATATTTTTTGGATGTGGTACATATACACAATGGAATATTACTCAGAAATCAAAAAGGATAAACTCATGCCTTTAACAGCAATGTGAATGGAGCTGGAAGGGATCATGCTGACTGAAATAAGCCAGAAAGAAAAGGAAAAATACAGGATGGGTTCACTCAGCAGAAGTATAAAGACTAGGGGAGAAAACAATAATAATAATGAACAACTATATACCAGAGACATTTTACAGGGGGTGGAGTGGGGAATGGGATCAAAAATGGTGGGGAGGAAAGTGCACTGGACTATGGAGATGGCACACAGGTGATATGGTGGTGGGAAGCCCATGGGGATTACAACTGAGATGGAAGAAGGCACAAAATGATGTAAAAATAAACTACTACATATTATTTTTAAATGTTATTTTTTTTGCAATAAGAAGTGTCTCTGAAGTTTGCCATCTGAAGTTTCTTTGGAGGAGGCACTCATTTACATCATGTTTCTGGGCTCCTGACTAGGGAAATGTTTTTTGGGAGGTGGGGAATGATTTTTTGTTTCTCTTTAGATCCTTTCATGTAGAGGATTACAATTAAACTTGCAGAGACAGGAATTATGAAGTACTTTCCCTCTGAAGTGCTTTCAATATGAAGTACTGATGGTAAAAAGATACAACCAAGCCTGGCACTTCAGTCCGGAGACGCACACTGTGCTTATCAAAGGGTCACATGGTTTGTAAAGGAATGAGGGATTAGGGGACATACCCTCTTGATGTACTGCACAACCTCCTGGATATATGACCGGATCATCTCTGTCTTTTCCCTAAAAGCAAATGACACACAGATCATTATAGAATGCAGCTGTTTCGATGAAGATGGAAAACTTCCAGCCTTCCAGATGAAAAGGTACAGAAATCTTCACATTCTTATTATGCTGCAGGGAAAGTCCAAACCGATCAGCTCTGGACAAAGGTCAGTTTTCACCCAAGGGCAAACTTTCACTAAGTGCTTGGAAATTTCCTGATGCTATGAGAAATGAGTATTTAGCTTCTCCCTAAGGGAAGCTCTTACTCAGTCTTTATCGAAAAGACACTGCCCTGGGTGCATCTCAGTACTCGAATGAATTGCTCTGAGTTCAGTGTTAAAATTTTTACAACACAGATATTTTGGAAGGTTAATTAGAAGAGAAATTTCACAGATGGGTCTCTGTGTGGATGAGAACCTGTTATTCCAATTCAGAATAAAGCCATCACCAGGTGAGAGGGGTAAGAGGGCTGAGAAGGGGTGAGGAGGGTGAGGGGGAGAGACGAGGTGAGTAGTGTTCCTTCTCCTTACTCTTCCATCTGAGTTTTGTCTTTGGATTTAGCTTCTGTTATCTTCTCCTGCCTCTTTTTATCCATTTTCTTCTTCAATTCCTTCTTCTCTCTGAAATCAAAATGCAAGGAAAAGTGAAAAAATATTGAAGCAAATGGCAATTTGTGTTGAATATGTTTATAAACGCAAGTCCACTGTAGTAAAAGTAGAGGCTTACTTTTCGCAGATTTCTTTGAGCTTCTTTAACTGGTTGTTCTGACATTCTTCAGCAACATCTGTCAATTTTTGAATCAGCTGGGAAAAGAAAGTACCAGTATGCTGTTTTACATTATCATAAACAAAGTACCCGCTCCCCCTGCCGCGGTCCACAATGGTGTCTGTAGTTGGACAAGTCTGTGACTGACAGCGAACAATGGTTAAAACTGCTAAGACTGGGGCCTCCCTGGTGGTACAACAGGTTAAAGCACAGTACTATGAAGCTACTGAAGCCACTGCAACACAAGTTCTATCCCTGGTCAGGGGGGTGGCCCACAACATGTGGCAGACCTCTCCTGACCCCTCTGCTGCTCCCCTCAGCAGTGTATTTCAGTCAATCTGCCTGTTCTGCTCCCCACTGTCTCTGGTGAGCCCTCTCACCCCTTGCACCTCTGGCCTGTACCCCAGTTCTGTGTGTATAAATACATAAATCTTTAAAAAAAAAAAACTGCTAGGACTTTTAGGCAATAAGGATATAGTTTAAACCTAACACCTTAGCTCAGTTTTACTATGGAGTCTTCTGTCTTTATAATAGTGTGCCAATTACCACACTTTGACTTAGCACCAAGAAAGATAACAGTGGGGACCACATTTTTCAGCCCTTCTTCTTAAGACTAATTAAAGGAGGAATATAGGGTAAATGAACAAGGGGTCAGAAAAAAAAAAGACAAAACGAACAGGCAAATTATAAATCTAAGACATACAGCAGGGGAGGGAGAGAGGAATAGGCCCAAGCAGGTGTGGGAGGAAAATAAGGGACTGTGGCGACAGTGCACAGGTGATGTGATGGTGGGAGTTTTATGGGGATTACACAAATACTGAAAAAATGAACAGTGATGTAAAATTAATTAATTAAAAAGGAAGACTTCAAAAAAGTGTGATTTTGGTCAAGGAGCGTAGTTTCTCTGAACCTACATTTTCTTGGTTGTAAATGAGGTTATCAATGATTTTTTTCTTTTAGAAGAACCAAAATAAAAATGAGTATGATATAAATGTACCTCATAGTCAACTTTGAACTCTTGTTGACAGCTATCGTTCACATCTAATTGCTATCAGGATGACATAAATTACCCAATTTAGAAACAGATGTGTGTCATCTGTATAAATTTCAGAGAACATCAGAGATTCTCTTCTGTGCAACCACTGAACTGAGAATTCATTTAATGCTTCATATCTATTTTTTTATCAGACCAAGCTTTAAGAGTGAAACACCTGTGTGTGTGTGTTTTAAAGATTTATTTATTTGTGCTTACAGAACTGGGTTACAGGCCAGAGGCTCAGGGACGGCGAGAGGCTTCACCAGAGACAGAGTAGGGAGCAGAACAGGCAGATCGACGAAGTACACTGCTGAGGGGAGCAGCGGGTGGGTCAGGAGAGGTCTCCCAAGCCATGTGGTCACCTCCAGGGCAGGCAGGAATCAAACTCATGTGGAAGTGGCTTTAGCTTCTCAGTGCTGTGCTTTAACCTGCTGCACCACCTGTGTGTGTGTGTGTTTGTGTGTGTGTGTGTGTTTAAGATTTCCTTATACTTACAGGCCAGAGGTATTTGGGGTGAGAGGATTCACCAGAGACAGAGTGGGGAGCAGAACAGGCAGATCTACTGAAATGCACTGCTGAGGGGAGCAGTGGGCAGGTCAGGAGAGGTCTGCCACACCATGTGGGTCAGCTCCCTGGCTGGGGATCAAACTCGTGCTGTAGTGGCTTCGGAAGCTTCACAGTGCAGTGCTTTAACCCACTGCACCACCAGGGAGAGCCTGCACCTGTGTTTTTATATCCTCAGCTCTCTGCACAATTCCTAGCAGTCAGCAGGTGCTCAGTAAATGTTTGTCAGTTACATGAACGTTATGTTATCTTCCAATCCGGTCTCTGTCATTATTCCACATGAAGAAACTAGGGAATGTTGTCACTGCTCCAGTAGCAGAAGCAACTGGATTTCTGCCACCAAGCTGATGATCCAGCTTCCTGTGAAAGGTCCCCAGCCTGATTCCCCAAAGGAGGTTCTTAGATACAGCAGGACTAACTGGTTTTTTATAAGTAACAGCTATGACAGTGACTAAGGTAACCTAATCATAGCACAGGCAAACTTGCACGGGTCATGTGCCCATGTCAGGCACAGTCTAAAGAGTTTCATATCCTTTAGCTTATTTGATTCTAAGAGTTGCCCCGGGAGGTCGGTGCTATGAGGCTCAAGGTCAAGGCTCACAGCAGTGGTGAGAGGTGGAGCAGAATATAAATGTACATCAGGCTCTGGCTGTGGCCCCCACTGCTCCCAGGCTGCTTCTCTTTAGGATGCTGAGTGTCATTTTGAAACACTCCTGTTTATCGAAGAGAATAAAAGAAGTAGAAAAAAAATTGCCTTATAGAGTTAAAATAAATGAGCAGTTACTTGAAATTGGCATGAAATTTGTTTTCATATGTGAAGTAGATTGAATATGAACAAATATTAACTGGGGCTTGGACCAGCAGACAATCTGTTTAATCGTCCAGAAGGGATTGATCACGACTGTCACAATGAGAGAAATCATAAATGACTACAGCTTTGTAGAGCCACTTAGCAATGTCTGGATGTAAGATTTGATGGGCAGAGACTGATGATTTCCTTGAGGATTCCTACAGTGCCTCTATCATAGCTGAGAGGTCATTTCTCCTCTCCCATTCACCCCAAGGAGCCACAGAAGGATAATCAGGGATCCCCAACCTTGGATGCAACATCAGATCATGTGTGAGAAACTTCAAAACACAGATTCTAAGGCCTGGGTAGAACTATGGCCTCCGAGCTCTGGGGACAGGGCCAGGAATTGGTATTTTTAGATTCTTCCCAGGAGATTTCAACGTTGAGAGATTGGGGGCCTCCCCTCTTTCTACCCACTGTTAAATCTCTCAGCATTTTTTTTTTAATTCAGTGGCATTTGCAATCCTTTTCTCATCTCTATCATTCATCTGACTGCAGAACATTTTCCTGTCTTCAGGGTTATGTCACTACCTGCTCATATTGTTTTCTTTCCTCCTTCTGCAACAAAGACATGAGATCTTAGTCCTTGTACTCAGTGATTCTGATTTTTATTTTTACCTGGTTCAGCCAATATTCAACTGCCAGCAGCTTTGCCAGTTTAGTGTGTTGGATTGCAGTTCTCAGTCTGATGGATCCACCCCTTGGTTTTGCTCTTGGCTCTTCCCCAGGTCACTTGAATGTGCTCTTTATTGTCCTCAAATCTGACTTCTATTTCCTTTGGTCTCTTTACCTCAGTAATGCACTTTTATCTACAATCCAACCACATATATGAGGCATCTACAAATAGCTGGCAAGAGTTTAGAAAGTCTGAGTTGATGATTTATTTAGATTCTGCTCCTCAAAGTGTGGTTCATGGAGCAGCAGCACTGGCATCGCAAAAACTCAGAACTGCAAAGTCTCATGATCAACTAAGTAAAAATATATATTTTAACAAGATTCCAGGAAATTCTCATGCAAATCAAAGTTTGAGAAGTACCGTCTAGAGAACTAGGAAAGAGGAAAGTAGAAGGTAGCCTTTGCTATGGTCTGATTGTTTGTGTTTTCTCTAAATTCATTTATTGAAATCCTAACCCCTAATGGATAATGTCAGCAGGTGGGGCCTGCTGAAGAAGTGAGGAAGGTACAGCCCTCATCCTCATGAAGGCATGAGGGTGCCCTTATAAAAGACACCCTAGAAAGCAGAGCACTCTGTGGTCCCCTCCACCATGTCAGGACAAGGTAGAAGATGGCCATCTGTAAGCCAGGAAGGGGTTCTACTAAGGCATCCAAACCACAGGTGTCTTGACCTTGACTTTCAGGCTTTCAGAACTGTGATGATAGAAGTTTGTAGTTTTAGATATTCTGCCTATCATGATTGGTTATACTGGCCTGAATTGACTAACACACCCTTTCAAACTCCCTCTTCTGTCTCAAAAGATGCTCAGACCTTTATCTGCTTTCTCTTCATTATCCCAAACTTCACTTTCTCATGTCTGAAATAGGGGCATTTCCCTTCTGAGTCAGTGGTGAAAACTGAAAGAGAAAACACATGCAAGCCCTGATAGGCCAAATCACAGATTTTTTACTTGATTCATTACCCTTCCTTCCAAGAAAAAGTTTCTTGCTTTTGCTTTCCTTCCTGTCTTTGCTGGCTTATGGCAGGACCTGATCCTCCATTTTAATTTCCCTTCTCAAACTTTTGCCTAAACTGGAGACATTCCGTTTGCATAAATGTACAATCAACCCTCGGCAATCAAAAAAGATAAACTCATGCCATCTGTAGTAACATGAATGGAGCTGGAAGGGATAATGCTCAATGAACACTAAAGTATCAAATGGTTTCACTTATAGGAGGAATTTAGGAGAACAAAATAAGACATGGGAGGAGTGTATTGTTATTACAATACAAGACACAACAAAACAAACCGAAACAAACAAACAAACAAAATTGTAAACCAGAGCAATCCTACAGGGGAGGGGGACAGAGAGGAGAGGGATTGGAAGGAGGAATGTTGGGGGCTATGACGGGTGGGCAAAGTTGGGGAGGGAGGAAGTAAAATTTGTTTTAAAATGAACAATAATGTAAGTAGATATAAAATAAAATAAAAAACACAACCCTATTTTCCCTTTCCGTTGCAGATCGCTGAACTGTTTGGCTTTGGCCTTCCTTTCATTTCTGTTCATAAATTGGGAAAGTAACTGTTGCTTCCAAAGTTGCAGTTAACCATCCCCTCCTTTAACCCCACCTTCGAACTTCCATTCCAACCCTTGGGATACACCTAACTTTGCCTTCTAATTGCAAAAATGTTTTTGTCACTAAATTTATCGACTATTTCTCAAAGCATAGCTTTAATTATTCTAGAGATTTTTACACCTTTGTTCACGATACTCTTAGGATTACAAGACATTCTTAGGCTAAAAGAAATAAGAGTTCTATTTATAAGTTAAATAATTATGTATAAGCAATTCAATAGTAGTACTTTACAGAGTGTCCAAGATATTAACTTGATTTCTTACAATCTGCAAAATACCCCACAGCTGTGAATTCAATATGGTACCTTAGGGTGACTTGGCACCCTAATTTTACCCTCTGGATAGGCTCAGTGGCCAACCTCCTTCATAGGAAACTCTCGTCCCTGAATTTACAGTATCATCAGCAGTTGCCGGAGTTAGGCTTCTCTCCCCACTGTTCAGCATCATCAAGTTCCTTGCCAAGCAAGGTAGATTTGTCTTTTATAAAAGACAAGTAATTGTATTTCCCCACTTAGTATCACCATTCCACTCTAAGGTGAGCATTACCTTTGACTTCCCTCTTAGGCATTTTCCCCATCCAGTGGGTCATAGAGATTTGTTAACTTTTTTCTGTTGCCATGTATCTTATGGCTTGGTGCTGACAGTTCTCTGGTGCAGACTCTCATTAACTCCAGTCTGGACTTGGCAAGCATTCCCTCCCTCTCCTCAGTCTCCTTAATCAATCCATTCCATCCTAAAGATGCTTCCTTTTTTGTATGTCCCAAAACATTAGCTGGCTAGCTCCAAATGTTATGTTCTGGCTCTAAATTTCTTTTCCTGATTAACACTTATCATCATCAGAGCAGCAGTTTTTGCTCTCCAAACTATCCAGGGACACTCCTGCTTCTGTAATTTGTCTCAGGTTCTTCTTCCATCTTAATGTTATTTCTAATTGAATAGAAGAAAGCGCAGTAGAAAACATTCCAACTACCGCAGAAATCTCCACAGAACCATGAGGCTCTCACCATTTGTGGTAAGGGAAGGGCATGCTCCAAGATCCCCTTTTACCCATGGCCTATCTTTCCAAATTAGGCTTCTATTGATTGCCCAGATAACTCTACACCTTGTTCCTTAATTGGCCTTATTTTTTATATTATTATAGTTTATTTTTATATGGACACACTTTAATTTTGTTGCCCGAAAAGATACCATGGTTGCCATCTCCATTGTTAATAATGTTTGGAAAACTTGCTTAATGCAAAATAAGCACTCAAAAGTTATTATGAATGAAATCTTTGACTGCATGTTCCCAGATCTCAGTGATAGCTGAGAAAATTCATGTCCAAGTTAAGGGCTGTCGATTGGAATTATTTTAAAAATAATATAAATTTGGGATTTAAGTAGATAATTTTGGTTCCATTAGAAAAAAATACCTTAATGTGCAATCCAGATGTATTTTTAATATATGTGGCTTTTGAATGCAAAAAAGAATTATACAGGTTGATTTTGAAAGGGGACATCTTTGTGCTTAATATGACAACATTTAAATATGCCTCCCCTATATTAAGGTCCCCTTGGCCTTCCCCTCTTATGGGCACCCCTCTCTGGTACATTCTTCCCTTTCCAGCATTTTTTCAGAAGACCAACACTCTATGTACTTCTGCCCTTACAACACTGACTGTTTTCATTAACACTTCTCCATAAGGCCCAGGAGGCAGAAGAGTTTATATTATGAGTCTGTCAATTATAGTGCCAGACCATAGTGCCATATCTATTGATTAGATATGTATGTCAATAATTTATCTTTTTTCTATGCTAAATAGAGAGTGCGAATGACTTCTTGTTTTCTCTGCCCAATACTGCTTCTCCAGGAAGAATATTCTCTGCCTTCTGAGAACTGGCCCTATAGCCACTTTGGTCCCCATGGGAGCTGGCAGGGGGATGCTTTATCCTTCACCTCTTGGCCAAATTTCGTGGCCCAGAGGATACACTGGCCTAAGTGGGAACAGGCATGCCCTTTTGTCCAGAGGAGACTCGTCAAGATTGCAGATTTAGTTAATCATATGACCCAAATAAGCCTTTTCCCAAGATGCATCCAAACTGTTACTGGAAAGAAAAATATAACTTAAAAGGGGTTAGTAACTCATTCTGACAAGTGGAATCTGGCTACTATTTTGGAAATGAGTAAAACTAACAGCCAGAGAAAAGGAGGGTGGTCGAGAAAAAGTGGAAGGGAGAAAGAATATGCGGAAGGGTGGTTTTCAGCATCTCTCTCTTATTACTTTCCCTTACTGGCTTAGACTGTCAATCTATTCTTATGTGATCCACCTGCCTATTTTCTAAAGATTACTCTTCTAAGTTTATAGGACCTGAGTTTCTGTTGCTTGCAACCAAGAAAATCCTGACCCTAAATAAATAAATAAATAAATAAATAAATAAATGGATAGATAGATAAATAAGTAAAAAAATAATAATTACATTTCTTACCCGCCAGTAAGATGGAGTAAATTTTAATTTTTGGTTCAGCATTTTTATTGTCTGAGACAAGGATCTAGAAGATATTGTGGGATCTATTTTCACACAATCACTGAGAAACTTTTAAACTAAACTGAGGACACACTCACTTTTGTTGTATATTTACTATCAGATCAACTCTACTCAAAGAACTGTTCATTCATGGATTAGACAGAATATTTACTGAAAGTAAGCTCTGCATTAATGTTAGGAAAGAAGAAAAGATTAATTTAGAATTCCTATAAAATAAATCAAGAGTCTATGTGGTAAACTAAAATACATAAGCATTTAATTTTAACTTTCAGCATGATTTTATTTTTTTGGCCCAAAGGAATAGACACATTTCAATAATACCGCTTATTTGTTTACCGCTCATGACAACTCTCCTAGTCAAATGTTCCAAACCTTTTAAGGAGTGAAAAGGAAAAATTCTGGGGAATATAATTTCATGCTTGTCCTCAATGCCATGCTAAGTTTCACTTGGCTTAATCATTTGAAGGCCAGAGTTTGGTTTCCATAAAAGAAACTAATTCTTTGAATCTAACTCAAGAGGGATAAACAAAACAAAACAAAACAAAACACAGACAGAAGTTGGTACATTTGGAGGCTCTTCTAAGAAGGTAATTTTGGAAAATGGGCAATATATCAAGTAAGAATATTCACACTTAAAGCTGACTTTATTGTCCTTCTCCTTCTACTAATACCCAGGAAAGACAATGACTTCAAGTTTTCACTAAAAATTACTTGGTCTTCTTTACAAAGATTATGAAGCATCTAAACTAAGTATTGATCCACAAACTAAGTGCACTACTGATAATTTCAAAACAAGGTGAATGTTTATGATGGGGTGTAACTGGGCATTTCAAATTGAGAAGTATTCATTCCTTCACTCACTCAAGGGATATTTATGCATGGATTATCATGTAATGTTATTGTTTCTGTGCAGAAGAACTGGGTGGCAGGTCAGAGGTATGGAGGGTGAGAGGATTCCTCACAGAACGAGTGGGGAGCAGAACAGGTAGATTTACTGAAATGCACTTTTGAGGGGAGCAAAGAAGAGACAGGTGAGGTCTGCTGTGCCATGTGTGTAGCTACTTGGCAGGGGATCAAACTCAGGACATAACACTGACACTTAAATCCTAGGCCACCAGGGATGCCCTGTGCTAGTTATTGATGGCTAAACTGTGACCAGAAGACAGACCTACTCATTTGGAATGGATATTTCATACCAGTTCCCATAGTTTTGCAAATGGAGAAGAAAATATTAGACTAATAGGGCAACTATCTCTATCATTCTCTGAGATATTATTTCATATCTATGGGCTTTTTTAAACAAAGTATACCTTCATATAACTTAAAAATTTTTTAAGATTTATTTATTTATTTAAGATTTATTTATTACAAAACTGGGGTAGAAGCCAGAGGTACAGGGGCAATGAGAGGATTCACCAGAGACAGAGTGGGGAGCAGAACAGGCAGACTGATGAAGTACACTGCTGAGGGGAGCAGCGGGCGGGTCAGGAGAGGTCTGTGCACCATGTGGGTCAGCTCGCTGGCCAGGGATAGAACTCGTGCTGTAGTGGCTTTGGAGAGCTTCATAATGCAGTGCTTTAACCCGTTACGCCACTAGGGAGAGCCAACTTAAAGATTTTCATTTGAATATAAATTTGTGAAGAATCTTGAATTTCTTTTTTTTGGAGTGGGCAAATAAATAAATACATGTGAAAATTTGAGCAGATTAATAGTTGACATTGATATTTTGGTTCACTAAATAGCCTGTTAAGTAACTTTTTGCTTTTGAAATTTTACCATTGTGATGTCAACTTTTTAGCTTTCTGAGAAGTATAAATGAGTTAAGTAACATACACTTTTGAAGATATGTCTGGTATTCCTTTGAGAGACTGTCAATTGGAAATAAGTTTTCAAATTTAAAAAAATTTGATGAAAGGAACTCTAGTTGAGGTATTTCATCAGCCCAGATAATATAGGGGTCCCTTCAAGTTTCTGAGCCTTCTTTCCTCATCAGTAAAATATAGTATCTAAATATTCTCTGAAGTTCCTTTGATCAATTGTAAAATGATATTCTATAATTATATTTTTTGCTTTAAAATCCTGAAAATAATAAAAAATGGAATTCATGTGTATGAAATATTTAATAATGATTACGAATAATCATTATTCATAAATAACAATTAACAATAGGCCTAAAATATACCCTCATAATTGTACATGTTAATGAAAGTACGTTCAAGAGTCACTGAAAAGATGTGCATATCACAAAGGATACCATTATAGATTTTTTGAATAAAATGAAAAATGAGAAAACGATTGCATCTAGTCAAGTCAAATGAGAACATTATATGTGATTAAGCCAATTAAAAAATTCTAAGATAAGATTTTAAAATTCTGAAATATTTCATGGTCACTTTGTTTAGAGAGAAATGAAATAAATAAGTATTGCTTACCATCCTGATGTGAGAAAGAAGTAATAATATTTGAACTGGAGGTTTTTAATTAATTAGCAAAGGAAACTTGACTGAAAGAGACATGATTTGTCCTGTGGTTTGTCATTAAAGCAGGGCAATGAATCATGGGCTTAATATTTCAACAGTTTACTTAGAAGCTAAGCCCAGAGGAAGAGCCCTTATATAAAGATAAATGTCATAGCATATCAGCAACCTTTTTTTTTTTTAAGAAAAGTACAAAATATATCATTTCTGTATCCTTCACTTGCTAGATGGAACCAATGAATCCTGTAATTCCAGAGGGCACAGACTAAATTGTCAGAGTTATGGATTCTATTTTGGAATTTTCCTTTCAGCAGAATCTCTTCTGTTCTCAAAACTTCTTTAAGTTGACACAAGTCAAAACTATTATTTTCTTTGCCTTTGGGAATGGTTCTGTTTACTGACATTTTCCCCTTAAACTTACTTAAATAGTTACCAATTAGCACATAAAAAGCATGAAGCTAAAGATTGTGTACAAAAAAGTTTGAGAAATTTATTACTTTAAATTGAAATCCCGGGCCCTCCCTGGTGGCGCAGCAGGTTAAAGCACAGCACTAAGAAGCTTAAGTCACTTCAGCATGAGTTCGATCCCCGCCTGCCCTGAGGAGAGTCACATGGTGAGGCAGACCTCTCCTGACCCGCCCGCTGCTCCCCTCAGCAGTGTACTTCATTGATCTGCCTGTTCTGCTCCCCACTCTGTCTCTGGTGAATCCTCTCACCCTCTGCATCTCTGGCCTGTACCCAGTTCTGTATGAATAAATAAGTAAATTAAAAAAAAAATGAATGCCTAGTGACATGTTTTAAAAAGGTCTGGGAGTATGGAACATTTTTTTTTTATTTAAGTAAAACAAGCTTTAGAGTGAGAAGAAACTTTACATTATTTGTTGTGCAAACTTTGTTTTAGGAATGAGATGATGTATCTCAAAGAAGTGCAATGGTTAGCTAAAGCTGCTTAACCAAAACTGGAAGCCATGATGCTTCACTCAAAACCTGCACATACATCCTTTGGTAAAGAATGATGACTATGTTCTAGACACTGTGCTAAGCTTCTATGGATGTTTTGTTCAGTCTTGCATCCAAATAATGAGGGCTCTATGAATTTTTTTTTCTTATCTCTTCATTTCTCCTTTTATCCACACTCTACAATATGACTTGCAGCTTCCCTAACAAGAGATAGAGTCTTTTCCCAGTCTCATATCTGGCTTTGGCCAAAAAGGAGGCCCAGAGACTTCTCAAGAGACCTTTCTCATTTCCATCTGCTACCGTTTGGAATCTTTTCCAACAACCACATGAACAAGACCAGGCTAACAACTGGATGATGAAAGATGTGGATCCATACAGTCAGCAGTCAAGATCCAGAAACCCAGCATCCAGGTGATTGACAGCTGAACCAAAAACACATGAATGAGCCCATTCAAGACTAGAAGAAAGATCCTGTTGAATCAAGCTCAAATTGTCATATAGAATCATGAGCTAAATAAATAGCTACTGCTTTAAAAAAGAAGTCTGGAAATGTTTGTTATGCAGCAAAGCTAACTGATAAAGATGGAAATACTCTTAGTAGGCCAACTTGATTCTACAATCTGTGCTCATAAGCATTTTAAGTTCCTATGTGCAGGGACCAAATTAAGGCTTGGTTCATATAAAATTCCCATATAAGGCCCATAGTAGGTATTTGATAACTTGGTGAATGAATGATTATGTGCTATATTTTGTACTTTTTAACTTGTCCAACCTCTCAAAATAACAAATGGAAAGTAATAGCATGATCTCTGTGGATCAAAAGGACAGGAGACAATTCACCAGAAAAATAGCTAATAATTATAAACAGTAATTTATAGACCAAAGGAATACAAAAGGCTTAAACACAGTTGACAATATGCTCAGTTTTGTTCATAATTAAAGCAGTGGAATTTTTTTTTTAAAGATTTATTTATTTGTGCATACAGAACTGGGGTACAGGCCAGAGGCTCAGGGGTGGTGAGAGATTTCACCAGAGACAGAGAGTGGAGCAGACCAGGAAGACTGATGAAGTACACTGCTGAGGGGAGCAGCGGGTGGGTCAGGAGAGGTCTGCCACACCATGTGGTCACCTCCTGGGCAGGCGGGAATCGAACTCATGCGGAGCGGCTTTTTAGATTCTCAGTGCTGTGCTTTAACCCGCTGCGCCACCAGGGAGGCTCCTAAAGCAGTGGAATTTAAAACAGATTATCGTTTCTGTCCATATCTGTATATTCCATATCTTAATACTGTTCTTTTCATATGTGTGTGTGCATATATGTATTTGTATAAACAATACATTATTCTTTTCATACATACACACAAATATACAAAAAGAACACTATCTACTCTACTAGGGTTACCCAATGGTGATCATGAAAACTGTCAAAAAAAGAATATATTTTAACAATTACTTCATTCCTTAGTTCACTTCTGGAGTCTTTTTTTTTTTTTTTTTGTGGGGAGGAGTGTTTACCTCATTTCATGGAAAACATAAACATAAAACATAGTTCATTTACTTTTCCAGAAGAAAGATCCTTTGTTAAAATGATAATATTAGCAGAAGAGAGATAATAACAAAACTACAGCAGAGATACTTCCTGAAGTTGCGATTACTCCTGATATGTTTACTTCAGCTGAGTGACCACAGAAGAGAGAAAATTCAAGGTTGGCTTCCAGACAGACTGCAGCAGCAAATTACTGAAATCATCTGATAGAAATCATCAAAAGGAAGACAATGAGCTTCCTTAGGCTGCAACAGGATGTCAAAAACTGCACTGCACATTTTTATTTGAACTCGAGCTTCTAGCCAATTCGTGTATTACCACAAAAATAAAAAAGGCTTTCAGTAAAAACAATGATTTGTGCACACTATCTCATTATTCTTCTTTTAAAGATGAATCTTTAAAGTTCAGTGAATTGAAGATTAGTTTTATGTCCTTGGGACTGATGGAAAACTGAAGTTCACAGCTACAGTGGGCAGAAATCAGTGTATTTGATTCCAGAGTCCCACTCATCTCTGCTCACATATGGATGGCCATTCCATTCACAGCTAATCAGCATTCACCCAACTTTCTGTGAAAATGTTATTTCAATCACCTGGGACTGGCAGGGAATTGGGAAATTTAACCCTGTGGGTCGTATGTTGTTGGCTTGAGACACAGGCGGGCTAGGCAGAAGAATGAGTCATTAAGGTAGATGTGAAGGATAGGACAAATGAATGGGACTGGAATACGTGAGACTGAAAATAAAGGAAAGTGGAGAAGAGGTTGAGAGCCATCCAATATAGGGGGCTCTGCAGAGGATCAAGGATGAGACACCTGTGAGCTAAACTGAGGAAATCTTTTTTTCTAAGCCATTAAACCAGAGGAAAAAAAGACATACAAGATGGAGGCCAAAGGCTTCTGCCAACTGACAAGCAACCCCACAACATCACCTGAAATTCCCTTCCTATGCTGTGGGTCTTATTAAGCTTTGGTATACTGCTGTGATTGAGAGTGATCATGAACCCTCAGTGGACCCGAGGGTTCTTTCCAAAGTTACCTTAAAATTAAAGCCTAACTCTGATCACATAAATATAACCCTAGGTGAACCTATTGCAGTCAATGCAAACCAGGTAAAGGACTTAGAGTGGATTCCCTAGCCCTGTAGTTCTTCCCTGGAATACGTTTTCTTATCTGGGCTTCAGAAAATCCCAAGATTTTAGGGTGTATACCACCCTGAATGGGTTCAGGGAACTTCCATCTTTATTTTCTCTCACTTCTACCTAAAAGTAATGTTTTGCTTTCTTTTGTGAATACAGGAAGGAAATCACAGGAGTGATTTTGGTAGGCCCCACTTTCGTCAACAAAATATGTTTATATACTGATGATCAAACTGAATAGTGGAGGGCACTTTGTACTTTCCCTTGCAACTAAAGTAAGGTCAATCATATTTGAAAAGTATTTTCAGCAATATAAGTATTCCAAGGTCCTCAAAACAAATTTCTTCAACTTGAATGTGTAACATGTTACCTGGACTCCTACTGAGATACCACTGCAATTGCCCAATGACAGATGAATGGATTAAGATGTGGTGGTATATAACACACACACACATTGGTGTATCCATATATGTTCCACACACATATAGAACATATATGTATATATGCATGCATATATTTATACATATATGTATATAATGGAATACAACTGAGGTATAAACATCTGCAACAATATGGATGGAACTTGGGGCATTATAGTAAACAAAGTAAGTCAGAAGCTCAAAGACAAACACCATATGATTTCACTCATATGTGGATTCCAAAGAAACAAAATGAAGAAACAAACAAAAATAACCAAAACAACCCCTAGAAATCTGACTGCAGAAATGAGGCTACCTGAGAATGTGGGTGGTGGGAGTTGGAGAACAAAGGGAGAAGGAGCCAAATGGACTGAGTGCATGATGGTGGAGGATCATAGGTACTTTGGTGGTATACATGGTGTGGTAACAATTTTTGAAGAGGTGTGTATCTGTACCCCTAAAACAAAGTGTTGTAAACCAACATTAACTCTACAAGATAAAATAAATAGATAACATTTTGACCAAAGTAACATAATAAAATGCAAGTTGTGAGTTAGCATTTCTGGGGTGGGATCTGAGTATCTGCATGTCTAAGCTTCTAGCTCATTTGGGGGCCACATCGTGTAACCAGACTGCAAAATTACTGCATGTAGCGCGTTAAGGATGAAGATACTTATTTGTGCATGTAGAGAAAACTCTTTGAAGCTGGGAGTCTGTGAAGTTTGATGCACATTTTGTACTTCCCATGATAATAAGGCAAAGTAGCTCAAAAATACTCTTAGTGTTTAACAGCTTGTAGAACTAGTCCTGTTGGTCCCTGGTCTGCATGTTCATATCCATTTGCCGGTACCTTTATGGCCTCATCAATCTCAGGGTATCAGAATGGTTTATAATACATGCTCCCCCAGGATGTACAGTGGCCACATGTTCATCAACTTTATCTCCAGTGTCTATCGGGCTGCTTTGCAAATATTAAGATTTTAATGAAAATTTGACAGGGATTTTAATGATGACACAGTTTCATTCTTGATCTTGAACTTTGGTGTTAGCATCTAAAATGTGTGACCCGTTAGCCACACGTATTTTCATGGAATTCCTGAATCAATTTTGGGAGATTAACAATCTCCTGCTTATTTTTCCTCTTTTTACTGGGGTCTGCTTGTTTTTTAATTACACTTCCACTTGTCTAAATGAGCCAGAGACTGGTGGTAATTCAAAACCACAACCAAGGATAGAACTTATACTTCTGGGTGTCTTTTTGTCAAATGATTTCCTGGCAGAACAATATCTGGTTATTGCAAATGCAGTTGGGAGAAAGTTCTGATACAAACAACAGATAAGGGCAGGTGGTATAAATTGTCGATGCCTTCTCCAAAAGCCGTAAAATAAACTTTGTTTGGTTCTAAATCCAAGGTAGGTGTGTCTTAACTTTTTTAGGGAAGAGGCGTATAGGTGTGGTTGATAGGTACTGAGGCTTTCTCTGAAACTCCAATCCACCAGCGGTATTTTCAAATCATTGAGCTGTAATTTAAAATGAGTTTCATGGTGCAGTGAACACAAAGCTGTCAACAAAGTGAGGAACAGGGGCCCTCCCTGGTGGCGCAGTGGGTTAATGCACAGCACTGAGAATCTAAAGCCGTTTCTGCATGAGTTCGATTCCTGCCTGCCCCGGAGGTGACCACATGGCGTGGCAGATCTCTCCTGACCCGCCCGCTGCTCCCCTCAGCAGTGTACTTCGTCGATCTGCCTGTTCTGTTCCCCACTCTGTCTCTGGTGAAGCCTCTCACCATCCCTGAGCCTCTGGCCTGTACCCCAGTTCTGTATGCACAAATAAATAAATCTTTTTAAAAAAAAAGTGAGGTACAGTATCCCAGTCACTGAAATGAGGAGGCTAGTGCTGTGTGTTCTGTGTGCGAACAATGACTTCTAGCCTGGATTAGTGGTGGCCGTTGCATAATGGTTATAAAGCAGGGTCTCCAGGGCCAGAGGACCAAGGTTTAAATCCGACCTGCACCCACTTCTTATTACAGAAGCTTTGAAAGCTCATGTTTTTCTGTAAATTTTTTAAACTACAAGATGGACTGACAAGGTTGAGGGTTAAATTAGACAGTTCTGGATGGTTTAGAAAGTGTATGGCCCTATGGGGTGATCAATAGATGTCAGCTTTTAAAATGCTTATCACTGTTATTTTCTGGAGCCGTAGGGTGAGGCACTGAAGAAAGTCAGGAGTGCCTGTAGCTGGTCCCAAAGCCACCATCTCCATTAAAGTTCATTGTGACCTCCAGTATGTTGAGGCAATGCCCTCTGATACATACCTGATCCATTTCATTACTGAGAGTTCATTTCATAGTTCACAAAACAAAGCCCAGCAAAATCAGGTGGAGTTCATTAAAAATGAATCCTTGAGCCTCACACTTAGGTAAGAGGCAGCGGTCTCTAAGTGTCAGCCTAGGGATAGAAGTGTTTGCATCACCAGTCTTACTAGAGGTCTGTTGAATTAAAAATTTAGGGTTGGACCTATACCAGCCCTTCAGGTGATTCGGAGCAAGCTTAAGTTGAGAATAACTGGTCAAATGGAATGTGACCTTGTATAAGCCCCACTTGTGACAATTACCTGCTCCTTAGCATAGTGTGATGGGGGAACGAACACCAGAGCAAAGAGTATTGAATCACTCCTCACACAGTCACTCCTTAGCTACTCTCCAAGCAGAAACAGCCTCAGAATTCTCTTAGACGGATGGACAGTCCTTCAGTGAAAGAGTGGACAGGCCTGGCACACGCCTCTTAGATCCTATTTCCTCTGGGAACACAACTTTATCATCTATTGACTTGACTTGTTTTTGACACAGCTTGTATCCAAGCCACTTTATTGATGTATGTACTTAATCTATTTACCCAATTGTATCAGACGGTAGGACAAAATCCATCAGCAATGAACGTGAAGGCATTTTCTCAAAGCGAGTCTTGGGAACTGGGCAGACACCACTCGCCATGGCCATTTAGACACTGCTTTCCCGAATGTAAGAGAATGGATTCTGCATTTTCCCCTAGTTTTTGCAAAATCCATGTATATCACAATAAGGTAAACATTTGCATCATTTTCTTGATTTTTTTTTAAACGGACATGGGCGAGTTCTAATTCCTCGAGACTGCAAAGGTCTCACAAACTTATCATGACCCTCAAACACATTAATGAGAGTAAAAAGAATATAACAGACTCATTATGGAACAGAGAAAGTACATAAAGGAACTGGAGAAGTGGGGTTAATAAATAAGTGGTCTTGGTAATTTCCAGCTCTAAGATATTTTGAGTCTGTTGCTTTTAAAACTCTAGTGTTGAGGCCCTTCCTGGTGGCGCAGCGGGTTAAAGCACTGCACTAAGAAGCTCAAGCCACTTCCGCATGAGTTCAATCCCCACCTGCCCTGAGGAGATCCACATGGCATGGCAGACCTCTCCTGACCCGCCTGTGCTCCCCTCAGCAGTGTACTTTGCCGATCTGCCTGTTCTGCTCCCCAGACTGTCTCTGGTGAATCCTTTTACCCTCCACATCTCTGGCTTGTACCCCAGTTCTGTATGAGTAAATAAATAAATCTAAAAAAAAAAACAACAACAACAAAACTCTAGTGTTGGGTATTGATTGTATTTTTAGAGACCTTGCAATGTGCGATTTGCATCAAAATAAGATTGTTTGCTAAGGAGGTCCCAGGTGGAACTGCCACTGGGAAGGTAGAGGCAGAACTCTTCTTAATGGTTCTCCAACAGAATCAAAGTTTTGTCTTAGAAAACAGGCTTTTGGCTATAGAAACATAAGTCACGTCTCTTGGGCTTACCAGTTTAATATGTTCTCGCTTCTGGTATTTTTCACTATAATACTGCTCTTGCCGGAGATTAAGCAGTTGCTGCTGTTGTTTGTCCTTCAAGTCTATTAACTTCTGGGTCATTTCAGCATCCAGCGCAGCAAGATCTTGCTCAATCGTTGAAGAGCCATGGTCAGGGCTGCTTGGCTCTGACCTGCAGGGACACAGAGCTCGATTCACAAAACATGCCAGTCACTGCAAAGTGGAGAGGTTTGCTCTCCAGAGGACGCCCCCCCCCCAAAAAAAAAAGGTTTAGAAAGAAGCATTTCAATAAACCACTTGAAGTAGAGGTTACTCCAAGGACAAGCTCTAGCTGAGTCCAAACACAGGAACTGGAGTAAATCTGTGTTGCACCAGAAAGAGGTAGAGGCAGAAAGGACATGGTGGTGACAATGACAGTCCTTTTGGGGAGAAACAATGTCTCATATGAATTTCACCTATTTATTCATTTTTTTAAAACAAAGATTTATTTGTGTTTTGCATACAAGACCTGGGTTACAGGCCAGACATGCAGGGCAGGGGGTGGTGAGAGGATTCACCAGACACAACATGGGGAACAGAACAGGTGGACTGACTGAAATATACTGCTGAGGGGAGCAGTGGGACATCTCTCCTGGCCAGCGATCGAACTCACGCTGCAGTGGCTGTGGATGTGGATTGCTTCAGGGTGCTGCACTTCAACCCATTGCGCCATCAGGGAGGGCTATTTATTTGTTTGTTTGTTTGTTTGTTTATGTTCAATGGGGCATGTATAATTCCCAGCTATGTTCATCCTGTAACAACTTCAGGAAACTGTGTCCATATTGACAGGAGAGTAGAAGAGGCGCAGCAGGTTGCCTCTGCTGGACTGTGGATGGAAATGAGTGAGCCGATGCTGAGGCCATGAGCCGGAGACACAGTTGCCATATTCTGCTTCTTGACATCTTTTAATAGCAAGCATGTGTTATGAAAATACACACCCCTCTTGTCTTATGAAAGTGATACCAGATAAACTCATATTAAGTTGAAAATACATTAAGTCCAAAACGCATTAAATATAACTAAGCTACGAGCATCATGATTTAACCTCACCCACCCTAAGTGCTCAGAGCACTTACATTACAGTTGGGCAATCATCTAACAGAAAGCCCGCTTTGTAATAAAATGTCGATCTCTCCTGAATCCTAATGAAAAGGGCACTAAAATGAAAACTAGTCCATGCAATATCAGGATTTTATCCTCATGATTGCCTGGCTGCCTGGAGGTACCATGAGGTCATGTGAGAACCGTATCACTAATGTGGGGAAGGAGCATGAGTCAACATTCCAAGTGGGGTTTCCACTACGTGCTATCACTTCACATCATCACAAAGCCTAAAAATTATAAATCATATGCATTATAAATTGGGGACCATTTGTATCTTTCTTTGGGCTGTGCCAAATTCATTGATCCTACTACACTAAATAGTACGTTCCGCAAAAATACTTAGATGACAAGAGAAAGAAGGATGAATTAGTACACTGTAAATTTTTTTGAGTGCCTTACTCTAAGCAGGGTGACTTTCTTCATAGTCAGAATACCATAATGATATTTAGAAGTTTAGGACTAATGTTGAAATAAATTAACGGCAACTTGTTATCATGTTAAAACATATATAGCATGAGTCCTTGAAATTTTGCACTTTGTAATACTCCTAGTAAGGACACATGAGGGGAAGAGACAATACAGGGTAGCAAGGGCAAGTCTGCTCTCTTCACTTATATGGAAATCTCTGCAGAAAAATGAGTAAAGCACTAAGATATTCAGTCCATCAGACTGCCTTATGGCCATCAAGCAGAACAGGTGGAAGTTTCTTAGAATCATCTGGCATGAATTCTCACCGCTTTCTCTTTGCAAGGCACTGCATGGAGATGCAATTGTTTGAAGTGGATGTCAGGATCCCACTTCATTAGAGAAGGGACACAAAATTCCATCAGGTGTTCCTATTTGCTTTATTGATGCAATGCCAAATGAGAACCAACATTCCACAACACTCATGGACCCTGAGCTATCAGAATTACAAGGTATCATGGAGGTGCTCTACTGATCAACATTGGAATAGGGTAGCAGAGGTGCCAGCTTCGCATGAACAGGAGACACACACACACACTCTCTTATAGCAGGAAGTCATTATACCCAGAACATAAAGGTGTTGCTTCCATTGGCCACAATCATGACAGCTTGAGAGGCAAACTGTCAACATGTATTACCACTCAATAAATGTGCCCGGCGTTCTCTACTTTTGTTTTACACAACACAACAAACATGTGTGACCATCTCTATTTGGGATACAAGGAAACTGAGGTTCAGTGAGATTATTCACTTAAGGACACAGTAGGGGGTGAGTGCTATGCTGACCCCAGGACAGGCATGTTGGGGGTGGGGGGGGTGTGACAGGATGAGGTCTGGGCTGTTACGGCAACAGGCTCACTGCACATGAATATCTTGACAGAATTCACCGTGGAATAGCCTTTGTGCACATTGCACAGGAAGTTGTGCCAATGGAAGTGTGAATAATAAAATAATTTAACATACAAAATATCTACTCATCACTCTGAAATATTTTCAGGGTTTTAATGTGTGTAATGAGGGAAGGGAGAAAGATGGAAGTAATCAGACCTCAGTGGCTTTGTCTCTCAAATAACCATTTCTCCTGATGTGTCTTTGAATACTAGATGTTTAGGGGTTTTCTTTTCTTTTCTTTTTTTTTAAGGCAGTATAAAAATATCCAGGGACAATGTTTCTACATGTTCTTTAAAAACACAGTTTAAGGCATTATCACTTCTTGCCTAATGTTGCCGGTGCAAGATCCACAGATGAAATCTTTTGGTAATTTATTTTCAGGAAAATGTTTGTCCCTTGAAAAAGGAAGTAAGTTTCTTCTAATAAGATGAGAAAAATTGTCTGAGACATATTTCCCTTTCTCAGGAGCTAGGAGGTAAATTCTGTGTTCAAGGACAATAGTTACATTAAATGACTGGTGCTATCCAGTAGAAATTCAACATGAGCCATCTATTTCATTTAAAATTTTTAGTAGTTCTCTTAAAAAGTAAAATGGGATGAATGGAGTAAGCTTTAACAATATATTTTACTGAACCTAATACATCCAAAATATTGTCATTTCAGCAGATATTTAAAATAATGCCAGTAAGAGCCATATAAATATATGAGCAGCTTTATATTCTTTACTTTCTTAGATGAGATCTGAAAACTCTGGTAGGTATTTTATATTTATAGTGCATTTCAGTATTGATGAAATACTTTCGAAGGGCTCAGCAGCCATATATATCAGACAGCAAGGTTCTTAGTCTCTGGGGAGGTGTTTTGCTATTTTTCTAGAATGTTTACATACATGTCTTCCATCATAAATTACCTGAAAGTTTGCAGACTGGAAATTTGCAGAGTGTAACTTACAAGTGAATAAACAGTCACATACCTACCACTACAGTAAAATATTAGAAGTTATAGGCCAAGTGTTGCTTGAACTGCTTGCAACTGTGGGCAAATGTTAATACCTTTAGAATTCATTTCTTTCTTTCTTTTTTTTTTTTT
>NW_004567123.1:13356137-13394867 GCF_000260355.1 Condylura cristata
CTTTAGCTTCTTAGTGCTGTGCTTTAACTCGCTGCGCCACCCGGGAGGGCCAGAATTCATTTATTACTTTGACAAATTGGCAAAAATTCACCTCACTGGCTTCTGAGCATGCTCCAGCTCTAAGAAATGGCAAACCTGCTGTTTTTTTGGAACTCAAGGATAGGTTTTGATTATGCTTTCAAATTATACATACTTTAAATCCTATGTCATAATATGGATCTGAAAAAAAATGCTTTCCAGTTCTTTCTATAGCTTGGCATCAAAATAAGATTAGTCAGTAAGGAAATAAAATGAAATATATCTGATTCCTAGCTCACAACAGGCAGCTTATCTGTTCACATTATTTTAAAGTGAAATACAAAATTTTTAGAGAATTAAACTTTGTTTATCAGAGTTAATTATTATAAATCAAACCCTCTATGACTCTTCAGAGAGAAAACTGCTGCTCATGTTTCTAGAAAAGTTTGGAGTAACCTGCACAGTTAACTTCAAATATGATTTTTCTGGAGCTGTGAATATAACTACATTACTTTTGACTATATTTGGTTCATTTGTTTGCCAATCAGGAAAATCAGATCTCTTGTGATAAGGATAATTTGTTTACTGTAGTTTTAGAAAAACAAGTGGAGTGAGGATTTAAAATGACTTGAAAGGCTTTTTTCACCTCTGTGATAGTACAATTCATTAACTAAAGGATGCTTTTCTTTGATGTATTATATAGCTTCTAGACTATCTAGCTGTCAAAACTACTGGAAACATTTTATCTTTAAACTGGTATGAGTCAATGTTCCAATCAATATATTAGAACTTGCCTCACAGAATGTTTTGTTAGTCCTAGTAACTAACAATAAAAATTAAAAAAACATTTTGTATGATTGACAAAATAAGCCTGAGGAAGAGAAGAATTGTTTGTACCCTCAAGGAGTTATAACAAATTTAAAAATAACTGTATTTTGCTTGTATTTCTTTGTTAATCTCTGAAAAAGATTTTGATATAAAAATTAGTACTTGATCATAGAGCTTTGTGTTGCAAAATACTGTTCATTGTCAACAAGCTCATACTTGATATGGGATGTTGACATGGGATGTTTAGAGTCTAAACTAAAAAAAAAAATTGCATAAAATTTGGGATAGTGAACAAATTTAATTGGACAGTGTTATTTCACAGGTGTAATCACTCTGTAATGCACACTCAAAAAGCATCTAAGTCCGTTGCAGAGCTATAGGGATCACATCTGAGAAGCCATGACAGGACTCCAGAGATGTATGCTCCACCCTACCATGTCCCAGGATGCAGCTGGGACATCGGCAGGTGGTGGGGGAGGTGGAGCGATATGGTGACTCTACTATGATTTCATGTCCTGTGTTGCATGCTCCAGTCCAGTCACACAGCCTCACTGAGCCTCAGGTCCTTACTTGGGTGATGTTTGCTTCTAGTTTAAAGGGCTGCTTGAGGGAATCCATGGAGCAGTACATGTAAGTGTTTACTGCATGCGCTGGATTGAATAGTGCTCCCCTGTAACCTCCCCCTGCCCCAGACTTCATGTCCTTTCTGGAATCTCAGTCTATGCCCTTATTTGGAATTAGGGTTGTGGCATATGTACTCAAGATGAGATCATAATGGATTAGGGTGGGCCCTGATGCAATGGCTGGCATCCTAAAAAGACTGAGGGCACAGAGACACCAACACTGGGAGAATGCTAGTACTGTCTCCTTCCCATACAGCAGGGATTAGATCAAAGGAGGACTTTAAGCCAATCTTCAGCTTCTGGGAAGCCCCTTAAAGACTCTAGGGTTAGTGCCTGTCAGCATCAGCATCACTTGGGAGCTAGTTAGAAATGTAGAACCTTGGGTCCCTGAAACTCTGGGGTGAAGGTCCAGACCTCTGTGTTGTAGCAACTGTCCAAGTGATTCTTATGAGGGCTAAGATTTGAGAAGCATAGGTCTGGTCTAGAGACTAGAGTGTCAGGAACAGATTTAGCCTGTAGTGGTAGCATGAGTTTGTTCTCCATGCAGCCTCCTGGGCATTACAAGTCTGAAGAACTGGACTTCTCTCACCTTTGTTGATGACTCTGTATCTACTTGACCTTTAATACAGGTCAAGGGTCTAGTGCTTTGGCTCCATCTCTGCTTCCATCACCATAAAGCAAACTGTCTTCAATACTGAAATGAACTAGTAACAAACTGTCCCACCTGAGAGTGAGGACCTGGGACCAGCCAGTCAACATCACCTGGTGCAGTTCAGGCCTCACCCAGTGCCTGAGGAATTAGAAAATACACTGAACAAGATCTTCAGGGACTTAAGTGTCTATGTGAGCAACACTGTCCAAGGATCCATCCTCATTACAGCAGTGAATATCATTCTATGAGAATATTAATAGGAAGCACTGGGTCAATACTGCTTAATTTTTTTTTCCAGTGGGCTACTATCACACTTACAATAAATTATCCACTGTTTCTCCTTTGTTCCACAGCAGCAGAAATTAGTGATCTAATTCCCCTACCTAGTGATTTGACCTCATCTTGTTTTATTCTATTACTGGTTTACTGTTTCACTCAGTTTGCCAACTTTTTTGTTCTTAGAACAAGTCTCCCCCATCCCCCCTGTCCCCCCGTCTCAGGGCCTTTAAACTTGCTCCTTTAGCAGGAAGAAATTTCCCCCATTGTTTGATAGGCGACTATGCTTTATTCTTCCTATGTCACCTCATCAATGAGGTCTTTGCAGATCAATGTGTCAGAAGGGCTCTCCCAACCCAAGTCATTCTCTATTATATTACTCTGTGCCTTTCTTTCTTTGCTTTTCCCCATGACAATATGATGTTATGTTGATTATTGATTTGTTTTTTTATTGTGCATCTTCCCCACATTATAGCTACTTGAAGGTGATAATTTCTAGGTCATGGTCACTGGTCTGTCCTCATGGTACACCTTAGGCAACAAATACTGGTTGAATGAATGTGTGAGATATTCTCTCCATTAAGATTGGGGTACATGGAGTTGTGAGGACCACTAAGACCAAACACAAGAGTTACCTATGCAGGACTTTTTTGAGTTTAACACGGGACATCAAAGGATAATCAAGACTTCCTTTTTGTCTAAGACAAGCTGTCTCTTCAACTAGCTTCTAGGTACATGGCAATACTCCCTGCCCATCAGGTAGACAGCTATAATATAGGAAGTAGGTCAACTGATATTTGGCCCACAGGCTCGAACTCAAGGCTCAGTGTAAGAATTTAGTCAAAGACATTCAATCCATAAGCAAAACGGAGCCAACACAAGACCTACGGGGAGACTTGGGTGAGATACAGGTCAAAATGTGGCACGAGATATCAAAGAACCCATACAAACACCTCTCTTCTTTCATTCAATAAAACAAATGATACTCATTCAACTTACTTTTTCTTACTATCCTTCTTGGCTGTCTTTTCCAAAGCTGCCCTCCTTCTCAAGTAGTCGTTCTGAATCTCATTATATTTTGCAGTGTGTTCTTTGATAAGGTCTGTGGTTTTCTTGTGGTGTCTCTTAACTAGGTCTTTCATTTCCTTGTAGTGCTTCTTTTGAAGTTTCACAAACGATTTCTGTTGCTTTAGCTCTTCAATAGTCTGTGCTTCCACTTCTGCAACAGATGAGTACAAAAGCTAACAGACATGGAAGGACTGAAAACACAGAGGTATAGTGGAGCAGCAACCTGCATATTTAGCAGTATTTGTCTGGTTCTAGCCAACTGGAGTTAAGAGCAGAGCTTTGATGTCAAATCAATCTGTGTTCTAGTCTGGCTCTTTTACTTGGGAACCTTGCCACTATGTTACCAAATTTCCCCAAAATTCAATTTCTTCATTGTATGTTTTGTTGTTAATGAGAAGGGGATGCAGATACACGTGACTGACTGAGGGGCCTCTAGGGGGCAGGGTGTGAGGGCATCAGAGAGGCAGCAGCTGGGCAGGAAGATAGCCCTGATCTGATCCCTCAGGGAGCTCTGGAGCTTGAATTGCAAGTTTGTCTTATCTAGAGCCAAGATGGTCAGTGTGTTCAATATTTGGTAAAGACAGGGAGAGGGCATGGGAGAGGTATAAACTCCAGGAGAGGGAGGGAGATTCGTTTTAGCTGCTGGTCACTGCCAAGAAACTGGAAGGCTCTCCGTGAGCTTCAGCAGCCAGCACTCACCAGAGCTGACAGGTGGGTGCCCGGATGGCAAAGGGGACATGGGTGGATACAAACAGAATCACTTTAAGTATGATATTCCTACTCCATTTTAGGGTAGTTATGAGAATGAAATGTAAGTATTCAGGCAGTTTCTAATGCAGTTTCTAGCAGAGTGTAGAGGCTGCACAAGCTGTACAGCTTCTAGGGCTCATCGCCAAGGGGCATGAGTCACAGGAAAGGCAGTGAGGGTTTGAGTAACTATCCCAGTGTTGCACTAGAAAGCAGTAAAGTGAGAGATGGTCCCTTGTGATTTGCACACAAGTATCACAGGGTCATTGGCCGGTCACTTTTCTGCATAGAATTCTATCCATTTCTAAGACAATTTTTAAACTAACAAGCTTGACCATAAAGTATTCTGTATTTCACTGACTCATTTCACTGATTCTAAAATATGCATTTTTAAACTATGATAATAATTCTGAAATTAAGATGCACCAGATTGTCAATGGAATGTCAAAGTCTGTCCAGGTTTTTCTTTTTTTTTTAGCAACTCATGAATAGTGGGACACCTTAAAATAGTGATGTCTCCACTTAGTGAGTTATCATTTACTTGGACATAGATGAAGTCATAGTTCATATGCTTCTGTCCTTTGATGCAAACTTTCTGCTTCTGGGAACAAAAATATGTTATGGTAGGTATTCAGAACTATCAAAAGATCTAGAAATAATAGATGCCATGAATAACAATTGACCTGAAGAGAAAAATGAGATATCTAATGGATAAACATATAAATCAGAAAGTAATTTATGTTCCTTAATACTAAGGTCTTCATACAATCGAAATATCCTTTTCTTTTTTTTCATAATGTGTCAATTCCCCTCATATTAAATTTCTTTGAGAAAGAGGACAGGGAGAGCATCTGGTACATTTATTTAATGGTTTCTCTCAGGCTCAAAAAGACTCATTATGGTTGCATAATAACTTATTACATTAAGAATTTACAATCTTAAGGAATTGTTGCATTTGTGGTGACATTTAATCTCACTTCTTTAAAAATGTGTGTGCAATCATATCAGTTACAGGAAATTTAGCAATAGGGTTCAAGATGTTCTAACCTATTATTAAAAACAAACCACAGAGGTACATATATACAATGGAATATTACTCAGCAACCAAAAAAGAGAAACACATGTCTTTCGCAGCAACTTGGATGGAGCTGGAAAAGATCATGTTTAGTGAGATAAGCCAGAAAGAGAAAGAAAAATACCAGGTGGCTTCGCTCATAGCAGGAGTATAATGGACCAAGTGAGAAAATAATAAGAATAATACCAGAGACATATACCAGAGACATTTTGTGGGGGTGGAGGGGGGAAAGGGATCAAAAACGGGGGTTGGGTGGGGAGGGAAGTGCACGGGATTATGGTGATGGAACACAGGTGACTTGGTGATGGGAAACCCGTGGGGATTACAACTGAGATTGGCAAAAAAAATGTACAAAATGATGTAAAAAATAAACTGTTATAAAAAAATATACAACATATTCTTAAAACTCTACTCAAACAAGTCAACTATTGAATCACATTACGAGAATAATATCAGCTGATTTTAAACAACATTAAAACTGTAAAGAAAAGCCTCTAAAGTGAAAGTAAAACATATCTATAATTAACTTTTAAAATCCAGCTGGAGACAATATATTCAAATTAAATTTATGGATGATTTAACCATAAAAAAAAAACAATCCACAGAAAGTAATTTTTTTTAAACAAAGTCTGCGGATAAAGACAATTTTTTGAATCTGCTCTTAAGCAGAAAGGTAAAGTGCATTTATATAAAGAAATATCACTCATCAGCAAGTCATCTGAGAGACTGGTAAGGCAGTGGCACCATCCATTGCTGTTGGTATATGTATTTGTATATTTTAAAATAACACTGAAATTGGGGCTCTATTTATAGTCTGTCTCTTGTATTAGTATATTGCTTTCAATGGAATTAAATCTTTAAAAATATGTTTAGCTTTATTTTAATACATTCTTCAAGTGTATTTGCCTATGCATATTTATATAGTATTTTGGTGAAGTATAATTACATGCATAACGGCACATAAATCATTGAGCTATGTCCCTGTAAATGTTTACACAGTGCGTATGTTTCCACAACCAGCCCTCACTGAAAATCATGTTACCAGCATGACAGAAGCCCCCCTTTGAGTTCCTGTACAAAATCAAATATAACCCAAATTAGCTTTGCTAAAGGCATGAGTTAGCTTTGCCTCTTTTTGAACTTCATGCAGATGGAATCATAAAAAATGATTTTTTTAAAATGAGGCTGGCTCCTATTGTTTAACATTATGCTTATGAATTGTAGCCATGTTTTGTGCATTTGTAGTTTATTTCTACAGCTGCACCCTATCTTATTCTGTGACTATACCACAAGTTATTTATACACTCTCCTGTTATCTGGGATGCTTCCACTTTTGGGCTTTTAGTGCTACTTTTGATGAATGTATGCAAGCATTTCTGTTGTATATTGGGCTAAATATTCATAAACATTTTTTAAGACTCCAAAACAACCTGTTAATTGTGTTGAAGAAAGATTGTAGCACCTTTAGTCCCATTAGTTTATGGTACTAAGCAAGTACTATTTTTTTCAGACTATATTCTAGTTCTCAAGGATCTGTGCTCTATAGGCACAGATCTTCATTTTAAAAATATAGTTTATTGCTGGCACTTTGGGGAGCCATACTTTCCTGTTCCATAGGTCACATTTCCAGTGTGAAATTGTTCTTTGATTTTAAAATAGGTATCTTGGTGAGCTTGTTATTTTTATAGCAATAAGGTCCTATCTAAGTATAGTTACTTCTCTGTGATTACATGTTGTATAAAGTGGCTTAAACTGGTAGTGTCTGTAGTTTTTTTTTTAGAGAAGTATCAATGGATTATTGGAGATGAATGGAAAGCTCCTACAGTTGGTAATATTCAGCTGTCTTAATTTTGTTCGTATGTTGGGGAAAGAATGGTATTTACCTGTTAAAACACTCTGAATAAGATCTTCGGTTTTGGCAGGTGCCTTTACAGAACCTGAAATAAAAAGATAAAACAGTGTCTTTTAGCTTGTTTATGTTTTTTTTTTTCTTTCTTTAGAACAATATTTGGTCCCTGAATCTAAGTCATTTTATGAGGAAAAGACAACTTCTAGAAGAAAATTGTTCTCTCTTTATTTTACAACTTTGGGGCAAACTTTATTAAAAGTGAAACAAGGTGGTTCATTTGTAGAGAGGATAGTGCTTTGACTCAAAATCAGCAAATACAGTATAAGCAATGCTATTGCCACCTTTTGGCAAAATTGGGTATAACAAGTGGATTTTAAAAATCAAATGCTGAGCCTCCCTGGGGGCACAGGGGTTAAAGTCTCAGCCCTATCAAGCTATCAGCAGCCTCTGTGGAGGAGTTTGATTCCAGGCCAGGAAGCTGACCCACATGGCCCAGCAGACCTCTCCTGTCTCGTCTTCTGCTTCCACCAGCAGTGTTTTTCCGTGGATCTGACTGTTCTGCTCCCTGCTCTGTCTCTGGTGAATCCTCTCACTGCCCCCCACTTCTGGTCTACACCTAGGCTCTCATATGCATAAATAAATCAATAAAATAAAATAAATCTTAAAAAAATTCAAATACTGACCAGTAGCCAGTAATACCTGTAGGAGGCAAGGTCCAGTAGTGGATGCCAGAAATCATTGGGCAAAGGGTTCAGGGGAAAGAGGATTTTTGCATAGTTTCCAAGTATCTCCCTCAAGATACCTAGTAACTACAAAGGGGAAAGTCTTCTTAGTGCAAACACCACCTTAACCAAGAGATTCAACATCAGCAATGATGAGACTTAACAATATCACATCCTCTGATATGATGCACTGAGAAGAGTGCATGTTTCTGTGCTGTTCTTTCCCAAAACTTAAATGTGATCATGAGACAACATCAGGCCAACCCACACTGAGAGGCATTCTGCAAAATAACAGATCAGTACTCTACATCAAGGTCATAAAAGACAGGATAGATGTGGGGCTATCACAGAGCAAAAGAGATTAAGGAGACATGGCAATTAAATACAATGGGGGTAATCAGGAATAGGAATGTGTGGCAATAAATGGACATAAGTGGAAATCAGGTCATGTCCAAACAAGGCCTGTAGTTAAGTTCCGAGTGTTGTGCCAATGCTAATTTCCTGGTCTGATAATTGCATTGTAATTCTGATGTCAACTTTTAGAGGACAAGGAGAACATATCTACATTCTGGGCCATTTAAAAAATGATTTTGTAAATCATCATATTACTTCAAAATAGCAAGGTCAAAAAAATTCAAATGTTTATTGCTCTTTTACTTTTAGAAGTACAAGACTATAGTTACATATTTAAATGACACTTACAATCCATAAGCACTCAAAATGCGTGTGTTAGGAACAGAAATCTTCAATTAAAAAATATCACATATCACTTTGTTTTTAAGATCAAGGCCTCTCCTTATTATTACTTATCTCAATAAGCTTCTTAAAAGCATAGGCTCTGACACATGCACATTTGATAGTAATTAAACATTTTTTTTTCTAGGTCTCTCTGGTGGCAGAAGGGGTTAAGTGCACTATCAAGCTACTGCCAACCACTACAGCACTGAGTTTGATCCCCGGCCAGGTAGCTGACCCACATGGTGCAGCAGACCTCTCCTGTCTTGTCTGCTGTTTCCCTCAGCAGTGTATTTCAGCCCATCTGCCTGTTCTGCTCCCCACTCTGTCTCTGGTGAATCCTCTCACCTGCCATGCCTCTGGCCTGCACCCTAGTTCTTGTATGTATATATACATAAAATAAAACTTAAAAGAATAAATGTA
This sequence comes from Condylura cristata, assembly GCF_000260355.1. Taxonomy (NCBI): domain Eukaryota; kingdom Metazoa; phylum Chordata; class Mammalia; order Eulipotyphla; family Talpidae; genus Condylura; species Condylura cristata. Next base: position 13,365,154 of record NW_004567123.1, read on the forward strand.
ATTTGTTCTTTTAAAAAAACTTTCTCTTGCCCAGAAGAAACACCCCTTTCCTTGCAAACCAAAGGTCTGATTTTATCCCTGACATATGGGAGTGTGGCAAGGAAGGCAGGTGACATGAAGCCACAATTTCATGAAGGAAATTATTTTTCCTTATGTTTGCTTTATTATCCAATTCAACAAAAAGGAAAAGTGTGTACTATTTATGAGTTCTCTATAAAAGAAACAGAAATGAAACCTGTACTGGGAAGCCCTCTGTTGGAGGAAAGAGACATGCATGTGAGCTAATTATACTTAAGGCAATTTTTACTTATTTTTTTTAAATTTGCCACAACTTTTTAAAAAAAGGATGTTTAAATAACATCCTTGGTTCTTTTTGCACAAGACACATTTTCTCCCATCAGGTGTGGTCACTAAGGCAGTATTAGACAAAGTGTCTGAATGGAAATTCGCTTCACAAAAATCAAAGGGTTTTTCTAAGGTGGGACACCAGACTAGCACTGGATTAGCCCTGGTTTTACGCTTTATGCGACCTTCAATTAGTACTTCATTGTCTCAAAACTGCACTTGTTGAGTTTTTCATCTGCCCGGTGGGGACAATAACAGCATCTCCTCTTCAAGGTCTGGGATGAAGGTGAAATGAGATATTCCCCACGAAGGGCTTAGAAGAGCACTTAGCACACATAGACACTCGCGGTTATGGACAAGTTGGGAAAAGGGGAATGGAATTCTTTGCAGAGATTTAGGTAGAACTAAGAATGTGCTTTTAAAAGCACAGACATTTATAAGTTGCTCGAAGAACTCTGCCAGTAAGTATTAATCAATCATAAACTATCACTAAGTAAAGACACGAGTAATCTTGGAGATATTTTGCTGTGGCTTTGTAAGTTATCAGCAGGGCTGGATGAGCACTTACAAGTCTCCTTTGGAATTCCTGCCCTCTTCTCTCTCCCTTCCCTCCTTTTCTACAAGTCCCACTTCTGGAGCTCCCCCTAAGTCGATGCATCCTCACTTGCAGGATTCTTTAGCTAGCTAAATCATACCACTTTCTTCAGTGGGACAAAGAACCTGGATTCAGTCTTGCTGTGCAGCGCTTCTCAGGGTTTACCTGGAGGAGGCTGGCTGTGGAGCGCCTGGGAGGGTGGTTTGGGAGTCAAGGACGTAGTGTGATTCACTCCGTTTTCTGCTGGGGCTGTCCTGGCTTCGCTTGGAATCTCTGATGGTGTTTCTCCAGGTTCAGCCTAAAATCACAAGCATCGTTTCATTTTTCCACATTTTTCTGACCACTCTTTACTGACCATTCATTTTTCTGACCACTCTTTACTTACTTTCCTAAACCAATGGGCTACACTTGATACCTGTTTCACCACTCATTTGGAGTCTGAAAGATCACATTTGAAACTGTCTGGAAAGCAGGGTATAAACACCAGGATGCTGAACCATGATTGCAGAGGGCACCCACTTTACATGTGCCCATGTCCACACCCTTTGGAAGTGCCAACTGCACTGGCTGTGGGCTGTAGTACCATGTGATTCACTTTGGTCAATGATGAAGCAGCCAACTTGATGCCCAGGGGATTGAAAAGGCACTTGTGAGTTCTCCCTTTCTTTCTCAGACCCTGGCTATTAAGGTGGAGGGTGAGCAGGGAGCTGAGGCAGTGAGGAAGGTGTGCCCCAAACCAGGCTTTTTCCTCCCTTCCCCCAGTGGGTTCTGCTGGGCGGAGCTGTCTGTGGGCCAGATCAGCGCAACCACCCAGCTGCCTGAATGACTTTGAGCAGCGATGCAAACATGACGCTGTCAGCCATGACACCTGTGGTGGTGATGCAACAGCAGCTAACAGATACAGCAGTTATGAGCACAGATTTGGAGGTAAGACTTGCCTCTTGCCTGAGTCCAATATTCTGGCCCTGCCACTGATAAGCTGTGTGAGGTCACACAGCTGGGTGGGGTCACTTAGCTCTGTGGGTGGGGTCACTTAGCTCTGTGCCTCATGTTACTTTTCATAGATGAGGATACAATATCATCTATATGATAAGGCTGTTTAAGGGATCAAATACATTCATATTTGTAAGAGGCTTACAAAGGGCACAGAGTAACTATGTGTGTTAAATCATTTAAGCTTTAGTAAGTAATACTTGTAATGCACTGAAACTTATGCCTTCTCCACCCTGTCCCCTGAGGCAACTAGTCTACTATGCCCTATAGAGAATAAACGTTTGTAGAGTAAATATTGACTGTTATAAAATAATTTGGCTCATAAACTTCTTTTGAAATTGCCGTATGAGTGTAATGCAGTTTTTAACAACAATGAGACTATCCCAATGTTCTACTTTGTAGTGCATTAATATATACATATACACACTATATGTGTGTTTACATACACGTATGTGTACATGCATATACATACATGCATGTGTGTGTGTGTGCATACCCATAAAGGCATAACGAGTCATATGGAACCCAATGTTGTGACATTTTGCCATGTCATTACAGAGAGCAGATTATCAAATGATTACATTTCAGTAAGGAGAGTAAGAGTGAAAATGACACTGATTGTCACAGATCACTTTTAATCTGTCTGCCAGAGCACCTTTCAAATTCAATTTCCAACACGGTTTTAAGTAATTAAATCACTTATTTTAATTCAACAAATCCTCCCTGCTTACTGCCCCTCGCCAAATCACGCTGATGAGATGGACTGGAAGAGACACACCTTGCAACCGTGGCCAGAAATCTAGGAGGGAGGCACAGAAATTCCCCCTGAAATCATTAGTCAAAGGGAAGAGGCTGTGTGGATTTTTCCCTAGCAAGAATTTAAAAACTGGAGATTCATAGGTCACATCATATGCATGGCAATGTTTACTGTGGCTCACCTAATATTCCCAAATTAAACATATTTAGTTGAGGTATAACTGAAATATATTACACCATGTTCAAGTACAACATAATCTGGTATTTGGACACACTGACTGAAGTGATGACGATGATAATTCTTGCTACCAACTGTTATCGTTTCCTTCAGTATGTGTGTAGGTAGGATGTGACTTTGGCAACTTTCACACACAGTCACAGCCAGGAAATATTGTGGGCTCAGTTCCGTGTGACCATAATAAAACAAATACCTGAAAAAGGAGAATCATGAACTATTTGGTTTCCTGGTGGATAGGAAAGTTAGTATGTCTTAAAAAAAAGTACATAACTTGATTAAATAATACTTTATTAAAAGAAATTGCTAATCATCATCTGAGACTTCAGCAAGTCGTGATCTTTTTGCTGGTAGGGGTCTTGTACCTGGGCTCCCTGATGGCTTAGGGTTTAAGTTCCTGTGCTATCACTAGTAGGGCCTGAGTTTGATCCCAGACCATGTAGCCCAGGCCACATATTGTGCAGCAAACCTGCAAACCTCTCCTTTTGCTGCTGCTCCCCTGAGTATATTTCATTCAATCTACTTGTTCTGCTCTCCACTGTCTCTGGCGAAACCTCATACTCCCATGCTGCTGGCCTACACCCCAGTTCTTCCACAAAATAAATATTTAGGAAAAAACAAACAAACAAAATGCAGAATGCGCAACACACAAAGTAAAATGCAATAAAATGAGGTCTGTCCATGCCATGCAATGGTATCGGCTTGGTCACGGTGCTGTAAGTTACATCCTCATGACTCATTATTATATACCTGGTGGTGTGTTGCTCTTTTATTACTCTTTTCTTGAGAAATCACTCTTAGCAACACTGAGTTTGCATTTCTACTTTGGATTACAATGGATGGAGTGTTTTCTTTCCCTTCAGGACTGTTCTACTCTTGTCATTTAGGTTTTATCTGCCTCACACCTGTAGAAGTTTGAGTTTGTGGAAGACGCTTGAGAAGAATGGGAAATGCTAGATGTTTGACTGTAAAGGGAATGAGTCTGCATTGCACAGAAGGGCTGAGATACGGGGACTGTCAGAAAGAGCACTGTGTCATCAACAAAGTAATCTACTGGGTTTGTTTCTCTGGCCTGGAAATTGGAAGTAAAGCTTTCTGGCTGTGAGCAGACACGGGATGTGGTCACCAAACTCTGTTGCTTTGGAAACAGAGATGGTGGGAGGGGGGAGATTGAGAAGGCTAGAGAAGCCTGTTCCATGGATGTCTGACATTCCCTACTTACATCCAGGCAGACCTGTCTCTACTGGAACCATGTGGAGCATATGCCAGGTTTTACCCAAGGTAACACTGATGACACTAGCCCTCTGGAGAAGGATATAGAAGGGAACATTTTGATGGATGAAAGAATGGGGGTGCTGACAAGCCAGCTTCCACAAAGGCAATTACTTGTAGCTTCTTTCTGGCAACTAGGATTAGTGTCTTGCAGGTGTCAGGCCGGAGGTGTATGTATTCAAAATGAATCTAGCAAGTTCATTTTTTTTTGCTTATATTAGCCATGTCATTACATGCCTTTGGGAGACTGAGTTCCATAGTCAAGTTGAGTCAAGATGAAGAAAAGCAAAATCTTAGTGTATCAAGGTTCAATAAGACAAAGTTCTAACTTTTGAAAAGTGGTCACAATACATAAATTCAGAAATATTTCTTTTAAACAGATAAATGATGGGTAAACATATAGGGAAATGCTTTAGAGTTACCATTGAGGGTAAGGCAATCACCAAGGTTTGGTGCTGAATTTTGAGCTGAGTTTTGGAGAAATGCTTAGAGTAGGGGTCACATCTAGAGGTGCCCCCTGGCAAAGTGGGGTGCAAATCACAACCCTGAAAGCATCATTCACAGGGCACATTAATAGACAGTCCATGGAAATAGGTGTGTGGACTTGGCTGAATGCAGAATGGCAAAGCGGGCTGTGCTCACAGCGGGAGAGGGAGGTTTCGGGGAGGGCGGCTGATACCAGGCTTCTAGAAAATGTGGATAACTGAATTTTGTGTGAAATCTCCCATTTTTCAATCATAGAGAAGCACATCGCCAGACTGCACCTGGCCTAGAACTCACAGATTTGTTTATTCTGCTTAGAGGGACAGGGCTTGCCTGGAACCCTGGAATTGTGCGCAGATGAGTTCTGCACCCACAACAAAGCTATCAATAATAACAGTTTAAGTAATTGCAATAGTAATTTAATTTGCTGCTGAGGTACAGAGCTGTATAAATATAAACAATTTATAATGGGCTTATTATTTTATTGAAAAGGCATTTGTATATGTATAAGAACTTCAATGAGTTATTGAAAATTATAAGAGCTGAAAAGCAACAAAGAATCTCTAATATGCAATACAAGAACTTTTTGACATCATGATTCAAAGACTGAATATTTCCACTATCGGAATATGTGGCTGAAATGTAAAAACCAAATTCCTTATTTCACTGAAGAATTACTGGAAGTTAACACTTCTGTAGAATAGTGGGAATTGCGGTAGCATTAAAACTAGAAAGTTAAAGTTTACCTACAAAAGAAGTAGGTCTCCTCCCTCTAGTGGTCAAATAGAAGTATCACTTTTTTTTCTCCAACACATGGAATATTAGACCTATTTTTTAACTTGTCCTTACTTTAAGTTATACTTTTCCTAAATCGTAATATTTGTTATGAGTTTGTATGGTTTACATAACTGTATATGGTATAGGAATATATGTGTACACCTCTTCAGATTTATATTACCATACCATATCACTACTGACACATCATTCTACCCCTATACCCATTCTCAACTCGACTATTGTAAAGAGTGCTGTAATCATGTAGAGTGTATGTATGTCCTTTCAAATTAGTTTTTATTAAGTTATAATTTTATTAAACAATAATTATACCTTTAAATTCTAAAATGAACAGAAATACCTTGAAAATAAAATACAAGTGGATAAGTAAAAAGGTAACTGGAAAACTGACAAATTTTCTTTTATAAAACTTGGTATGCGGCCCTCCCTGATGGCACAGCGGCTTAAAGCACTGCACTGAGAAGCTAAAGCCACTTCCGCGAGTTCGATTCCTGCCTGCCCCGGAGGAGATCCACATGGCTCAGCAGACCTCTCCTGAGGTCTCCCATTGCTTCCCTCAGCAGTGTACTTCATCTATCTGCCTGTTCTGCTCCCCGCTCTGTCACTAGTGAAGCCTCTCACCACCCCTGAGTCTCTGGCCTGTACCCCAGTTCTGTATGTACAAATAAATAAATCTTAAAACAAAAAACAGAAAACAAAAAAACAACTTGGCATGCAAGTTTAAAATCATTCCATCCTCAATGAAAATCTGACAATAAACCCATAGCTGAGTAGGATTTGGAGAACTTAGCTGAATGGTTCAAATGCAAAAGTAAGGACCTTTCCAATGCTAGTGGAGGCAACCTAGGTGAGGATGATACTGTCCTTGCTTGAGTCTCTTTCACACAGTGATCAGGACAACCGCATTTTGATTTGAACACAAGATGCGTAAAGGACAAGACCATTAGTTTTCCCAGAATATTAAGGGTGAGATTAAAAGTTTCATCATACAAAAACCCAGTTCCACCCAGGGCAAATAAGTGCAGTGGGTGTGGCTTTGTCATAACCAGCCTTGCCCTCATGAAAAAGTTTTCTCTAACAGGCACATAATTTGTACTTTCATTCTTACTGGCTTAGTGAAGTAAGATAGTGTATCTGCTCTACATTTCTAGAGATTTCAGATCATTTTTATAAACTACATCCTGAAAGATGTGTTTTAAGCATTTAGGGGTGAAGTATACAAATATTTGTAACTTACTTGAAATATGTCAAAACTAAGATGGAATAATGAATAGTAGAAGGATGGATAAATGGATATATGTGATAAAGCAATTGCATCATAATTTTAATTATGATTAGGTAAGTGATGCATGGGTGTTCATTACTATAATTTTTTTTAACGTTTTGTATTTGAAAATATCCATGATAATATATGGCAAAAGTCCTATATTTTGAAAAGTTCACATTGAGTTGAAGTAAAAGACAGAATAAAGGAGTTGAATAAATTAATTTGTTGCCCCGTTTTTAAATTTCTTGAGTAATACTTCAATGATTTTGACTTCAGTTGCAATTAATGCCTAGCAAGATCTAGTTTATTTCTGACACAGTATGGGATGTCATCACATAAAGAAATAGTATCCACACAGTATCACATTGTTGAAACATTAGTGACAGCTGTAGGTTATATGTCAAAGTGTGACTTTTTACTAATATTGTTCTCTTCCTCCAGACTTAAGACCACGAGAGCACAGTATTTTTCTCATCTCATTTATATTTACATAAAATGCCCAGCATGGTGATTAACACAATGCATTAAAAAATTTACTGACTGAATGGATAAATCCATGTTTTGTTTCCTGTTCACACATAATCAATACATACTATTAAAAACAGAGCCCTAAAGTTAAAGAACTACTTAAATGTTATACTGAAATTAAAATAAAAATGAATAAATAAATCAATGAGTAAAATGAATGAATAGGCTGCTCTTTCTGTTATTTGTGGTTAAAGGATATGTGTTTAACTCATAATTTATTTAGAAAGCAAAGCAGTTTATTGAGAGTTGAAAGGACATAGCTGTGCTGTTTTATGTATGTGTTAGCATATGTTAACATCTCTACAAACTTTGACTTATTAAGGTTATTTTGACATACTTTCCAAAGAAACCAGTAAGAATGGACTCTTTGCAATTAAGCAGAAGTCATAGCTTCTCTTTTAAAGAGAACTTAGACAAATTACCCTTTACATTCATCCCATGGGACTTTATCTTCCAAATTAAGCCAAATCATTTTTGTAGAGATTATGGCAATCACTCACAAAACCATTTCTGGGCAGTTGCCAGAGATGAGCATTTCTTCTGGAGTCTTTCTCAGGTTCCTGCGATTACACTGACATTTTAGAGTGGGTGGAATTATTAGCTTTCATCTTAGGAAAGCCATATATTTGGGGGAGACAGATCTTGGCTCCAGAGTGTTGGTTCTCAGTGTGTGATCTCTGATCAGTAGCATCAGTATCACTATAATCTTGTTAGAAAAATAAATCTTGGGTCTACCCCAGACCTACTGAGTCAGAAACTCTGGTGGTGGAGCCAAGCAATCTGTGCTTTAAGAAGCCATCCAGGTGATTCTGAGGCATGCTAGAGGTTGGGAGCCTTGCAACTCAAAGTGTAATCCATAGGCCACGAGCATTACTATGGCCTGGAAGCTTGATAGAATTGCAGAAATGTGTGTCCCCTGCTCCAGATCTACTATATCTCAATCTGCATTGTCACAAGATTCCCTCAGGATGTATAGACATTAAACTTCGAGAAGTTCTGTTCTACAGCAGAGTAAATAAAGTGGTTAATGTGTCATGCTTTTAAAATACAAATCCTATCGCACGTAGCATAGATGACAATATCCAAGTCTCTGAGTTTATCTCTGCTTCAGGAGGCTTAAGCCAACGTAATTCTTTAAAATTAAAACAAAAAAGTAGAGGCTTATAAAAGTAGTTTAGTTGATTCAATCATTAATTAGTTTCAAATCAAGTGAATATATATTCTTCTGTTGAGATCTCACTGAGAAAGATTCTAGTTCCTCCATGTACTTGTCACTGGTACTAGGCAAACTGCTATTATTACAAGCAACCATTACCTCTTCTAAAAATTGGGATGTATGTTTGTCATCATTAGGGCCCATTTTTAATCAGAACAACCAATAAAAGTACATCATAAAACTGAGAGTCACTGAAATGAAAGGAACAGTTTTTATCTAAAGATAGTTTCAAAAAGGCAAACTTTCCTTTTCTGCTTTGAATGCTTTAATGTTGATGAGATTATAAGAAACTTCTTTTTATATGCTAACATTTGCAACTTTATCATTTAAGGAGGGAACTCTCACTTGAAGAGAATCCAAATGGCCCAGCACACCACATTTTGATGTTGGTGTCAAGTTTTTGAAACATGATTGATATATCAAACTTCTATCTTGGAAAAATTAAATAATACCCAAGACCTATTACCTTATGGGAGTATTATTTGGGATATTTTGAGTACTTTACTGATGAGATTTACACCAGACTACAGGATCACTTTCTTTTCAATGAATCAAATTCTGTGGCAAATGCCTGTGATATCACTAGGAAATATTCACAAAGTGTTTTAGAAAAATTCTAGCTCATTTATAAGGACAGATGGGGCTGCAACTTAAAAAGTAGTTTTCAGAATAAAAGAAATTTAAGAAGAATCAAACAACTCTCCATTTCAACATTAATATTATGTGAAGACAACTCAGACACTGGTACTTGCAAAATGCACACCCATCAGAGAGGGAGCCTTTGAGAGCAGAAACTTTGGCCTTGAGGCTGAGTGAGATATGGAGCATTAGGTAATCTGTTTTACATTACAACTTTCCCCAAGGATGAAAATGAATGCCTGCCAGATGAATGCAGTCTTTGTAATGCAGAAGTTCTGACTTAAAGGATATATATTTTGGCCATCAACCAGCATGCAAACTAATCAAATAGAACTGACATATATAAACCTGAGATACTGAGGAATATATTCCTATAATATTGAGTGATTTATAGGGGGAGGGAAGGAATTTTGACATTTGTTTCAACTAAAAGTTCAGTTCAAATAATGTTATTATTTAAAGGTTATTTAAAGGTAAAAGTCCAGTTAACTTGCTGTAGAGAATAGAAAGATGGGCACTCCCTGGTGGCACAATGGTTAACGCACAGCATTGCAAAGCTAGCTGCAGCTGCTTTAGTGTGAGTTCATTCCCTGGCCCCAGAGGTGACGCACATGGCACAGCAGACCTCTCCTGTCTCACCTGCTGCTCCCCTCAGCAGTTTACTTTGTCGTTCTGTCTGTCCTGCTCCCCACTCTGTCTCTGGTGAATTCTCTCACTGCCTTTGCATGTGTGGCCTGCACCCCAGTTCTGTATGCATAAATAAATCAATCTTTAAAAAAAGAGAATGGAGGCTCTCCCTAGCTGGCGCAGTGGGTTAAAGCACAGCACTGAGAATCTAAAGCCACTTCCGTATGAGTTCGATTCCCACCTGCCCCAGAGGAGACCACATGGTGTGGCAGACCTCTCCTGACCCGCCCGCTGCTCCTCTCAGCAGTGTACTTCATCCATCTGTCTGTTCTGCTCCCCACTCTGGCTCTGGTGAAGCCTCTCGCTGCCCCTGCACCTCTGGCCTGTACCCCAGTTCTGTGTGCATAAATAAATAAATCTTTAAAAAAAAAAGTGAATGGAAAGATGAACAGGGGATAAGTCCTCAATAAAGTTTACTGAAATCATAAAGGCTTAACTTAATAAAGGCTATGGGAATAATATGCTATGGTATAACATTATAAACACACACACATATACATTGGAATACCACTCAGCACACAACAGATGAAGTCAGGCCTATTTGCAGCAACATTGATGGAGCTGGAAGGAATAATGCTCTGTGAAATAAACCAGAAGAAGAAAGGCAATATTCGATTATTTTACTTACATATGGAATATAGAATAAAATAAAGGGTCAGACAAAGACAAAACTTGAAAGCTGACCAGAGATGGGAGGCATCCAGGAGAAGAGGGGGGAGAGGGTGGATTGGGGACGGGTAAAGACAGAGGTGGAAGGAAGAGCACAAGGGAATTTGGTGATGACTATGGGTGGTGGGAGGAGGGTGGTGACCACACTGGAGGGGAGAAATCATAGATTGTCTAAAAATTAACAATGATGTAAGAAAAAAGTACATTTAAAATGAAAAAAAAAAAAAGAGTAAAAAAAAAATAAAAAAGGGCTTGGGAGAGAAGCCTGCTAATAGGAGACTTGGAGGAGGCACTTGGAGCGGAGAGACATGTGAAGAAGTTACAGTTGTTTCTTGGCCTTGAGCTTGCACCAGGGACTTGGGGGACATGGAAGGAGACTCTGGAAGAGACGGAGGTGAGAGACCTGTGGGAGGCTGTCAATGGCAGCCTTTATTTACTTACTTTATTTTATTTATTTATTTTTAAGATTCATTTGCTTATTTATTTATGTAGACATGCAGAACTGGGGTGCAGGCCAGAGGTGCAGGGGTGGTGAGAGGATTCACCAGAGACAGAGTGGGGAGCAGAACAGGCAGACTGAGAAAGTACACTGCTGAGGGGAGCAGCAAGCAGGTCAGGAGAGGTCTGCTGCGTCATGCGGATCACCTCCCGGGCTGAGGATCGAACTCACACACAAGTGGCTGTGGTCAGCTTGCGGTGCTGTGTCCTAGCCCGTTGCGCCGGCAGACTTTATTTTGACTTGTATTTTGATTTCGCTCCTTTCCTTCCAGACTTGCCTGGCCCCTTCTGCCCCATTCCTGTGGGATTTCACGGGAAGGGATCTTAGACTTTTGGCAGGCTTGCAGGCCTCAGTGGCCTTGCTTTGAGTGAACCCTGTTTGGCTGGGTATTTCCCCACAGAACATGGGTACATCTGAATTTTTTTTTTAAACATCACTACCTTTCTTTTCTTCTTTCTACTACACACAAATTCTATTAAAGCTCTTTTTAACTGAAAAGAAAAATCAGAAAGCAAAATGTATTTAAGAGAATTACTGACACATATTAATTCTACTTTCAAAATTACCAAATGATCTAGAAAAGTAATGCAAATAAGCTCAACATAATTCAGAAACATAGAAAAAAGATAAATAAAATGCAAGTTGAAATAAAGGGCTCAGGATGGTGACAGGTACATAATAAGCATTCAGTACATACTCCTTGCAGTCATTTTTTCCTCTACTCCTTATAGGGGTCCAAAAAGTCACATTCAAATACTATATTTGAACATTAATGTAATCACATAATATGTTATAGTTAGTATATCAGAAATGTACTTATTTTCTTTTCACAGCCACATTACAGAATGAGGTTCTGAAAATGTTTTAAAATTGAGAAATTTGTAAAGAAACATACCTCAAAAACATGCTAAAAGGGACTAAACTAAAAGTGTTAGTAGGATTTGCAAGATTCCTGAGGTGCTTTTTGTTTCTTTTGTTTGTTCTCAATATTTTTCTGTATGACATGTTATTTAGAGAAATAGCAATGAGTACTATAAGTCCGTTGATATAATCCCAAATTGCAACTTTCTACAACTTATTAACTCACCCTTTTTAAAAAAATAATATAATAGTTTATTTTTACATCATTTTGTGCCTTTTTCCATCTCATTTGCAATCTCCTTGGGCTTCCCATCACCAAATCACCCATGTGCCATCACCATAGTCCAGATATTTCCCTCCCCCTACTGTTTTTGATCCTATTCCCCACTCCATCCCCATAAAATGTCTCTGGTATATAGCTGTTCATTATTATTATTATTTTCTTGCCTGTTCCATTATGCTACTGCTATGAGTGAAACTATCTGGTATTTTCCCTTTTCTTTCTGGCTTATTTCTCTAAGCATGATCTTCTCCAGTTCTATCCATGTTGCTGCAAAAGGCATGTGTTTATTTATTTATTTATTTTTTTGGTTGTTGAGTAATATTCCATTGTTTAACTCACCCTTTAGTGATGACTTTAAAGGAGAAAAAAAAACAAAAAACAACTTGAACCTCTATTATCCTTGAACTGTATTTGTGTTGGAAGTTAAGGAAATATATCTGTCTTTACACAAGATCTGAATAAATGTCTATTGCTCAAAGTATCAAGGAATTTTCAACTTCCTACTTATTTGATTTGCAAGTCGTTCCATGAAAATAACTCATTAAGCTATTACAAAGTTGGGAATATTTTATAATGAAGTCTTTACTTTTGAAACATAAGTGACCTTTAAAACTACCAATTTAAAAGGATTATACTAAAAAAGTCTTTGCTGCTAAAATAGTGTCTCCTGTGCCTCTTATGTCCTAGATAGAATTTTCTTTTGAGAAAACCACAGCTACTTATTTTCAGTGGCCTGGTTCAAACAAACTTACATTATTACAAGACAAGATAAAGGGCACCTGGTGTTTGGACTGTGAGGTGACTTTTCACAGTTTTACCTGGTAAGGGCAAATGATCTATTTCTTGAGTTTCAAAAATGAAGTCAGGTTTAATGATTCATCTGTTAGACCACATAGAATCTATGTGTTTCAATACCTCTAAAGCTACTTAAAGCTGACAATATCCAAATATCCTCTAAATTTTACTCACATTATAATATTTACTGAAAATCCTTTCTGATCATTTTTAGGATAGAAGCAAAAATGAAGCTGACTAGAACTTTTACATTTCTATACCGTGAGTGTTACATTCTTCCTAAATAACATGTTGATGTTGACGTGTCAAGAGAAGGCTTTGAAAAGCCACCAGAGTGCGAAAGGATCAGCAATCTCAAAGACCCTGTGTCTCCCACCTCTCAGAGGACAGCAAACACCTTATGGATCACACTACATATTAGAGTTTATGTGTTGCAAGAATCCCATAAAAGCATATGGAAAATACTGCACTTTACTGGAAAAACAAAGGAAGACACTAAATGACTTGACAATCACTTTTTTTTTTAAAAGGGCCTAAACAACCCTAAGCAACATGAAAGCATACAGAAACTTTTGCCTGAATTAGAAAGATGTGTACTATTAAATGTGATTATAGACAAATAAATACATTGGTGGTATTTCACAAGATGATAGAAGAGAACGATATGAAAAATTTAATCAATCAGTAGGTTTTTTGTAACTGGATGCTAAATTCTATGAAAGTGCTCTTCCTATGTGCTACTGTCTTCTGCTGAGGTGTCATGTTACATAAGAGAAACCAGCGATTATACTTAAAGGATCTGGAAATTACCACTTAATGTCATGTTTAAGATTAGAACATTCTCTCACCTCTTTCTTTACTTCTTCTTCGTCTTCCAGTGTCAAAGCAGCCAGTTGCTTAGCTCTTTGCTCCATCAGATTCACATAACGGATTGGATTTGACAAAGCTTCAATCACATCTAGACAAAGAAGAGACATTTTAGATGAAAGGATCTGTAGAAATTGATTATCATCTATCCATCCATTTATCCAACCAGCCAATCATCCATCTACCAGTCCATCTATTTCTTCATTACCTACCTACTCACCTACTCATAGCCAATTCATTATTCATCTTCCTTTTTTTTATTTCCATTTGCCGTATAATTATCCACTCATCCACCCAAAATTTGGAAATGGACAAGAGTCAGGACTCTGCTGAAATCTCAGAAAGAAAGCACTGAAAGTTGATTATCGCTAAGAGTCAAACTGGACAGGTTCCAAATCAGGATGCTACAATACTTCACATTTGTTAATTTCTTTTGGAGAGTTCCATTTATTCCAGCAATGGCTCACACCCTTGTCCTATGTGACCCAAGTGGGTTTTATAAGTGGACATTTCATATAAAAAGGAACAATCCAAAAATTTGGCAGTATGGATATTATTAGCACATGGCATCATTTGCTGGAGTGGGTTATAGTTGCTATTTTTGGATGGGCCATGTGTTCCAAGTTTGCCAGAGATTCCATCACTCCCCAGTAGCTCTAGTTTCTGGTACCAGACCACTTAGTATCATAAGCATTAAATTTGATTCCTGGTTGACATTGCCATAAATTAATTCTTCCAAACTTAGGATTCCAGCCATCAGGGTTTTAACACCGACTGAAGAAAAATCCATTGTACAGAAAAAAAGCTACAGCACCAGGTAGTGTGGATTAAGTAGTGTGTCCACAAAATTATTACTCTCAGTTAATAAATATGCTCAAAACTTTCTCGGGTCTTAAAAATATATTCACAAAGGCATGAGCAATTTACCTATAAACATGCATAGAAAAATGATGGTAATTCTGAGGCCAGAATTGTATTCCTTTGTTGGGTTCAGTTTTCCTTCCATGAAGCCACAGAAACTGGTGACCATGGCTGAAATATCCCTGCGAGTTAGGTTGTTTACCTGCATAGGTGTCTGGAACATAGTCTTTCACCTCTATGTAGACAAAGACAGCTGGCAGCATCAGGGGCTGGTTCCTTTCATTCCGCAGAGAAATGTAGTGATAACCTGGAGGGTGGCAATGATCCTTATCACATATTTTCTTCACAACATTAATTAGCACACAGGAACAGCTATGTGACGGAAGTGTTTGTATTTTGTGACTTTAGGTCACAAGTCAACTGTTTCTCATTTTAATCACATGGTTTTGTGTGGTAAGTTAGTTTTCTCACCAAATAGGAAAACAGTGTTGATTTTGAGTTTTTTCCTTTCCAGCCAAGGTTTTCCACACAAAAGTGAATTCAAACTGCCTGTCATAGATTGGACGATTGATCCAGAGTCATCTCCTGTCTATGATTTCTAGACTTGGAGCTTAGGTAATCGCTCTTCTTTGTTGAATGGGATGTTCGTGAGGTCGTGCAAACAAACTTAAAATGCACTTGCAGAGTTCATCATGCCCTTCTCCATTCCAGTGGGCAACAGTGAGAAGCACAAACTGTGGGCCCCAAAGCCCCTTCAGTCTGAGCCTATGAATATACACAGAGCCTGAGGCCGGGCTCCATGGCAGAGCCCAGCAGAACTCAACCAATCCTCAGACTTGCAAGCATGCAGCATCACACGTGTTAAAGAGATAGCATGTTCTGAACAAACTCCACAAACAATTTCTCTGGACCCCACCTCCACCCCAAACCAAAGAGATCCAAGACACGAAGGACTACAAACCCCATGTCATCATCACTGAAGGGAGGACTGCTGGGAACTGAGGGTGTTAAGCTGCCAGGTATGGCATATAACCAGACAGGTAGGCCTTGGGGGCCCTTGGCTTTTCACTGGCTTTTTAGCATTTTATTGGACTTTAGCTCAGTGGAAATGGTAGGGCACATTTACCAATTTATCTTTTTCTTTTTCTCCGAGTTATCCCTTTTTCATTTTCCCTTTTTTGAAAAATAGACCCTCTATTAGCCCTTTTGTGTGTGTCTGCAGTTGAGTCTCATTATTTATAGTAAGAGTACAGGTGAGGACCCACACTCAGGACAACCCACTTCATATTGGGGTTGCCCAGTAACATTAAACCACTGAGTTTTCAGATAGTTTGTGATACACGATTACCTTGGTAAGAGTTGAGTAATCCCACAAAAAATGTAAAACTTCCAGATTTGAATAGAGGTATGACTACTGTTGTATAACAAATTACAAAGCAGCATAGAGTTTCCTAAATAATTCATTAATAATCACATAGGGCAGTGCCAGTTTTCTTTACAGCTTTGATAAAAACATTTCTCAACATACTGTCTATCCATACCTGGCCGAATTGCTTGTACTGGCAAGATCCGATGACCGATAAATTTACCTCCTTCTTCATAAACTGCTACCCTCAAACAAGCCAGAGAAGGAAGAACCACCTACAGGAACATTAAGGATACACAGGGTCATGAGAATGAGTAACTCCAAGGAAAAAATGTAAAGGTATGCTCAAATAGACCCTACTCCTCCAAATCTAGTAGAAGTTTTTATTTAGCTAATTAAAACAATGGTAAATTGTGGCTCTATAGCTATAATTTAACATTCAACAGGATTGAGATCTACCATTATGTTTTGTCACCTTGTTCTAATGGGGAAATTGTTCAATACATAGACCATTTACTTTTGACATGGACATTTTCAATGTAGAAATGACATAAGTTTTGTGTTTGAATATTACACTATTTATCACAATCTGAGAATTTACACATATATGTTCAAAGCAAATTAATCTGAATCTTTCAACATGAAAAATAGCTTTCAGGATTGCTTTCTAATGTGATTGTTTTATAAATTTGTGAATACTTAAATGAACAACAAGTAGTTTTTCCCCCTTGTAAAGTAAAACATGCAGACCACATAGTTAAGTCAACAACAAGAGACAGACTGTATCCTTCAAAATTAACAACACTAGCAAAAATAGAAAATTAATATTATTTACTATTTTTAAAATGTCAGACATTTTCTAGATGCTTTCAATGTATTGGCGAATACTTGTATAGCTCTATGAAATAGATACTATTATTAATCCAACTAACATAAGACAAGACTGGAGCATGAGCATGGAGACAGTTAACACAGATATTCTCTTTGCAGAAAACTGGCCCTGAATAAATTCTGGCCAGATAAAGGAAAGGGTGTGGTATGCAAGTCTACTTTGCATTACTGGTCTTAGTTTCTTCCTTTTGGTAAATCCCATAAAGGTTTGTTTCACTGGAGGTAGAAAGAAGGCAGATTTACATCCCAGTAGAATATAAAAGGCTTTAACTCTGTAAGACAGTCTAGATGACAGCAAATGACCAATGGCCTTTAGTTGTTCTTATAAATGCTCTTTTAAAATGATGTGGGACTTCCCTGTTAGTGCAACGGGTTAAAGCACAGGACTGTGAAGCTCCCTGCAGCTGCTTCAGTGTGAGTTTGATGCCTTGCCAGGGAGGTGACCCACATGGTGTGTCAGACCTCTCCTGACTCACACGCTGCTCTCCTCACCAATGTACTTCGTCGATCTCCTGTTCTGCTCTCTTCTCTGTCTCTAGTGAATCCTCTCACATTGCACCTCTGGCCTGTACTCCATTTTTGTTTATATAAATAAAATAAATCTTAAAAATAAAAGGACGTGTGGACTTCCTTCAACAACCAGATTATGCCCTACTTTCTACTCTACTTCATTTGAGTTACAATGAAAAGGTATAGTTTATCATATGTATTATGAAAGGAGATGATTTAAATGTATGCCGTTCTGGTTTTCCAAATGAGATATATTAAAATTTTGATTTACAATACAACTTTGAAAAGCCAAATAAGTGATGCACAGTGTTCTGGAACAGTTTTTAAGATAGCTTTGAAAATAGTATTACTTTATGAATATGTAAATTCCCAAGTTAAGTAACAAATAATTCTTTGAGTTTTATTTTTTTTATCCACAGTATAAAACACATGAAACAAGCAGTTATATCTTATGTCCAGAAAAGGAGACCAACCTTTTTGAATACAATGGGTTCTTCTTCCCAGACAGGATTTACAGCATTTCCCTGTGATGTCTTGGTCTTAAATGCCTTTCTCCTTGTGTCTACTGGCAAACCAAACATATCCACTTCCACATAAGTCCCGACTTTCTTATCAGAAAGAAACTGACCTGAAATTATCTAGAAAGTAATTAAAAAGGGAACTTGATAAGTAAATAATAATGATATATGAGAATTCTTTGAAGAGGTTTCTAGTGAATGTTGACTTACAATCAATGTAAAATATAAGAATACAAATGCGATTTCTCTTTTGGTTAAAGAATTGATAAAGAGATATTAAAAATTCTGAGTTAAAGGGAGTTAAGTAACAAGCTAAAGGCTTTAGGGGAAAATAAATGAACAAATATAGAGAGTTTAATGAAATTCTGCACTTTTAACTTATGCTACATCTATTAAATGTTAAAGACTGATCTTTTGAACCCACTGAGTATAAGGCTTTTTCTAGTAGTTAAAATGCTACAAGAAAGTCTCATTTTAACATTATTAAAGATGAAACAAAAAGGTCATTAAAGAGAAAAAATTTAAGGCACTATGGTAGAAACTCCAGCATTTAAAAACTTCTTCATGTTCAGAAGATTCAAGTAGGATGAAACACTATGCTATTCCAGTTCTCAGGGTTGTTAGAGTTTAAAATAAAAAGGCACAATGATGATATAACCAACCAAACACCAAATTAGACAAATACCAAATCATCAAGCCAGGATATCATCACCCATAATTTTATCTGTTAATTTTCCACCCATTGTGTAGCTATAAAAATAATAATTTTGAAGATTTTAAAATGACACAGTCATAAAAAGTTTCTCAGTTATCCCATTTTTTCTAATCCTATTTTTAAAATCTAAGAGCTCCTCAGGTGCCATAAAAGCTGCAAACAAAAGAGGCAAACAAGATGACTGGAGAGAAAAGTAGAAGAAAGAAAGACTGAAGAAGCCAATCTGGTGAATTTGGGTTGTTGGATTGATAAAGCTGCCTGCTGACCAAGAGTTTTCCCAGCTCGAGTCCATGAAAGGGACAGAAACACCAAGATTATGGCTGGCTCAGAAACTGGACATACAGGCAGCTTAAGAAGGATCTTCAATGGCCAAAGCCAGTGCATGGTCAGAGATCCTGAACAAGTGAGTGTGAAAGTTTCAAGGACGAGACTGCTCTGAACTTATTCTGGGAACACTCATTTCTCATGAATACGTTCTTTAGCCTGAGTGTTTAACACCTGTAAGCAACAATCTATTTAACTCAAAATTCTACAGGAGAATGTCTTAGCAGACATTTTATATGCTTGAAACTTCCAAGTTATGTGAGTCACACTGGTAATTCAACCCCACCAGAGATTTGGTGTGCTTAAGATACTTCAACGAAACAGAAAGCCTTAACTAAATTAATGACACTGAACCTCAGCATCATCATCAGCAAAATAGGAGGGTGGAACACCTTTTGAACTCACTGGCAGTTTAAAGTCTGTGTCAGAGGATCTAAACAAAGGCACTACTAGACAGATGGGAGCTAAGTCTTGGTTCTAGATAGAGTCACATGCTATGGTAACCTGAGAACTTTTAATCTATATTTAACAATTTATTGAGAGAACACTTTTATCTCTAATTTTGCTCAATATAAGTATTTTTCCTGTAACTGATTGGGGAGGAAAGACCCAAGAATTTCTCCATTATGGTCAGTCATTTACATGGTTACATTTCAGTGTGGGATATTTACACCAACAGAAAGGATTGGCCATTGAGAATCTCACCAACTTGTTTTGACTTATTCTCCTTTTAAAGATTTTTAAAGATTATTCTTTAAAAGAATTATTCTCCTTTTAAAGATTAGTTATATGATCTCATCGATGTAGCTTCTGAAAATTTTTAATGTGAATTATGTCCTTAAAGAACAAGGTGCCTGCAGGAAGTAGAGACTTTGGAATAAGTATATTTTTAATGACTACTTCTTTACACAGAATTGATGTCTAAAGATTATTTGGGGAATAACTGTGCAACAGAAGTATACATACCTTAACAGATAAGGTGTTGGCCACAATCCCATCTACAATGCCTTCGGTAAATGGATCAAAATGTTTGTCAGGTCTCCTCATGAACTCTGGCTTTAATCTGTAGCCACTCTTCCCATTGTATTCATACATCCCCATATTTATTTGCATAGCCAGGTCTGAATATCAAAAACACAAGGTTAATTGCAATTGTTTTTATATGTGTAGCAAGAAAGTAAATTGCATCACATCATAGTCCATTTTATGACTGTTCCTCTTTTAAAAAGAAATATTTATTTACTATGGGAACTTATAAAGCACAAATAAGATAAAGAAATCCAAATCCAGAGATAAATTGTTACAAACATGTTGGGTATATTCTGTTTTCTATTTCAAATATATTTTGAACATTTAGCTTATCCACTCCACTAAATATTTGTCTGTTTTAATTTTAAAAGTTGTATATGATTCCTTTGAAGGGATATATCTGAATAAATATATTACACCACTCCTTTGGTATATTTCAGAGTCTTCTAAGTCTTCATTTTTACATGTCATATTTTGATGAACATTATTGTGATGAAATCCTTGAAGTTATAAATAAAATAAAATAAATAAAATTTCTAGGTCAAAAGATATACACATTGGAAAAGTTTTTTGATATTTGCTAAAATGCCCTTCAGAAAGCTTAAATTGTATTCCCCTAACCCATATTTTTGAGGATGGACTTCACTAAAACTCTGCAGTGGATTCTATAACAAATGAATACATTTGAAAGTGTACACTCCTTAGCTTATCTACCACCACATCTGATTATACACTGATTCATACCTAAAGGACAAACGTTAGTGTCAAGGTTTTCCTATGACATAATCTACAGAAAATTAATATCCACACTCATTTATTTAAAGCAATAAGGAATCTGTGCAATTGTCATTTGTTCCACATTATTACCTCTCATTCATGTTGATAAAAAAGAGGTAATCATAACAACTATTTCAAATTTTCATGTACCTAATCTTTTTAGATCAGGAGAAATAAGTGAAAATTTATTTCACATTTTATTAAGCTGATCTAACCAAAATTGCACAAAATGCCAACAAAAGAAAGTGGTAAATTTGAAATACTTTAAAAAATGCTTGATAAGTGTATTTCAAATAAATTTTAAATACTTGAAAAAAATGAACTCAAGAAACCACTTTAACAAGGCATATGTTCTAAAATAATAACACACAAGAGTGTAGAATTTATACAAGAAACTAAAGGATTAGTACATATTATGAGCTCTAATAATAGCACATCATAATTTCCTACAAGAGAAGAGATGAATATGTGATCATCCCAATAGATGTCAAAAAGACATTGAAGAACATGCACTGCAAATCCCTATAATATGTGAGTTAATGAGGACATGTGTATGAAAGAATATCTGTCTCAAAGTTACAGCCAACATCTATTCAATGCTATCAGAAAATGAAAGAACTATTGTGTCAAGATGAAGAGAAAGACATGAACTCTAATGCTATTATCTGATATTATTCTAGAACCAAAACTCTAAAGCACTAATACATGGGGGAAGCTGAATATGAATAAATTACTATGATTGTATAGCTAAAAAACTCAATAGAAACTACTGGCAAAACAAACCATTATAAGAACTTAGGAAGATAATCATTTTAAAATACACTTATAAAATAAATGTATAGTCTGTTAAAACATAATTAAAAAAGAAGTCATCTAAAGAATCTCTAACAAAGATGAATCATTTTGCTGAGGTACAAGAAAAAAACTTTTATGGTAAAAAAGAATGACATTCTTTCTGTGATAAAACTAAAATTGAAAGGTGATAGCTTTATTTAGATGAATTTATAACTTTAACGTGATTTTAATAAAAATCTATTTTTCCTCAGAGAGAGGGGAAGGAAACAAAGTAACAAACCAAATTCATGGCACAGGAATCCCATTGCAATGGCAAGAAAAGGAGTGAAGATAGCAATAAAGGAAAATTTTCACTTCTAGGTATCAGTATTACTAAGCATTATAATAAAAAGAGTAAATTATTAGTTCCAAGGAGACAGACAAATTTATAAATGGAAAAGAATATAAGTTAAAAAATAGGCTTAAATTAACTAAAATAAAAGTCTCACCAATTGCGTTGTAATTCCAGTTCTTCATAAAAAGGAACTGATCTCTTACTGAGATTATATAACAAATTTAAATTTGGATGTATGAAAGATTATCAAAAAAAATGAGAGAAATTGGAGTATGACTCTGACTATGGTGGAAAATTGTAATCACAAAAATAAAACATACATTTATAAAATGTTAATCAATTTGTCCATAAAACCAATTTTTCTTGATTTCACAATATAAGACAACATGGTCTTTATATAAAAAGCATTATTATAAGTGGAGAAACCCAGAAAGATAGCAGCAGAGCAAAGACAATGGATTCGCCTCCTTCATAGTCTCATAACTAAATCATAGCAGAATAAAGTTAGTACACCTTGAAAGAAAGGCAGGCAAATGCTGGTAGACATTGCCAAATGCTACCAGACAATAGTTTGGTAGACAGGGGGAGAAAAATATCCAGCTGAATCATGTTTGTAGTGATGATACCTGAGCAGTACATGTGAGGGAAGGGTGGCTGCAGCCAGAGCCCTCTTACAGCTTTGAC
Source organism: Condylura cristata (assembly GCF_000260355.1). Lineage (NCBI taxonomy): Eukaryota > Metazoa > Chordata > Mammalia > Eulipotyphla > Talpidae > Condylura > Condylura cristata. Next base: position 13,387,743 of record NW_004567123.1, read on the forward strand.
TCAGGGGCTTTGGAGCTAAGGGGGTTCAGAGAGTTGGGACCCAGGACAAAGGGTACACTGTTGGAGAACTCAGGGTGAAGGGTACAGAGTAATGGTTATTGGCTTGAGCCTCAAGCTTCCAATGTAGAACAGCTGAAGAGCAGAGCCAGGTGTGATCACCTGCATCTCCTCATAGAAGTGGCTGTTATATGCAGCGTGAAGATGAGATGGTTGAAATACCTGCCAGGAACCCTACTCCCAGGGCCAACACTGAGACAAGTGTTTCACTACCTAGAGTTTTTCAGGAGCTAGTACCCCAGGGTAAGCAGAGAACAAATCCCTGTGTGTAGTCCTGTTACAACTGCAGTCCACAGTGATGCATCCAATACTCAAAGAACCTAGAGGGTGAGGTTAGCATGGATTCTAAGAGGCATTTGAGCCAGTGAGTTGGCTTAGAGGAGGGGTCCTGGTAGGGAGGGAAGCTTGAGTCCCTGATGCTCCCTGAAATTTGTCCCTGTAAAAACTAAAAATGAAGAGACAGAAGAACGTCACAAAAGCTGAAGCCAAACAAACAACAAAAGTCTCAGAGCAGGAGAACTACAGAATATGCCTAAAGAGGAATTGTTATAACTGATGCTTGCAGAATTTAAAACAAAGCAAAACTAATCCGCAATGGGATGATGTAAATTAGGAGCAGGATAAGGAGTGAGAAAATATGTTATAATTAGGATTAATGGATTTAAAAATTACTATCAGTGAATTAAAAATATAATAGAGGGGCGTAACAGAAGACAAACACAGTAATGCAGAGCATTAATGATCTACAAAGCCCGTTGTTAGAGAACACACAAACAGAACAACAGAGACAAATGAATTAAAAAATAAAAATTGTGTTTGAAATAGTGTTAGATTCTGAGAAAAGCTGGAGAAATAACATCCATGTTATGAGGAGAAGAGAAAGACAAGGTCATAGAAAACGTAAAAAAATAACTGCTGAGGCCCTCCCTTGTGGCACAGCGGGTTAAAGCACAGCATTAAGAAGCTTAAACCACTTCTGCATGAGTTCGATTCCCGCCTGCCCGGGAAGAGACCACATGGTGCGGCAGACCTCTCCTGACCCGCCCGCTGCTCCCTCAGCAGTGTACTTCGTCAGTCTGCCTGTTCTGCTCCCCACTCTGTCTCTGGTGAATCCTCTCACCCTTCGCATCTCTGGCCTATACCCCAGTTCTATATGAATAAATAAATAAATCTTAAAAAAAAAAAATAACTGCCGAGAAACATTTCAACCTAGGAAATGAACCCAACATCCTGACCTAAGAGCTTCAAACACAATGATACCAGACAGACTCCAAGACACACTAGAGTAAAACTACTGAAAGCCAATGACAAGCATAGACTGCAAAAAACAGGGAGAAGAAAACAGGGACACCAACAAAAGGCCAGATTTGTCAATAGAACCTTAAGGCAAGAAGGGAATGCAGGGGGTACTGAGATTTTCCAGTTTAGAGTCCTTCATTCCTGTATGATGATTTTCAAGACGGAAGGAAGGGTAAGGAGTTTCACTGAAAAGTCAAATCTAAAAGAATTTGCCTACACCAGAAATGAATAGGAAAGTTGACAAGAGCCTTGATCAGGCAATTCCTAAAAGCAGAAATACACAAAGGAAAATTCACGCTTAAAGTGTTCACCCTCAGCATTAGTCAACAAGACGAAATTGAAATGATGTTTTTATTATCATTATTACTTAATACTTAACCAAGACCTCAAGTAAGAAGGTTCAATTTGTATTATGCATTACTGATGAAGGAGAAACCCAGTGCAACATTTTTGATGAACAATTTGGCATGATGCTCAGAGGTTCTTAAAACTTTCACTTCCTTTAAAGAGCAATTCTGTTTTAGGAGCTTTTCCAAAAGAACATTAGGAGATAGACTTGATAAATGATATTCCAGACAATCTTTAGAACATTATTTATAATAAAAAAATTCTAATGTCTAATGATAGAAATAGACTTAAGTGATTTTTTAAACATGCTTAGTGCATAGATATTACATTACATGTTTGTGAATAGCACTGGAGATTATATATCTACACACTTATATGAATATGTCCATATGTAAAAAAAAAATGATGTGAAAGGCACTCACATACACAGCCAAAAATTAGTGCCAAGCTAAAAGCTGACAGAGTTTATATCTTTAAATCATAGCATTCTTGGTACTTTTATTTCCTTTATATAGTTATTTGAATTTTTCAAATTTTCTACCTATTATAATAATAAGTACCTATTATTTTAAAGAATGTAAGTTTTTTTGATTAAAAATAGACCTTTAGGTAGAAAGCAGAAACATTACTGATGTACATTTGATAAAAAAATTGATTAAATTACTGATGACAACTTCTCAATTTTCAAAGTTCACCAACTTTGCATTGATACTTCCTTCACTGATATTTGCTTTTGTTTGTTTTTCCAAACAAGTCTGGACATTTTTTTCCCCAGTCACTTGGGAATGGTTTTCAGATCCCCAGAAATGTGACTTTATAGAGAATGGAAAGTAGTAATCATGTTACTTACCTACTGTTTGGAAATTAAGTGCAACCATTTGGCAACCTGCATTCCAGAAGAGCTGAGGCATGTAGTTGGATGAATCCACTCGTGTTCCTTTTGGATATATCCTACTAAGCTGCATTTTGTTATATCTGGACCATCATGTTAAGTAGTGAATACAATTAGCAATACAATTATCAAAATAATTAGTTCATAATATTAACTGAGATGTCACCTCCAATCTTTCTGTTTTGGGAAAATGAAATATATATTCAAGATCTCAGTGGGTGAAATATGTAAAAAAATCTGAACAAATAAAATAAATGTGTTTTTATAATGTAAATGTAGCATAACCTTGGTAGACCCTGGTGGGGGAAAACTTTATGAGTTAGCAAAAATGGGTGATTCAAAGTCAGTGGGATTTCGTGGAGATTATTAAGGACAGGCTTAATGTCTAAGGACACACACAGCTCAAGCATGTCAAATTGTGTGAGGGGATAATATTGTTTTTGGCAGAAGCAGATAATATGAACGATATGGCTATTTTTGAAACGCTCTCTGTTCATTCTCTTAACTTTCTCTGGGAATGCTATTTGCCAAGACAATGGTATTCATTATGACTGATAACAAGGTAAATATAGCACAGAGGGCTCTGACCTGTTTTGTATTTTGGTTCTTACTGTCATTAGTTTTCCATCAGGAGATTTCACTTTTCTGACCTCAGTTTCCTCATCCATAAAATAGACTTAATTCCTTTGTTAAAAGGCTGTTGTGAGGATTAAATGACAAGCCAAAAAAAAAAAAAAAAAGGCCTATTATAGTATTTAATGCATACTAGTGGTAATGATTTTTATAATATAACTACTATGGCCTTTATATTTGCTCATCCTATTTTTGATGAGTTTTAAAACCGACTTTATTCTAAGATTTGCTTTGTGAAATCAAACTCTTTGGGACATTTACTATTAATTTTAGAAAAACATTTCTCTTTTCATTTTCTTTTGATCATTGCATAATAAAAAGGTTCTGTTGTCAGCAGTATCGACATAACCATTATTACTAACATATTAATATTTCCACTCCAACTATCTTTTGACTGGACTTCTATTTTCAAGAAGTTATATATAGACACACTAGGTATAGCTTACACGCACATACATATTTTTATATGTTCCCTAAACCAATAGCAAGCCAAAACCTGCAGTCATTATTTCTCTCTTATAGAGAACATATAGAAGGGCTGAGCCAATTGTTAAAATGACAAATTGCTTAAATATGTGAAAGTAACCTTGACATCTGGGCTTCCTTTACCCCAAGGCCAATTTTCTTCTCCAAATGCTAGGTGACCCAACTCAGTTTCACCTGTGAAACCCAAAACTATCATGCCCAGATTTATAGACTTAAGCAAACAGCACAGGACTTTAATTGCGTTAATTCAACAGTCACTCGTCAAATCAAGGATACTCTACAAATTCCACTGGTGTCTTCGTTAGTTGCTCAAGTCCTTTGGTTTCCACAAAGGAAGACATTTCAAAACTTCTATTTCTTTCTGAGTAAAAATAGTAAGGAGTAAAATTAAAGTTCAGTATTAGAACAGATGACAAATAAGCAAGCATTCAATAAAGCTAAAGTTAATACTCAATGTAGTTTTATATCTTGGGGGTCGGGGGGAAGCTATTAATCTGCAACAAAAGTTGAGTCTCTTGACTCCACTCAAATATTCTTCTATTTCCTAGTTGGTTCAGATATGCTTATGGTTGCAACAGGTTAGGGATGTGGTAGATTTAATATGAAAAAATGAATTTTATAGTGGATAATAGAACAATGAAAGCTGTTTTATAAAAAAAAGCAGTGACTTTCTAAAATCTTTTGATCTAAATCCATTTGGGTTGATTTTGTTCTAAATCCATTTGGGTGTGTTTATGCCAATGACGACTATCTCTTTTCTATCCATATTATCATGGTCTCAGCATACATATATCCTTTGGTTCAAACAATTCATGTGATATCAAGGTAATAGTTTTGCAAAGCAAATGTTTCTTGGAAAATTTCCAACCTGATCTCCTCATTTTCAGATAAGATATGAGAGACAGAGATAGGAAGGTGCTAAAGGTCTCACTATTCCTGAACACAGGAACAACAATCTGAAAGTGAAACCCAAGTGGAACTCTTTAGCTGGAGCTAAAGAGAAATGAAACAGTGCTCTCATTTTGGAGACACTTAGAGTCAAACAACTTCATCTTCTCCCCAACTGAAAAGCTGCTATATATACACATTTTAAAAAGTGTTGTTACATAGCTCTTAGTTTTTTTAAGCTGATTTTCCTTGGAGGCATTTCCCCTCTCTGATGCCTACTTTTTATAATTAAACCTCATTTTCTCCCTAGTCATCCCCAGAACTTTTCTTTCTGCTTCGCCTCACCCATACTCAACTCTACAGTAAACCTTTTCTTGGTTCATCAAAAATCTATTTTGATATGACTAATTATTGTAAGTACAGCGCTAATTAAAAGTGAGTCAAAAGTAGGTAGAACAGTAAAATATGTGCAGCATTCAATTTAAAAAATGTGATAAAGTGATACAAAGCCTAGGAAGAAAAGTACTGGTTGTAAAACTTTTACATTGGTGCTGCTGTCACCAGCTTCCATAAGACTTAAATGCATCTGCTCTTTCTCATCTTGGTTAGAAGAGCAAGAGCAAGGTTTTTTTTGTTTGTTTGTTTGTTTGCTTTTTTTTTTTTTATGATTCATGAATTAGGAAAATTCATTTTACAGCTAATGAAATTTTCAGTAATATAAAACTAACTACTTTAGTATATTTCAAATTGGATATTTTATAAGAAGCATTAGTAATTAAAATAGATAATATAAATATTGAGATCTTTATAAACTATATATGAAATTAAAGTCTGTTGTAGAGATTGAGATAGCTTATGGTGCTAAGTTAAGGCTCATTGGGCAAAATTACATAAAAGTATGTTACATAGGGTACAGATTTTGACATATGGGTAATGCTATCTTTTATGAGAAGCTCCTATGTTTAAGCAAAACCTCAGCTTTTAAGAACACAAGCTAAAAAGTCCCAAGGATTCTCTTAACTTGAAAGCATCTTTTACTTCACGCAAATTTAAAGGAAGGGCAATTTCATAATTGGTTCTTTTCTCCAGGTGGAAGGAAGATATTTTTCTTGCACCCAGAATGGATATGTATTTGGATATAGGGAAAACATGAAAGTGACATGAAGTTAATTATATGATCCCCTAAGTACATAAAACAAATGAGATGAGGGTGAATTTGTTGATTTGGTCTATTTCTAGGTTTCAGGATCGAGCATTTTACTGGCTGATTCCCCTTCAGGGGATAAGCAGAAAGTTTATGTCAATAGTCATTTATACAATGGATGAAGTTGACTGAATTGTGCAAGCAAGAATCAAATAAAAAACCTTTTATTACCTGTACTCTGATTCAATGTGTTTTAGACAAATATGTACACAGCCTATTATGCTTCTTTGTCATTACAGTCATGGAATACTTTCTTCTGGGGTAATGATTATACATATTTTAATACACATGATATACAAATTTATATACAATATATAATTTTATATAAAATGTAAATATGATAAATATCATATATTAAACATGTATATAAAATTATAAATTAGTCAACCCATGCATATATTCAAGACTTTACCAGCAATCATTATATGATACAAGAAGCTTTTTTTCCCCAGAGAAAACTTACTTTTTGAAATTTCAAATGACTCAAACTTGACGGGCTGAATATAGTTCACCAGGTTGGACATTTCTTCTGTGGCCATGGCTTCACTCCCAGCAGTCCCCTGGAAGAAGAATGAAAAATAACATTCCCAGATTCGACAATATATTTTCGAGGTTTATCTTCCCAGGAAATGATCACGTGCCCTGAAAGGGTAGAAGACCATCCCTTCTCCTCAGAAAATATTTATTGTCGATAGAAAAGTCATTACAGCAGGAAGTAGGAGCCGTGGCCCTCCTTACTACAGGGTGGCTTGGGGGCCGCTCCCGGTATGTTGGGGCCAGAGCATCAACAGCCCCCTGAACACTGGTTAGACATGCAGCATCTTAGCCCCCACAGAATTCCTGGATCAGAGCCTGTGATTTTATCTTGTGCTCAAATGCACATTAAAGTTGGAGAAGCTCTGAGCTAAATCTCATCTATCCACAGATGATGTCTGAGGTTACTCAATCAAGAAGTCACTCGAAAATAGGAAAATTATTTGGTAGTGACATTTGGATGAACTGAAAATTGCTAAAAACAATAAGTTTTTCTTTTGGAAATAGAATGGGATGAGGCAACTATTAGCAAAGTATTTCTTTATAAATATTCCTCCCTTTCTGCCTTCTTGGTGACTGTGTGGCTATTGGTCAAGCTCTATCGTGTAGTGCAGGGATCAGTGGATCAGTTTCTAGGTTGCCTGATTTTTTTTTAAGATTTATGTATTTATGATACTGAACTGGGGTACAGGCCAGAGGTGCAGGGGCAGTGAGAGGCTTCACCAGAGACAGAGTGGGGAGCAGAACAGGCAGATCGAGGAAGTATACTGCTGAGGGGAGCAGC
>NW_004567123.1:13395112-13426308 GCF_000260355.1 Condylura cristata
TGAGGAGAGCAGTGGGCAGGTCAGGAGATTCTGTTGTGCCATGTGGGTGACCGCCTGATTTTAAACCTCAAATCTACACTCTGAAACTGTGTTGTCTTGGCCAAGTTACTTAAGAGATCATCTCATCTGTAGGATTAGGATAAAATCAGTTCCTAAATATACAGGGGTTTTGTGATTACCAAATGAATTAATTTATAGGAAAGAGCTCAGAACAGTAACTGGCACACAGTATAATTTCATGTTACTTAAGCTATTATATAATGCTTTGATAACTTAAGGAAGGAAACATACCTCAAATTACAGAATTGCATGGAAAGCACTCTGCAGATTAATGAGCTAGTATTTTCTCCTGCTTTAGAAAAGACACTATATGGAGACAAAATTTCTTGTGGCAATATTTAAATTAATTGTTCATTGGAAATATTCACTTGTAAAAGGACCACTCTATTACTAAGACAGTTTTTAAGTTAAAAGAACCACTGAAAAAAAAATTGAAATAATTCACAGGCACCTTACCATTGGAACAGTTTTTGTCCTGAACATTAAGTCAAAATCAATTAAGGGAACATCATTAAGCAAAAAATTAGATTACATTAAAGAGAATCATTCTAAGAGGAGGAAGATAAATGAGAACAGCTTATTATTTGCTATTTACCTGTATAGCTACATTGCAAATATGTAAGTACTGAGACAGCTACTTTCCAACAGATTGGAAAACAGATTTAATACAGACATTTTGATCAGGACTCCTACTAAAACAGAGCTTTAAAATTCAAGCTGACTAATTTGTGATTATGTACAATTGATATTTCTAAGCAAATGGAGTATGGGGGAGGGGGAGTGTTTGAGCCTGTATCAGTAGGTATCCAGAGTTACAACAATGGAATAATCATCACTGGACATTTCTCCTATGTCACTTCTACTGTGAATTAAGCACGAATGGACAGTCCATTTCATCAGTCCAAGCGCGGAGACCCTTCTTGATACCCCATTGATGGCAGTCAGACTCGGCAACACCACTTATTACTGAGAACTCTGATCTTTGTCTAGCCCTTCCGTCCAAGCCCAAGTTTCACCTTCATTCATTTCCAAATGGAGCAGCACACAAATTTCGAAGTGAATTGTGACTCTTCTGCCACTAGATGGCAGAAGGTGACCACGGACTACATTCGAAGGAACAGCCTGAGCTGGCAAGTTAGTGGGAAGCTGCTGAGACTACAAGTTAAGCCCCAGAGACCTACCTCGTCCATGGAAGATTTTTTACAATCATCATCGTCGTCGTCGTCATCGCTTTCTGTATCAGCTTCCCCTGTCAAATTTTAATAACAGGTCATTTACTGTTTTGAAGCAAGTACTGTGCATTACCAAAAATTTCCTTGGAAGTTGGCCTTTCACAGTTTTAAAATAATTCTTTCGGATATTTCAGTTTTACTACAGAGAACTTTTAAATTATACTAATTTTTTTTCCACAGTGATTTTTCCCCCCTAAATTCCAAATCCATGCATATCATTTGAAATATCCAAATTCATAAAAAAACAGTTGTCGGTATTCTTATCTATATTCTTCTTAAAACATTTGCTCTATATGCTTTTCAAATCTGTTTGGAATCTATACAGTAAGCTTGGTTAGCAAGAGAGGTATCCATCTTATCTGATGTATATACTCTTTTCTGGGTCTTTATGACTCTAAACTAGATAAATGACCACAGTCCTTTCATCTGATGTTTGGCAGGCACTCAATGACATCGTGGCTATGCTCCCAAGGTCTCACAGGAATCAGAAAGCAGTGGGATGTTGGCACACTGACTTCACAAAAACTGAGCCTGTATCAGTAGGTACCACCAATATCCTATAGTTTGCCTGCAGGCTTTGTCGATGAATGTAATGTCTTTGTCTAAACGTGACCATCTTCTAAAAATATATATTTAAAAAGGCAGGATAAAAAGGTCAAATCCTTAAAAATCATTGTTCTGCAAATCTAACTCAGTGAGACAGAATTCTGTTTCACATTTACCCAATAGATAGTTGCTCCAATGGACAGTTTTCCTCTTTGAAAATTGCTGAATGATTCTGCTGGGTTAAATATTACACAAGCATGCATCATATTCTTCCATATTTCTGGTCTTAGTCAAACCCAGTAAAATTAGTTAGTATGAAAAAAATTCAAGCGAAAAGTAAAGAAAGCATAACTAAAATGTTCGGTTTATTTTTCAAGATTCACTCAGTGCAATAACATGAAGATTCCAGTAGAGGGCAATATTAGCACAAGAATGAGGCAAGTTGGATTGACAAGCATTTCCCTCCTAGCCTTTTGAAAGTTAGCTGCCCAGCTCAATTTAAATAAAGGACACAGTGCCCACAGCACTGTCTTCCAAGATGCTTATAAATGTTTTCATTTTGGCTGACGAAGTTTAATCAATTACTGAGTGATAGCAGTGAGCAAAGTATTCATAAAATATCTTCAGAGGGAAAAGATTTCTGGAACTAACAAGGCTTATTATTTACAACTTGTATATTAAAGAAAGCCACATAACAATCACTTTATAGTGCTGACATTAGTTAATAAGATTAACCAACTATACTTAAGAACCAAAGCATATTAGCAGCAGATTATTTTAGGAGGTTGGCACTTAAATGTTTTTCATAATCGAATTTGTTATCCCAAGTTAAGAATTTATTGGTTTTGGAGAAGAAATTATTTTTATCATTAAAAATTGTTTGGCAGCACTGTCTACATATGCTTCATGGGACACAGCATTATGCCAATCAACTCAATTACTCCACGAAATCATTCTTTGGTTTATGTGGGAGAGAAACAAATTTTTTTTTTTTCCTGTGAGCAGAGTGATTATTTTTCCCTTAGAAGTCTCTGAAGGGACCTTGGAAGAATCGTGTCGAATTGTTAAAAAAAAAAAAATCAGAAAAAAACCTATTGCTTTACCCTATTTCTTTAAAACAAGTGCACTGGCAAAGGTCTGCTGACCACGAGGGGCCAGGTAAAGTAACTAAGTAAGTTTTGAAGTAATCACCATTTACAGCTTTTCAAGAGTTCCCAATCCTGAGGATAGCTACAAACCACATGGTAAATTAGCTGTTTCCTTATTCAGGGAACTACCTACATATTAAAAATGTCCAAAATTTTCCATTGAAATAAATGCGGATTGCACAACAGACTGAGACCAACTTAGGAAATCTACTGAATTACTAACAGATTGCTGCTCTTTCTCTGTATTAAGCAATAATGTTCACTGCCTGTAAGGATCGTTATTTGTGTTAATGTATCCAGTTAACAGGAGAGAACTGGTAGCAGGAAAGGCAGATGGTAAAAACAACAGCTCCCACATACAAAGGAAGCCGGGTTTACACGCTATATTCAAGAGGTAGAATTATGTTAGGAAATAGGGGACCTTGCTAAAAGATATTGGTTCCAAAACTTTAAAAGGAAAAGATATTGGTTCCAAAACTTTAAAAGGAATGTCCTTATTGAAAACAAAAGCTATTTTTGAAAAATGAATCAGAATTGTATAATACAGTTTGAAATACACGTTTAAAAACTACCAACAAAAAAACCTTTCAAAGAATTATATAATGATTGTTGGATAAGGATTTTCAGGATTTTCCCCTTGAATGGAAAAACAGAGATAAATCAGAGGGTTGCCCTAAAATGTATGCTTTCGTTATTTTAAAATCTTTTGACATATGACAGTTATAGGGAGGCATATACCTATCGTAAGTGTACAGTGCAGTGAATTATCACCAGCTAAATAGGTCTTAGCAACCAGCTCAAACAAGAAACAAAATACCAGTGTTGAGAAGCCCCCTTGAGTTTTCCTTTCTCACATCTTCCTCAAAGGTCACTATATTCTGACTTCCAAGAGCACAGGTTAGTTCTGCTTGTTTTTGACATCTACACAAATAGTATGTGATATCACAAGATACAATTTGTTTGATTTGATATCTTTTGCCCAACATTATGTTCCAGCTCCCATATTGTGGTGTGAGTTAGAGAACATTACTGCTGCATAGTTCTCCACGTTGTAAAAGAAATACTTTCACATTTTTTTTTTTTGTATGTGTTAATGGGTAGAGTTGGTTTTCAGCTTGGTTATTCTGAATAGTGCTGTTTTCTGCAATTTTTGTTTCCTTATGAATGGAATCTCTGGAGCACAGGGAGAGTATATTTCTTTCTTCTTTTTTTGTTTATGCATACAGAACTGGGGTACAGGCCAGAGGTGCAGGGGCAGTGAGAGGATTCATCAGAGACAGAGCGGGGAGCAGAACAGGCCAACTGACAAAGTACACTGCTGAGAGGAGCAGAGGGTGGTCGGGGGAAGTCTGCTGCACCATGTGGATCACCTCTGGGGCAGGCAGGAATCGAACTCATGCTTCAGTGGCTTTAGCTTCTTAGTGCTCTAACCCGGTGTGCCACCAGAGAGGGCCCAGGATAGTATATTTCTAACTTTTGTAGATACATTCAACAACATGGATGGAACTGGATTACAGTAAGTGAAATAAGTCAAGGGAACAAAGATAAATATGGGATGATTACTCTCATGTGGAATATGAAAGACAAAGCAAAGTGTTTGTTCCGACGTTAAACTTTTCATTGAAGAATTTCCTAGATTTAAACTTAACGTTTCCTGCATTTGTTTGCCCTGCAACCAGATCTTTGTAATGCACTTTTAGTTTGCCAGTGTTCTGAATAAACTTCAAAAATTAATTAGATTAAATGACAAATAATTCAAAGGAAATGGGTGACCGCTGTGGTGACTGAAAATCCTTTTCTCAGTAGCCAGAACTATCTATTTCAGCATAAATCAAAAAGGAAAATGAATAAGCATCGCCTAATAGTTTGGAAAGAGAATCCAAGTAACTTTGTCATTTTACATGTTAAAAAACTGTGGGTGAGGCCCTCCCTGGTGGCGCAGCGGATTAAAGCACAGCACTGAGAATCTAAGGCCGCTTCCGCATGAGTTCGATTCCCGCCTGCCCCGGAGGTGACCCCATGGCGTGCCAGACCTCTCCTGATCCGCCCGCTGCTCCCCTCAGCAGTGTACTTCGTCGATCTGCCTGTTCTGTTCCCCACTCTGTCTCTGGTGAAGCCTTTCGCCGCCCCTGAGCCTCTGGCCTGTACCCCAGTTCTGTATGCACAAATAAATCTTAAAAAAAAAAAAAAAAAAACTGTGGGTGAGTGGAACAGGTTCACCCAGAACCTTTTTAACATGTGAAATGATGAAGTTACTTGAATTCTCTTTCATTATTGTTAGGCGATGCTTATTCATTTCCCTTTTTGATTTAGGCTGAAATAGACAGCTGTGGCTACTGAGAAAAGGATTTTCAGTCACCACATAGGATCAAAACAGGGGTAGGAAGAGCACAAGGGACTATGCTGATGGCACACAGGTGAACTGCTGGTGGGAATTCCACGGGGGTTAACCGACCTGAAAATGCATACATTGTAGAACTATGAAGAACTATGTAAAAAATATATATATATTTAAAAAAAGGCTCTGGGTGAGTTTAAATAGCCTCAGCACATCAAAGAGAATGCATTCACTGAACATTCTGTGCCCAGTCCATAGTTAATGTCAAGGGATTATTGACCCCAAGGAGCTTAAAATCATCACACAAATCAAACTCTGGTTTATGAGGTAGCCAGAATCATGGCCTCTTCAAAACAGCCATGTCCTGTGAATATGATGCCTTATATGACAGAAGGGACTGCAGATGAGATTAAGTTAAGAACCTTGAGAAGGGGGAGATTATCCTGGATTATCTGAATTGCTTCAGAGTAATGACAAGAGTTTTTAAAAGCACAGAACTTTTCCAAGTTGTAGTCAAGGGGAGATGTGACAACAGAAGTGTAACAGAGATGTGACATTGCCAGCTGTGATGCTGGAGGAAGGGGAACATAAGCTAACAGACGTGGGTGGCCTCAAGTTGGAAAAAAAAAACAAGGGATAAAAGTTTTCCTTAGAGGCGCAGAAAGGAACACAGCCCTGCAGCCATCGGAGCTGAGCTAGTGAGACCCTTAGTGGTTTTCTGAACTGCAGAACTGGTGAACAATATGTGTGTGTGTAGTTTTAAGTCACCACGTTTGTTGCAGCAACAGAAAACCAATACAGCTTCAAACTATATCCAAGCTCTGTTTTTAACATCTTGAGACATCACCATGCTGTTTTCCAGAAAAGCCAGACTAGTTTATATGAACAGGATACAAGGTTCCTATGCTTACCATTTGATTCAGGTATCTCCCTGAAGAACACAAAAACATGAACTCACAGGGACATCTGCATCCCTATGCTCCCTGAAGCATTATTCATAACAGCCAAACTATGGAAACAACCTGAGCGTCCAAGGACAGAAGAATGACTCAGGAATATGCACTATATTCCACAACGGAACACTACTCAGCTATTAAAAAGGTGGATGCCTGCCTTTTGTAACAACCTGGATGGAACTGGAGGGGATTATGGTAAGTAAAATATAAAAGACAATGCAAAGGATCTGAGAAAAGCCAGCCCTTGAAATATGACTGCTGAGCTAAGACTACCAGAAAAAAAGAGGGCTAGATGCAACGGTGGAGGGGACACCATGGACTATGGGAGAGAATTATGGGTATTTGGTAGCTGAGGTGGTATGATAACATACATTTGTAATGTTTTGAATAGATACTATGATGAAAAATACAGTCTTGTAAACCAGTGTTTGCCTCAATACACATAATAAAAGCATGAAGTAAAAAAAAAAAAATTCCATCCAAGTAGAAATGCTATAAGCCCTTATTAACTCATTGTGAGTAGCACTTATAAATCAGCACATAACAGGAATGCTCACCAGCTCCCGGAGATGATGGCTCAAACACACTAGAGGAGTCACTGTATGTGTTGGAGGCTTGTTCTGAGAGCTTCTTTTTGCCACTTCCTTCTGACGACTTGTGTGACTTCTTCTTATTTTTCACCAAAATTTTGTACATTAAATCCATAGGACTTGGGAGAGGAACTCCAGATTCCAGCTAAAGGAAAATAAAACATATTCTTTCAAAATATTCTCTCTTCCTCTGGCTTGCCCCCCAAATTCCATGCTCTTGGTGCCAAGAGCTTCTAGATTACTCTTTACTGCTTTCAACACAGCTCATTAATACTGTTGGGTGTGGGTCATACATGGAGTCTAGTTAATAGATCTTTCTTTCTTCATATGAAAGATCCATCTAAACTACTATACTCATACTTCTACAACAGAATCTACATGAAGAAGATAATAGATTTGGGGAGCTAGCCCAAACTCTCCCGAGGACCACAAAAATCCAACCATCTTGATTTCAGACTGCTAACAGGTCCCTGGCCTGAATTTTCAAAAAAGGGAAGTCAGTTAACTCCTGACTTTTCTGATACAGTTTAAAAGCAACAAAATCCCAATTCTGGCAGCAGGTAAATTTAGTTTGTAATCTACTTGGCATTAGCAAAAGTGGACTGGGTGGTTTCATATTTCCTTCCATCCCTAAGAATCAAGCCATCCTTATTTGCAAGCCATACTTCTAGAGTTTCTATCTTGTGCATCTAATGAGAAAATCAATTTCCCATGAGAAGATTATTAGATATTGTATCAGAGAGCATGAGTGCCTGTCTCAAGATGAGTTATTTTTAGAAAGTCTACTGGACTCCCGAAAGTTGGCTCTCTATTCTTTGCTTACAGTGAGTCTGGAACTGGAATGAAATCATGTTAAGAATGTGTGAAGAAAGGGTCTAAGAGGAAAAGACTGTGTTAGGATATTTCTGTGCTTTCCTTTCCAAGGCAGGGATGTTAGTCCAGCCCTGAATGGCCTCAGTTCTGGTATATCATAGGCCGAAGCCAGAAAGTGTCCAGTGGCTAGTGGCAACAGGCAGCATGTCCTTGGGTCACCTGTAATGTCCCATTTTGTTTACCCATTTCTCTCAATGGGGCTTGGTGAGGTTCCCAGAAAGTCACATAGTCCTCTGTCCTTGGACTGTTCCTGTGACCTAGTGGTGATTGTGGGAATTCTACAGTCCTGACTGGGTCCCCTCTGGCAAGGAAGAGGGATAAGAACCTTGGGCAGAGGAAGCAAGCAGTGTGTTACACTTTTGGTGTCTACTTGGTCAAAGCATTAATCTAAGAAAAACAAACACGTAAAGGACATATGAAAATTTCCCCCAACTCCAACCACATCCATTTCTTTGGGGGTAAATATCAAAACTTCTTACTGGGTATTTTTCCAGTGGTTCCATGAGAAGGGCATCCCCAAAGATCAGTCGGCAGTACTCGGCCATCTTGGCTTGCTGCTTTGGGCTAAGAGAGGAAGAAGAGGAAAAAATAAAAGCAAGGACATATGGGCAAAGAGTCTGGATGGGATTAGTTTGTACTGTTAATTCTAGAAGGAGGCAATTCCCTCGTCCTACCATTTAGGATGATTTTCATCCTTTCCGATCCCTTGTTGATGTTTCTGGATTCGAATAACACATCGGTGAAAGCTAGAAGCTATATCTAAGGCTGAACCACAAAGACATCTGTGGAAGGGACAGCAGATCATTTGCCTGTCACTGGATTTTTGAATGTCCTGCAGAGACTCGGTCCCTTCTGCTTCTTTTCCTGATTCTAAGTCAAACACAAGACATGATAGCTAGTTCATATCTCCATACTAACGCTTGGGTGAGATTTGCCAAACAGAGATCTCTGCTACAAAGCCATGTTAACAAGGAGATGAGGGCAGGGATGAGAGGGAGGAAGGTAAGAAGGTGGACAAAGCGGGAAAGAGAAAAAGACAGAGTAAGGAAGAGAGGGAGAGCGAGAGTTGGAAGGTGGAAGGAGAGGGAGAAAGGGAAGCTTGGTGGGAGAGGAAAGAGGAACCTCAAAATGAAGAAGGGAAATGGCGGGTAGCAGAAGAGTACCTACTTGGAGTGGATCCTAGAACAGGGCAGAGAAGCAGGCACCTTGGGAAAAGGTATCTGCAGTTCTTATGTGCATAATAAGGAAGAAAAGGTGGTGTCAGCCTGATTAAGTATCCAGAGGAACATGTTCTGATGGAAAAAAAGCTGTGGCTGCAGGTTTGATATAAAAGAACCTCCATGTTTTCCCAGTATTTCTACTTCCTTTGACCTTTTAAAAGCAGGAAAAAATCTCATTCTGCAGAATGTTAACTACCATTATAAAGGTATCCAATTTCCCCCCAGTTTTATGGACTGTGATTTTGATCTATAGGCTGTCAAATTCAATCTCCAATAGTTGTTCCTACATGCCACCGTGTTAATACATTTGAACAGAACTGAGACTATAGGAAGTACCAGTAAATACTAAGAGCCTTCCTTCTTATGGTTAAAGTCAATTATAAGACATAATTCTTCCTTTAATTCCTCTTCTATAAATGTTAAGCCTGGATCATGTACTGTTTTTTCCTGGGGGATGGTGCCGGAGAGGTTCAAATCCTATTACGTTGGTTCATGGGGAAAAGGGCTTTTGACAGGCCTTTAAAAAAAAGCACAGGATATATTTGGGAGAGCCAAATGAGTTTTCTGAGGTTCAAATATGAGTCTGAGATCATTGCCTTCCTGGAACTACACAGAGAAGCAAAGGAGATGTTCTCAGAAGCTGCAATGTCTGACACAACAACCTCCCAGGTCTCATCATGCCTTTCTTGATAAGTATGAGATTGCACTGCATGGCTTAAGTAGCACTCAGAACATACAGCAGCATTCTTTAGGGAGAGAAGAAAGCCTGCCAATCAGAGAACAGATCTTAGACAGCACTGGAGTGTTTGCTGACTGACAATCTGTTAAAAGTCTAGAACACGCAAGAGAAGTGGCTTTCTCGCCAGAGCACCCAGACACATGCTTGCTTGAAGGCTCACTGGCCTGGGGGCTCAAACATGTCAGCTGGCTCCGGGGCTGTACCTGAGACAAGCCCACTGTGCTGGGCCCATGTGCTCCAGCTTCTACAAAACAAACTATCAAAACCTGAATAGCCCTATTAACTGTTCACAGGCCACTAGCATTAGTGGCACCTAACGGCTGGTTAGACATGCAGATTTGAAGTCTCCACTACAAATTCTGAATAAGAATCTTGGGGGAAGTTGGACTCAGCATCTGTATCTTAATAATCCCTCTGTGTAATTCCCATGCACTTTCAAGCTTGAGAAACCCTGTGAGAAAGTGAGTTGACAAATATCAAGTAGGTGATATTTTTCCTGAGTATCAGAACTTGGGAGCCTCAAGTTCCTTTGATCAGATACCTGGATAAATCAGCAGTGTTCACCCTCCTGGGGTGCTCTGTTCTGGGGATTTCTTGAGGAATCATATTTTCACCTGTAGTAGGATTATGGGAGGTGTTCCTAAGTCAATGACAGGCAGAGTCCTTTGTCCAGTGCACAGAGTCCCCATAGCAATTCCACTAAAGAATAACCTGAATGTTAATGTTGCAAGTGGCAAGACTTAGACCGAGGCCTATTATTCTGAGCTGGGAGGAGATCCCTGCATTTGTAACAAGCCTGTAGGAAATGGAGATATAATGGACCATAGTGGGGTGCTAACACTCCATTCAAATCACCAGGATCTTTAGAAAACAAAGATTCCAGGCAGAGTCTAGCACAGTGGCCTAAGATTCTGCATTTCTAACAACAAGTCCCCCAAATAATGCAGATCAATTGCATTGTGCAGAACAAGGATTTCAACCTGACCTAGACTTTTGAAAACTGGCCCCAAATCAATGGAGATGAAAAGAAAAAGTGGCAGGTATCCAAAAAAAATGTAAAATGTGCTGTTCAGTAATTAGGTTCATCATGTTCTTCACAAACACAAGCCTAGTATCAGAACAGAGAGCCAATGGAATAGAGTCACAGGAAAACAAAACAACTTTAATTGTGAATCAGAACTAGATATAAAAGGTATTATCATTGCAATTAAAGAGTCAAAAAAGTCTTGAAGCATTTACAGCATTAACATCAGCTACCATGGAGACAAAACAAGAGGAAAAGAGTCACAGAAATATTTTAAGCTTTGGCCTACTGGACTTAATAAACCAGCCATAAAGTGAAGGCACTTGATAAAATAGTTTATTTTCTGACCAAGGAACGTGGCCCATGGCATGGTGTGAATCCTCCATGTTGATGTCAAACCAATTCCCTCTCTTACAGATGAAGAATCTACAGTTCAATAAATGAAGGGCCTGAACAACACTCCACAGTTTGGCCAAACCAGAGCTAGAGCCACATTCCTGAAACTGAGTAGAGTGCTTCAGTGGAAAAAATTAGGTGCAGTATCAGAGCTAACAGAGCTGTTTGTTTTTTAAACATTAATATATCAAAGACTCATTTCTATAGATTTGAATTCAAGCATGGGAGTGTGGGTTGAGAATTTGCTCGTTATGGGGAATCTGAGGTAACAGGTGAAAGAGGATAAGTTAATAGCAGCTAAAGCAAGATTTCCTGGATTTCTTTTTTTCCTTTGTGAGTTTATTGTTGATGAACCATTGATGATAGAGTTCAAATTGGGTAAGACCAGAGTCTGAATTTGGTGTTCTGTAGTTGCAAAAAACAAAACAAAACACAAAACAAAACAAACAAAAAAACAGAGGAAAAAATGGTTCACTAGAGAGGGCAAACAGATTTCAGACATGTTTGGGAGTGTTGGGAGTGTGTCTCAGGATACTTGTTTAGAAAGATTTTAAGGTTCCATGTAGAGTTGGTGGGGGTGGAGTGCAAGAGTGTGGTAGCTTCTGCCTCTGAGTTCAGCAATGAGATGAGGTGACCCACTTGGCAAGCACAAGGTTTTGTGAGTGGAGAGAAAACTTCATCAGTTTTCTTTGGGCCTGTGACAGTTCTAGGAAAGAACAGACTGAGTGATGTTGGTATCAAGGGACAATAGTAAGGCGAAGCAAACAACTTCCTCCCACACCAGAATTCAGTTTCTTAGTATTGTACTCCCATTATACTACCTAATATTTTGGAATTAAAATCATGGAATCCTGGGGAGGTTTTCCTGTTGTTTTGTTGTGTTACATATGAATCATTAATGAGCTTTTAATAGCTAAGTCTCTCATTTTTAAACCAGAAGGGGTAGTATTATGACACTATCTTCTTTGCTTTTGTGTACAATGTAGGGTTTAATCTGCATGCTCAGTACTTGTCTCTGTGTCTGACTGGCATGCTGATTGCAAACATCCAAATGTGATTAAAAGCCAAATGTGTACATTTGCAGATACCTGTTTTCGGGATGTGCTGGTTGTTTTAATTCTGTTTTGAAGTTTCACAATTTTTCTGCTTAGGCATAGGGGATGATATTTGGTTAAACAGTTGAGTTGTAAGCCAGACTAACTGGCAAATTACTCATTGTCTTAGACACTCATCTGTAAAAATAACCACAACCTTTCTTTTTAGGAGCATATAGGTTTGGGATGAAGGTCACATGAACTTCTTGGAATGCTGTTTGACATAATATATGTTCAATGAGTATTAGTTCTATCATGCTGTTGGTGTTGGTGCTGTTAGATACCTCTTAAGTTACTTATGACAACAGGGATGGATACAGGGCTTTTCACTTTGTCCGATTTATATAGAAACGTTTAAGAAAATAAGTATGCTAGATGTTTTTTCTTACAATAGGAACAAGCCTGGAAACTGCACTGCCTAAAAGAAAGGTGCTAACAATTACAATGAGCAGAAATGAGAATGTTCCAGGAAAGTCATCTACAAAATCAGAGTTGTTGCAGCAAATGAGATATTAAATACAGAGACCAAGAAGTGTTCTATTTAGTTAGAAGAGAAATAGAAGTGGAATGCATTTTTCCTTCAACTGCCCTCAGAAGTGCTAGAGAACTATGTGCCAAATGATGACATTATTCATTGGCTGATTGTTTCAGAATGAAGCAGAATCACAAGCTGGTAAATGTAATATGGATTTCCTGAGGGCAAACTAGAATACGGGGTGATTATAAAACGGGTTACTTCCAAATAAGGTGTCTCTCCACGCACACATTAACAAATTGTGACATTTAACTAGTTAGAAATTCCTCAAGCTGAAGCTCAAACTGCTTAAATTTCAGTGAATTCTTTAAGAATTAATGAACTGATGCATGTGTTGCAAATTAGCTGGACAAAGGGAATCAGTGACTGGGGAAAGACTTTCAATAGGAAGCAGGGAGAAAAAGGTATTCATGAGCTAATTTAGGAAAGGTGTTATTGGCTGCAGTTGAGAGATCTGGCTTAGATTGTAGAAGTGCAGGCGAAGGCTTCACAAGTGTTCTTTTGAGAAAATATGTCTATAACCATGTATTCTTCAGCTATTAATTCTATTCCATGAACTGGGATTTTAGTTTCTTGAAATTTAATTCAATAAAGAGAAGAATCTTTCATTTTGAAGCTCTTTAAATTAAGTAGTTATATGAAAAGCTAATATCCATGTATTAGATATAAATGTGTCCTACTCTGGTAATTTGTGATCAAATGAATATAAAACAGTTACACCAAAATTGTCTTTCTGTGTGTCATTCAATAGTAAGTGCAGGCAATTTAAATAGGAAAATGTTTATTACAAATATTAACAAGCAGGAGAACCAATGGGAAGAGAAGGAGGGAACACAGAGTCTGCATTCTGTGTAAGTGCACAGTGGCAGAACGGAGTTACAGCTCTCCCTCCACCACTCCAACCTGCAGGGGGCAGGCCATTTTTGTGTAGAAGATTATCTATAAATTTGTGCTCAATGGATGGAACTAATAAAGGAAGATTATTCAAGTGACCCACTGCAATAGACACATATTGAATAAAGAAATGTGTTCCACTACATTGTAAAAAAAAGAATCCAAAGTTCCTACTATGGCACTAAAATAGTTTCCACAGTCCAATGGGTTATTTTAATGTAAATGAGATTTAAACAAATGAATTTAATCATATATAGATAAAAAAAGTGCCCTTTGACATAGAACATAATTGAAGAACACTACTAATAATGCCAAATAACCTTAATCTAATGAACAATTATTAAATATGCTCTATTTGGAAAAGAGATTCAAATGTATCAAATACTTACGAATCCACATGGTTTTCAAATGAAAGGAGAATTGGGAAAGGTGAAGTCTTAAACGCGCACTCAGCGATTGCTTCTATTACTTCCTAAAAATAACAACAAATGTGTATTCAATAGGTCAGGATGTTAATATATATTTTTGTTCCCTTTGGGGTTATACCCATTAAAATGATTGTCTTTTTCATTCACAAGATTGTAACACATAACGTGAAATACCTAGAAGAGGTTATAAAAGCTACTAGGGTGTAAATTTTCTGACACTAGACTTATTAGCAAGGTAATAAAAAGAAGAGAGACCATCAGATTTTGGTGGAAGGGGAGATACAACTATGAAGAGAATTGTTCCTATATATGTTAATTCTACCTATTTATTGTTTATAATGACATAAACTAATCACATTATAAAAATTTAATCAAAAGGATAAAAGGGTTTACCTATAAATTCAACTTCTGAGCCAACCTTCAAAAGTTGGCATTTAATTACTTCTAGTTTGCTTTTCATGTATTCATGTGTTAGTCTTTAATTACAGTAAATATACTTTTTTTCAGCACTGTTAAGATATGATGTTATTGAGGCATAGTTCATCCAATTAAAGTTTACGATTGAATGCTTTTTATCCACAGAGCTGTACCGCCATCATCCTGATCTAGGTAAGGACATTAATATCACCTCAAAATGAGACCATATCTTAGCAGTCATTTCCCACTGCCCCATCCTCTCCCTTACACACAACTTTAGGAAACAATACATCTACTTTGGGTCTTCATAATTTGCATAAACCAAAAATTTCATTTTAATGCAATCATATAATACATGGCCTTTCATGTCTGGTACCTTTTACTTAGCATGCTTTCAATATTCATCCACATTGTAAAATTTATCAGCACTTTATTCTTCAATCTATATTTCTGAACAAATGTGCATGTCATAGACTTTAGTATCTGTGTAAATTCTAGGGAGTAAAGTATCATTATTGATTTAACCATTGCTTGTTAGACAAATTTTAAGTGCTACCGTTCAAATAATTCTAAAACAAACCATCATTTCCCCCTAATATTATGAATTATATTTCAGGAATAAATTCTCAGGGAGGGAATTATTGACTCAAAGAACAAGAATGCCTTGACAGTCTCTTGTGCTTTTCTAAAATTACTTTTCATCTTAGATTGCTTAGAATAATATATGAAGGACCAGATTTCAAAACATATTTACTAGCCGTGAGCATTACTTTTTTAAATGTTTTTCTTATTGACTTGGTCTCAAAGTGCAATCTCATTTATTTTTAATTATATCACTGTCAGCACTACGTGGTTTCTATAATCATACTTTTGTTTTTCAGTTGCATCTATCCTTTTCATATTATTCTTTCAAGTAGGAA
This sequence comes from Condylura cristata, assembly GCF_000260355.1. Taxonomy (NCBI): domain Eukaryota; kingdom Metazoa; phylum Chordata; class Mammalia; order Eulipotyphla; family Talpidae; genus Condylura; species Condylura cristata. Next base: position 13,410,523 of record NW_004567123.1, read on the forward strand.
TTTCCATTCTCATTTTTTATGCATGAGTCTTTTTCACTGTCTTCTTGACCTTCTAATTTTTTTTAATTGCAGGAACACTGGTTTCCAGTAATATATATGATTCATCGGGATAAGAATCACACCTTTCAAATATATGTCACTACACTACACTATCACCAAGGCACTTCTCTACCTTCTTAAACGATACACAGCTTTCTAATATCCAAGTCCAGAAGCTATTTCCCTGATCCCAGGGTATAAATAAGACTTTCTAATTCTGTACTACATTTGCATATGTCCTCTAAGAAGAATCTGGCTGTATGGAGCAAATGAAGCACTCTCACTGATTTTTAGAAGTACATTCACAGATTGCCTTTCATACATTATCAGTCTTTTATGATAGTTGATGCTATCAAAAATAAGTGCACTATAAATAGCACGTAATACTAAAATTTTATGTTCTTTATGCGATTTATTTGAGCACAGGCTTTGAATTCCAATAGACTTGCGTTTGCATCCTACTTCTTAGACTCACAAGGTGAGTGACCTTGGAAAAATCACTTAATGTCTGTTTGCTTTGACTTGCTGACTCATAAAGTGAGGGTGATAAATCTCATTCCACAGGTCTGTTGGGAAGGGACAGTGAAAGAAGGCAAAGGACCGAGCTTATGGTGGGCATGATTCTCAAATCAACTAAAGTTACTTACAGTGCTGGCTCTTCCCTCCACATTTACCCTAGTCTTTCCCTGTTTGCCTCTTTCGAATAAGAGCAACTATTCATTTGAACATGTCTTATGATCTAGATACATCTCTTATCTCATCTGACAAACATTCCGCAAGGAAAAAACTATCTGCCATTTTACAGATTACACAGTGGCATTAGATTCAAAATCACCAAGAGGAGAATGCAAGGAATCCCAGGAAGCTTTGTCTGACTCAGGGTTTATCTGCTTAATCACTGCAGTAACACTCATGCAGCTAATGACCTTAACCATCTAAGATCCAAAGAATTGAGAACAGGACAGACATAAAGGAAGGGGGTGGTAAGTGCAGGAAAAGAAGAGCTAGATTTTATTTCATAACTGTGGCCCTTGGTGTCAGTTAAAGTCAAACAAAACACATGGGCTCTCTTACCTCTTCTCTTTCCTTCACATCTTTAAGTTCATCAGTAATACTGCTCAATATATATTGAAAATATAACCACATTTCAGCTTCTTTTTATTTTTTTTAAAGATTTATTAATTTGTACATACAGAACTGGGGTACAGGCCAGAGGCTGAGGGGTGGTGAGAGGCTTCACCAGAGATAGTGGGGAGCAGAACAGGCAGATCGACAAAGTACACTGCTGAGGGGAGCAGCGGGCGGGTCAGAAGAGGTCTGCCGCGCCATGTGGTCACCTCTGGGGCAGGCGGGAATCGAACTCAGGCAGAAGTGGCTTTAGCTTCTCAGTGCAGTGCTTTAACCCACTGCACCACCAGGGAGGGCCAACATTTCAGCTTCTTATCTGCTGCCATTCTGATCCCAAAACCATTGCAGTAACTGGTATGGCAGATTTTATCATCATTCCACATATTCACTAGCACCTCCTATGGGATCTTTGATAATGACTTGACCACGTGTCTTCTTAGGACCAGTGAAATGTATGTAGAAATGACATGTTCTGCTGCTGAGCAAAGGTTTTAACATGGTGGTTCTGCCATTTCCCCTCTGCTTCAGCCAGTGACCCAGAGGCATTAAAGATTGAGAGTGTTCCTATATGAGCTATACACAATATCAATCAAAGTAACAGCCAACATCTAACCTGCATGAGAAATAAACCTTCTTTATTCTAAGTGATCAAGGTACTGAGGTTTCTTGTTATAACAGAAAAATTTAGTAAAGGTTGACGACTAATAGAGTCTTTTAAATGTTTTTCCAGCCTCCATATCTGTCCCTTGTCTGACACAGGACAGCCAGAGAGATGCTTCTAAACACGAGTCAGATGATTTCATTCTTCTAGGATGAACCTTTCTGACTTTCCATTTCACGGAGTGAAATCCAAGTCTGCTATCCGAACTGATACTTGCTCTATCTCTCAATTCATCTCTGTTTCCTGTTCACCATTCTCACCTTGAAACAGTCCTCTGGCCTTTTTTCTTTTCTTTGACTATCTCAAGAATGATCTCATCTCTGTTCATTTCTTTCATGTCTTTGTTATTTCTGGCAGGAGACCTCTTATCTGAAAGCAAGTCTTACATCCTTAATTTTGGGGGTGATGATCTCTATACAAGTGTCACACTACCCAAGATGCCTGCTGCACCACTTTTTACAACACAGTATACCTTTAAGCTCACTAATTTATGTCAGCATATAGAGTGTATTTGCACATGCCATACAGTGTATTTATTTTAGTCAGTTGCTCTCCACTAAAATGTAAGGTTATAGAGGGTAAGTGCTTTGTTTTTTTGTACTGTTCTGTCCATAGCGTTATTTAGGAAATGCTAAGGCTAGAATGCATTCTAAATGCTCACTAAATAGTTTCAAATGAATGAGTGAACTATTAAAAAATTCTTAATGGAAGAGAAACATATTTTATCTAGTTGTCTTCCATTTATTCTTCTACTGATTCATTCAGAGGTCAGCACTTTTTTTTCTTTATTTTATAAAGTTTCAGACAGTAAAGCATTTAGGCTGGTCATATAGTTTCTATTCCAGCCACTCAGCTCTGCCTTTATAGCCTCAACACAACCACAGATAATAGGTAAACCAGTGGGTGTAACTATGTTTAGAAAAAAACTTGTTTTACAAAAATGGGTGTTAAGCTGAATGATGATAATTTGGTAAGCCCTGGACAAGGCTTAGCATTGGTTTCAGACAAGTTTATAAACCATTTGTAACCAAAGGTAAGTAATTTTGTATGAATGAATTTTGAATGTTGATTCTATACTCAGTGGTCCTCACCCCTTAACTTTAACATCTTCATGGCAGAAATTTCCAATCAAGCTTGAGTCTTACAATTAAACAGTATCTTTCAGGAAAAAAAGTATTTCAGTTGTAAGTATGAGTAGAGGTATAATTAATCTTTGACAGATTTTCTGAGACTGATTATATCTTTTGAGAAGATAATATCAAAGATATTTGAGAAGTTTCCCAATTGCTTTTAGCAATAAGTGGGATTATCAACTTGACCCATTAGCATTTGGGAAGTGAGAGTCAGGCCTCACAGGCCTCACTGGATTTCCTCAGAAATCCAGGATATCAATACCATTCAGCTCAAAAGAGAGCTTGAGCTGGTGAGGTAGCTTCTCCAAGTCCTTTAGCCAGTAGGTGGGATAGTTAGTATTAGAACCCTCCCTGATGATTGCAGAATTATGGTTTTAATTTATGGTGCTCTATTTTATCTTCTTCACTCTTCTACCTGCCAGGCTCTCCCCATTTCTATCATAATTTTACCACAAGCTGAGACCCTTTCTGAACCTTTAACACCAAAGAAAACATTTAGAACATTCCATCTAGTAGATTTAATTGGGAGTTCCTGAAAACTCCAGAGCTTCCATTGTGGGACTCCTGTTCTTTTATGCTTTTGGAATATGTTGCAAGGTGCCCAAGATGACTCAGGATGAGAAAACTAGGTCCAGGTTTTAAGTTTCGTTTTTGCATAGAAGCTAGCAATAGTGGATGGTGAATATGGAAATGTATTACTGCCTGATTGCTCCTTTTTTTTTTTTTCAAGATTTATTTATTTGTACATACAGAACTGGGATACAGGCCAGAGGCTCAGGGATGGTGAGAGGCTTCACCAGAGACAGAGTGGGGATCAGAACAGGCAGATCGACGAAGTACACTGCTGAGGGGAGCAGCGGGTGGGTCAGGAGAGGTCTTCCACGCCATGTGGTCACCTCCGGAGCAGGCGGGGATCGAACTCATGCGGAAGTGGCTTCTCAGTGCAGTGCTTTAACCCACTGCACCACCAGGGAGGGCCCTGATTGCTCCTTTTAAGCCAAAACTGTTTTTCAGAGATGTCTAACACTGGATCCGGTAATCTATAAACCATATGGCTCAGTTACTAACCTCCAGTGAGAAAAATTGCCCTTGAAATCCTTTATCCTTGACAGACAACAGCAGGGTGTATGTGGATATCCACTTGATGAGAGCATTTATGCAGCAGTGAAATCACATCCTAAATTATTATTATTTCTCCCAGAGAATCAAGCTTTATTTCCAGAAATGCTTGATTTAACAACATACTCAAATGTTAGATATTTTCATCATATATTTTGATCACATTATCTAGTTTTCTATTTTGTACAATTGCTGGTTGCAAAAGACTTGTCTGAAGGGAGAAAAGAAGCTCATTTTGGGGTTGGGGTGGGCTGGTGGGTATCAAGCATAGGGTAGCAACAGATTGAATGGGAGCAGAGAGCAAGAAGACCAACCAATGAATTACTAAGTCATGACCATTAGAAAGATTAAGGCAATGAAGATATATGGATAAGTAATAATAAATTGAGAGCACAAAATAAAAATTTATCCATAAAGAGGCTAACTTACAGCATGTCTCCCTTTGCAGATCATGACCATTTACTTTTGCCCATAGAACAAATAGGCAATAAATGCCAATATGAACTTGCACTGTGGGGATATACTCTGAAATGGATTTCAAATACACAGGCTGACAGCAGATAAACTATGTGCATAAAAATGGTGAACTTCTGTCATGAGTTTATTTTACTGTTAGAATATGTGCTATGGCTATAGAATATAGTAAACTCCATCATAAAGTTTGGCTCCAAATACACAGAGTGGCCAACGTTTGCCTATCAAAATATTATACATGGGGTTTCACATGGGGAAAGAGAGAAAAATTCACATTCACTTAGCCAATGAAAAGAGGCAAGACAAACTAAAAATAAAAGCTATGTGATAATTTGTCAGTTTGCGTAGGTCCAGGGAAATTCCCAGAACATTTATGGAATACCTACTGTATGCCACATTCTGTTGATCATGTTTGAGACAGGCCAAGAAACCAAACAAACTTCCCTGTCTCTATGAAGTTTACTTGCTAGTGGAAGGAGAGATAGCAAACAAGGGGCGGAATAATTAAGTAAATTAAGCAGAGTAGTGAAGGTGATTGTCACATGGTAAATATCAAAAAGCAAGTTAGGAGGGGACTTAGTGTACCAGGAGTGAGGAAGAGGGATTAAGGTTTGGTTATAATACTAAAAACAGCAACCCAGGAGGTCTTGTTGAGAAGAACCTTTCAGAAAGATTTCAGAAGTGAGGGGTGAACTATGCATGTCGTAGGGGAAAAGTATTCTAGGCAAAGGCTCTGAGGTGTGACCTGCCTGGGATGGTCAAGGAACAGCAAGAAGGTCAAAGGAGTGGTAGCCAAGTGAGTGAGACGGAAAGATCTAAGAAATAAGGTACAGGACTTGTCTTTCACTTCTCTTCCCAACATTTCTTACAAAGTCACTGTATACTGGTTTTTGGCAAAGCAGTCCACATGCTGATAGACATGCATTGCATGGCTGGAAACAGGGTGAGGTGTCTAAAAGGTGCCACTCTGGTGGCGAAGGGTGAGAAGCTCCTTTAATTTTGCATGTGAAGGACCTCACTTGTCTTACCTTAGTCCCGGTCCTGTTTCAGAGAATCTCTGCTCTGAAATTCTGCTCTGAAATGCCCACAAAACAGCTATGTTTGCTGTCTGGAATTTCTCTTCCCCTGACCTATCTTTGCCCCCATATCTGGCATCTCTGCTGGAACTATCTATCCTGCAAACACACACATGATCAGGAGGCAAAGCTGGTAATGCTGTTTCTTGCTGTCTGTGGTGACCTCCCTTCCTCCTCCAACTCCCTCTAGCTCCTCTCCTTACTTCCTCCCCTGCGACCCCACACCCCTCTAGCTACAGCAGGCAGAGAGGGGAAGCAGTCGTTTGGGCCACATCCAGTCCTTTAGTCTCTAAATAAGTCAGTGAGTGTGTGGACATGGTTGAGAGACTGTGTTTCCAGAGGCCAAGAATAGCTCTCCCATCAGCCCGCGACTCTGAAACGCAGATGTGACTGAAGAAGCTCTCGTCCAGTCCAGTGCATGGGAGAGCCACTCCACGCTGACTTGATGACTGAGGCCAAGCGGCCAACACTCCAGATAAAATACACTGGTTTTAGAATGTGCCTGATGTTTATTTGACTCCCCACTTCCTCCCACCCCACTCTTAAGGAACTCAAAGCACCTTGAGGGGACAGGAATGGGGAGACTCCTGGCAATGGGTCACTGCCCAAGGGTGACAGTCCTTATTCAGTAACAGCACATCTGTGAACATGAGCTGTCTCCCTTTTCAGAATCATTTTCATCGTCAAAACACAGATTAGTCTAAATTCCCTCACCCCACAGCAGGGTGACCTGCTATCCCCTTGTTTCTTAAAGGTTAGGGTGGGTATCACAGCTCACAATGGACATAGGTGGGAGCAGAGAGTAGACAACAAGGGAAACGAAACAACATGATTTCCATTATTGAACAACAAAAGGCTTTAAAGTGATCAATTTTAGGAGCAGACATAACTTTTAAAGGTGTTTGATCAGACTTGAAGTCTATCCACGCTTTTATTGCAAAATTCAATGAGGGGGGCTATTTTTCTTTAAATGTTACATTGTAGCCTAAATTTAAGAAATTATGAAAAGTCTAATTGCCTAGAACTAACATAGCAAACATATTTTAAGGTGCTAATGATATTACTTTTGAACACATTACTACTGTCAAATATAGTATCTTTGATCAAGAAATCCATTTCTCTAAACTGAAACCTCACTGACCTTTGAAAATCTTGCTTCTTTTTTGTTGCTGTCTCAAGTGGTAGCTGTTTACTTTCTCACATTCCAAGTGCCCCAGAGCTAAAAGCTCAAAGTTGGGATTATTATTTGCTCTTCATGCTACTTCTGGAGCTTCTCAATCTTTTTATTTAAAAACAAAACAAAAACCAGTTCTCATGAGGCAATCAGAAGAGCTTTCTCCCCTTTTTCTCTTCTGCCATTTGCTGAGCTCCCCCTCATTCAGCACAGAATGGCAAACGACTCACAATATTCCTCATCCAAATCTTTGTCGCTAGTCTTGGTGACCTTAACATCTAATTTATCCATTATTCTGGGCTCTCAGCACTTTGACCCCCCCAATTTCAGTGGTCTAGTCCACACTGCACCCCAAGTACCCATACACACAGATAGTTTCTTTGGTTGGTGAGCACATGGGTTAGGAATCCACAGCTAGTTGTGTGGTTGCTCAGATAATCCAAGCCATGGGATCATAGGACCTGTACTCTGTGTCCTCTGGCTCTTTTCAAATGATTCCTTTTCAAAGAGGTGAGGAATCTGAGTCAGCAAAGAGAACATATCCATGAAGCCCACACATCCCTTCTGGACCACAGATTTCCCCCAAATGGTCCCCAAACTTCTAGAAGTGGCTCTCTGCAGCGGATGTGAGCAAACCTTGTATAGTTGAGATTGAATGTCCACATGCATGAATAGGAGGCTTTTATGACTGGTGGAAAGAAATGGGAGATGGATGACCAAATATATTCATTCCTGGCTAATTAGAATAGCTGATGCTTCTTTATCAAATTATAACTTTAGCCCTGTCTCCTAGCTTGGATTTATTAAGAGATCAAATGATCTTTTAGGGTTATTTATGCTTATTTACAGCATCCAGTCAATAGCAAAGCTCTGCTTCTTTGAATCCTCACCTGACTCACCTAATACTAATCCAAATCCTCCAAGTCCTCTTTAACATACTTTTGCTGAAAGAGCTTATTTCCCTATGACATCTGTGTTCCCAGGGCCAACTTTGGCTAAAGGTGTGTTTCTAGCAGATTCTGACTGACAGGTAAGTGCCAAAAGCCAATCTATAATAGTCAATATTCCATTCTATCATCAGAATGTTACCTGATGTAACAATTTAATAGTAGTCATTAATATCATCACCAATTCATCTCATTACCATAATCATCATCATTTTCTTTTTTATTATCAACAAAGTAAAATAAGCTAGAGACTAGGCAATAATATTAATCAATCTCCTAAACAATGTGAAGTTAAAAAAAAAAAGACACAAAATAATGGCTACTACAGTGTGAATCAATTTATAGCAAGTTACAAAACTGGCACAACTATATTGTTTCAGGCTGTGCAGCCCTGCAGACAGCTCTAAAACTAGCCAAGTCACCATCACTGAAATGTTGAGGAGTATCGTCCTTGGGGATAAGGTCTATCTGATGGGAATAGGTTCAAGGGGCATTTTGGGGTGTTTGTAAATTTTTAATTTCTTGATATCTTGGTAATATTACATTATGTGGTAGTTACATGGCACACACTTTATATCTATTAGTGAGCTTGTCAAATAAATTGTAAGTATTCTCTATTATGTAGATTTCACAAGGATAAATTGTAAGAAAAAAGAATGAGTGCTAAGTAGGCAGCTAAATCGACATTTCCTTCTATAATGTAGTTTCCTTAGATTATACTTAGCATGGAGAAATTAACCTGATGCCATTATTCATGGATAAACTGCTAAATTTAACCTCTGAAACTGCAAAGATGATTAATGTGCTAGTGATTTAATTGCAGCCACTGGGACTCTTTCCCTTAGTGGGCTTTACCCAAAGGGTAAGTTCTCCCCAAAAGTCTCTCTTAGTAATATGCATCTCCTCTACCTTGAAGGATATTTCAGTTGTCATGGTGAACCCATGGGTGATGACAGGTTCCTCTTCTGCAGTCCGGCCCTTCCAGCAGTCTAGCTCCACACAGCGACAACCTGATAGGAGCACTTGGCGATACATCTCAACCGAGGAGTTTCCAGCCAGCTGGCCAGCTGTAAAATACAAAAAAAAAAATAGCTTCCTGAATCCCATGAAGCAAGGAATACCTCGGTGACTTCCTAAAAAGTTCTTTGACAAGGGTCTGCCCCCTCCCTGGTGGTGCAATGGGTTAGGACTCAGCATTAAGCTAGATGCAGCCACTTCTGTGCAAGTTCGATCTCCGGCCCTGGAGGTGATCCACATGGCACAGTAGACCTCTCCTGTCTTGCCCGCTGCTCCCCTCAGCAATGTACTTTAAAAAAAAAAAATTCTTTGACAATAGGAAGACAAAGAGTTTCAGAACTTGAGCAGTTTTTTCAGCCTTTCAACAAACCAGAAGGTAGTGGCAAAATCCCAGTTGTAATGGTCCTAACCAATGGTTTGGGTGTTAGAGAAGACAGAATGAGGTTGTTGTGACAATCACAATAACTCATTTATCTACTAGGTAGTAAGTTAGTTCACTGGATTTTACATGTATTCCATGTATCCCCCCCCTCAAATATCACTGATTTGCCAATTGTTTACACAGCTATATAATTTGGGGAGTAGAACTTCACACACCGCCATATGAGCACATATTTCACACACCCTCCACCAAAGCTCCAGTGCCATGATCTGTGTGGCAGTCCCTATCACAGTCCCTCTCCCAGCCTCTTGTCACTCCCTTACCATTCCCACTGGTAACCACAGTATTTTTCACAGAGTCTAAATGTTTTGTTAGCTTGTTTTCTTTGGTTATTTATATTCCACAAATGAGGGAAGCCATTCAGTAACTATCTTTCATTTTTGGACTAATTTCACTTAGCATATTCACCTCAAGATTCATTCATTTTGTCACAAAAGTCACTATTTCATCTTTTCAAATAGCTGAGTAGTACTCCATCGAGTTTATATGCCACAAATTCTTTATCAAGTCTCATCTGTCTATGGGACACTGACACATCTCTGTCAAAGATGAACTGTCCATATTTGTGGGGGCTTATTTCTAGATTCGCTATTCTATTCCACAGGCCTGTGTTTTTGTTTTTGTTCCAGTATCACATTAGTTTGATTATTCTCACATTGTTTGAAGTCCGGGAGTAGGATTTTTTTGAAGCCTAAAATCTAGTGAATTTTCCTTCTCTAAAGTCCCCAACTCCTCTTAATTATATCCCATCTACACATTACATTTCCATTTGAGAGGATCCACAAATAGAGCTTCTGGGGCCAGGGGAGTGCTAGGGTTAGGATTAATGATATGTCATGAGTCACTCAACCCTTGTTATCTCTGAAACCGGTATCTGACATCATCTCTGCCTGCTGAGAACACACTCTAGAGTACATTCCAAGCCTAGGGTTGAACTTGAGCCTTGACACTCCATTTCAGGTTAATAAATAATGCTGCCCCAAATCAAAACTTTGCCACTTCACACTTGGCTGCATTTATTTTGGGCAGCTGACTACATTCACTTGAGCTTTGTTTCAGATTACCCAAGGCATCCATGGATGGAAGAGACCAGAAAACTGAAAATAAAAATCCTTCCATTAACATAGGTTTCTGAGGAGTTTCTTTTCTTTCAGAATGATGATTGTCTAGGCTTATAGTTATTGTCTTTTTAAAAATGACTTTCTTATTATTTTAAAATTTACTTATTTATTTCTAAACACATTGTTTACTTTTTTCACAACATAGGGTTTTTCTCCACTCAGGTGCATTCACTATAGTTTTCCCACCATGGTTTTCTCACCATCATACTCTACAGCACAATCCTCTCCTCCTGTCCTTTATTATTTTTAAAGATTCATTTATTTATGCATACAGAATTGGGGTACAGGCAGAGGTGTAGGGCTGGTGAGAGGGTTCACCAGAGGTAGAGGGAGAGCCAGGAGCAGATTACGCAGATCAATGAGGTACACCACTGAGGGGAGCTGCGGGAGAGACAGGAGAGTTCTGCCGCGCCATGTGGACCACCTCAAGGGTATGAGATCGAACTTGCACTGAAGTGGCTGTGGCTAGCTCGCAGTGTTTTGTGCCACCAGGGAGGGCCCTTCTCCTGTCCTTTATCCTCCCCCTTTCCCCTTGAGTGTCTCAGATCTATGGACTGCTTTTAAGAATCAGTTTTACAGTTTCCTGTGTCTGATCCTTTGTTTAGTTTCTCCTGATTCCACATATAAGTGAGACCATATGGCATTTATCTTTTGCCTTCTGGCTCACTTAGACTAATCTCTTTCAGTTCCTTCCATGTTACCACAAATGACGAGAGTTTATCTTTTTTTGATTGCTGAGTAGTATGCCACCGTGCACTGTCTTCTTTTTATATTCATAAATGAAGGAAAACATACAAGCTTCCAAATGTATTTGTTAACTCAGTAGTCTTCTACAATAAACATCATCTCAATAAACAGCAACAACATTTCTCCTTGCTTTTAATAGGGTGGCCACCATTGAAGTCACATAATCTTGCAACTACTCCTGAGACAACTGTCTAAAATAGAGAGGATATATAGTTTGCCATGCTGTCTTTAGGTGTACCTGATTGCCCTCTCCCATTGTGTGGAACTGCTCTCTTAGTGAGATCATGGAACTTTCTTGATTATAGATAGAACTGCCATGAGAAGGCTTAGGTAAGAAAATGAAAAAAAAAAATTAAGATGTGCTTTACTGATTATCATAGCTTCACCTTCAAGGTCTGGGCACATTCCCAACATTCCCAAACACAGTCTTCATAGGAAGCAAAATACTGGTTGCTGGAGACACTAAAATGATACAAGACATATTCCTGTATTTGTGATGGAAAAGGGGAGGCAGATACAAATAAAGAAGAAGGTTCTTATGTGCCAAATAATTAAAACTCTCACCTAACCTTATACTTCAAGTTGGCCTTTCTTTCTCTTGTTTCCCTTTCTCTTTACCAGTATAGAATATTCTACTTTGGTTCTGATAAACTTCAGTTTCCCAGTTCCGGAGTAAAACTTTGTAGCTAGTCACAATAGTTTCACATTTGTTATTATGGACACACTGAGTGACTTAATGTTGGGCTGTATGTGGTATGGCTGTCTCTAAAAGAAGTCCCATGGGTGACATTGTGTGGGACATCTTCACTCCTACAAAAAGCCATGACAGGGACAATTGTTTCATAGGAAGGTAAAGCTTAGGGTGCACAGTGATCTTGAAACTAAGGGGAGCAAAAAGATGGAAAGTATCTGGGTCTTAGCATCTGATATCCATGAATTCCTGACTCAATCAACCTTCAACCATTCCACTTCTGAAGTTCATGAGGTCTGAGGTAATAACTTCCTTAAAGAAATAGTGTCTCTTTACTTGTAGCCAAAAATATCTGGCTGCTTCAATGTATCTTCATTTTATAAATAAGAAGATAAGTTTTAAAAGAGCTAAGCACATCATTTACTTCCAGGCAAATTTGAATTTGGTATGCTTATTTGCTAGGGTGATCTAGCACTCAACATTCATTGGTCTGCATGTGCTTTATGTCAAAAATAAATGATTAAAAGTTGCACATATTAAGGGCTAAATGAATGGGGAGATGTAACAGAAGGGAGTGGTCCACAATTTGGGTTGGTAATGAATGACTGGCAAGGACATAAAAGATTGCATCTTGAATCCTTTTTAGAACTTTTCTGAAGCCAAGAGCATATAAGTGAGGAAGAGAGTTGAATAACTAATTTGTGATATTCAGATCATCCTGTTTAGCAGGGCACTCCCTAGTGGCCTGGGGTTAAGTCTCAGCACTAACAGCTGCAGCCTGAGTGAGAGTACCAGCCAGGGACCAAACCCACACATGGTGCAACAGACCTTTCCTGTCTTGCTGCTGCTCTCCTGTTTCAGTAGACCTGCCTGTTCTGTGCCTTACTGTGTCTCTGATGAACCCTCACCCCTGCACCACTGGCCTGTACCCCAGTTCCTCTACACACACACACACACACACACACACACACGCTAAATGTATTCATCAGAGGGATAACTAAACCCTCAAACCCAGTGTTGTTGTTGTTGTTGTTGTTGTTTTTCCTATATGGAATAAGGTTGCTAATTATCCAGTTATACCACTTTGCCTTGCCTAAGTGTATATTAAGCCAAATTGTATCAAATTGTTTGGAATATGGTATTTCAAATACATTATTTATCAAGTACTGAAAAAGTGTAAGTTGAAATGATTGCATACTTTCTGTCCTGAGACACAGAAAGGCAAAATCATAAGGGCAAATTCCTCAAGGAAAAACAATAATTTAAAACATAATCACTACTTGATGTACTGCCAAGACTATCTAAAACCCTAGAAAATGGCTACTGCAATTAAAAATCACTCTGTATATATATTTCTCTAAACTGCATGACTTATTTCCCTTCTGGTAGCTTTATATCAACAAAGGGGCAATACTGGATAGAGGAATAAACATAATAATAATAATGCAATGCCAAATTGACTGGTTTTTATGTTGTATATTTAATTTTTACAGTCCCTTTAATGTCCAAAAGAAAGCTTTCTAAATACTGAAATCTTTCCTGTATGTTGTAATTTTAGTTGAACTTAGACTAGTATTCCTCAGGAAACAAGTCCTTAACGCTACAAGAAAATAAGTTAGGGTGATATGTGTGTGTGTGTATATATGTATGTGTGTGAGGAGGGTTGGTGTTAACTTTAATAATTGTGACTCTAGAAACTTTTCACCTTGTATTCAAAACAATGGCAGAATTTACCAACCTTCATTTTCTACCTACTATTTTAAAAACTTATATGAATATGAACATTTACATTTTTCCACAAAATATTCCTTATGTTAAAAATTGTTTTTATAGAAAGTTTCCATTTGTTCTGGACATGGATATAAAGTAGAAAACCTAATAAGTTTTCTGGGTATTGATTTTAATATTTAGTTGATGCGTACATTTTATTGTATTTTTCTTCATAATATTCTTAATTGGTTTTGGAAAGTTTGAAACACTGCATCATCAATGTTTTTATTTGCCCAAAGGCACTTAAGAGATAGGAGTTCTATAATGGGCTTATCTGTAATTAAAACAAGGAAACTAATGATATTATATTGGTAAACCAACATTTTACCCAAAACCAAGAGTATCTCAGTCAAAACTTCAGGAGTTGTACTAATTTTATATATATATTATTTGTGTTTTGCTAATTGCATGGAATTCTCCTCATTTCTGTAGGGAAGTAAAGGACTTTGGTACTATTGTGATATTGTGAATCTATACAATAAAACCTTGATGCAATAATGCATAGCTCAGAAAAGTATACAATAAATTAAAAATATAAAAATGCAACCAAAGGTTATATGGGTAACTATTTTAAAAATTTAATATTTAACAGTAAATGAAATTCTAGTATACTTAGAAAGTAAACTATTAGAGAGAGATCTGGTTTACGTGTTCAGAAACCATATATCTTAATTAGTTGATGGTGACATAAGCCACTGTACAGAAATTTAGACATATTTCAATTACAAAAATAAAAAAGAGTGCATCCTTCTATTTCCTAGATATAGGGAAAAAAGCTATACTTCTCAGAACTATTGGTAATTACCATCCTAACACTCTAAACCAGACTGGCACAATGGAGTCAAATTTTCTATGCATCTGTGCTTACCTACTTATTCAGAGGTAGGGCAAAGTAACAACCCTGGAAGACATTAATTTGACTGAAATTCTTTATGAAATGCTATTGAAAAAAATAAAGAACTGCAAAGAAAAATTTGAACAGTGTTTTTTACTTTTTTTACTTATTTTTAAAATATTTATTTATTCATACAGAACTGGGGTACAGGCCAGAGATGCGGAGGGTGAGAGGATTCACCAGGAACAGAGTGGGGAGCAGAACAGGCTGATCGACGAAGTACACTGCTGAGGGGAGCAGTGGGCGGGTCAGGAGAGGTCTGCCACGCCACGTGGATCTCTTCTGGGGCAGGCGGGGATCGAACTCATGTGGAATTGGCTCAAGCCTCGTAGTGCAGTGCTTTAACCTGCTGTGCCACCAGGGAGGGCCCAGAACAGTGTTTTTTACTTTTATTGTTTGTGTTAATATTGAACAATTTTTAGCATTACCATGTTGCATTAAAAAGTAATTATGCATAATTTGTTAGGTATCAAGACTGATAAAGAACAGTCATATAATCAAAAATTTAGATTAATTTTTGTCTCCAGTATGCGATAAGGTCCAGCTTCATTCTTTTGTATGTGGCTGTCCCATTTTCCCAGCAATATTTTCCATTTTGCATGTACACTTTCAGCTTGTTTGTCATTAATTAACTTACGAGTAGATATAGTTCTGGGCTCTCAATTCTATTTTATTGGTCTACATGTCTGTTATTATCCCACTATCATACTGAATTCATCATTATACTTTGCAGTAGAGTATGAAGTCTGAGATTGTGATATAGCTATAATTTTTGGAGGGAGGCTTAGGATGCTGCTTTGGCTGTTTGAGTCTTTAGATCTAGGTTGGTCCAGTCCCTATGAATAGTAACATGAAGGTTTTTCAAAAGATTAAGAAATAAATCTCCAATTTGATCCAGGCACTGCACTTCTAGATATCTAGAAGAATGATTACGGTAATATTTATAATAGCCAAACCGTGGAAACAACCTAAGTGTCCAAGTTCAGATGATGGATTAAGATGTGATATGTGTATGCACACACCCACACACACACACATCACATACACACACTGGCATATTACTCAGCTATACAAGAAGGTGAAATCTTGCCATTGGTGACAACATGAGTGGAGCTTATCCTAGGTGAAAAAGACAGAAGGAGAAAGACAAATACCAGATGATATCATTTATATGTGTGCTATAAAGAAACAAACAAAGCAACAGACAAAACTAAACCAAAACAGGCCCTCCCTGGTGGCGCAGCGGGTTAAAGCACAGCACTGAGAAGCTAAAGCCAGTTACACATGAGTTCGATCCCTCCTGCCCCGGAGGTGACCATATGGCGTGGCAGACCTCTCCTGACCCGCCCGCT
>NW_004567123.1:13426408-13460561 GCF_000260355.1 Condylura cristata
ATCTGCCTGTTCTGCTCCCCACTCTGTCTCTGGTGAAGCCTCTCGCCGCCCCTGAGTCTCTAACCTGTACCCCAGTTCTGTATGTACAAATAAATAAATCTTAAAAACAAACAAACAAACAAAAAACTAAACCAAAACAAACCCTAGAAATATGATTGTGGAACTGTGGGTATGGGCAGCTCTGGTGTGTAGTGAGCAGAGGAACCTGCTGTGACAGTGGAGGATTATTTGTGCTTTGATGATGAATAGGGGTGGTAGTGCATCCAAAAAGGTGTGAACCCATACCCCTAAATCATGTAGTTTTATAAACTATCACCTGAATAAAAAAAAATGGTAGTTTGAAAAATAATCTTAATTAAAAGATAGGGTGGAGATATTTATGTGAACTCAATCCTTCACTAGAAAAAACATGTATTTCTTCTTGCTTTGTTCACTGCAGTGGTTCAGAAGCTACATTCCATAGCACAGGCGAAAAGTGCCATTACTCAAATGCAATTTTCCCCATGAAAGGAACAAGGACTCATTGGGGAAAAGTGCTGTTCTATGTTGTGGTGGAGAAGAAAACAAAGTGAATCTGGAAGGTCTCTATGTGCCAGAAAGCAAGGACATTTGTAAGATCAGTGGGTCATGTCAAGAGGGCATAATAGCCAGTCTAAAAAACGAAAGCTGGGGCAATTTGAACATCAAAAAGAAAATAGTGGCCGTGGCTGAATGGATATAGCTAAAACTGAAAACAAGAAATCCATACAAATACAAGAGAGAGAAAACTGAATATATTCTAAAATGAAATAGAGTGAATATATAGCTAGTGTTGTCATTCAATTGTTTTGATATTGCTAATTCGCTTATCATACAACAATCTAAAAACTAATGCATCTGTTGAAGGTATTTTTGGATTGAAAAGTACTATGGAAGCTCTCCCTGGTGGCACAGTGGGTTAAAGCGTAGCACTAAGAAGCCACTTCAGCATGAGTTCAATCCCCGCCCTGGAGGTGACCCAAATGGCACGCCAAACCTCTTCTGACCTGCCTGCTGCTCCCCTCAGCAGTATACTTCGTCCATATGCCTGTTCAGCTCCCCACTCTGTCTCTGGTGAATTTTCTCACAACCCCTGCTCCTCTGGCCAGTACCCCAGCTTTGTATACATAAATAAATAAATCTCTAAAAAAAAAAAAAAGTCCTATTGCTAAAATTACTGCATACTGTGACTTATGGGTAGATGAAAACACATACAATGTCCAAAATCTAAGTGGATATATATTTCTGTATTTTTAAGAGTCTGTGGCTTTAAGTATATGATACTGAAAGTTCACCAAGGTCTTTTATATTTCTCAGAATCCATCAAGTCAAAGATTTATAGACTCTTTACTTGAGGTTTACTCTTGAATTCGGATGAGACAAAAGATTACCTTTTTAATAACCTCTATGTGACAGTTAGCATTCTTTTCATTTATAAATATAGATTACAAATTACAGTTGTATTAGCAGGGCCTATGATTTTGTCAACATTAGAGATCACAAGATATTTTTATTATATTCTAATTGTTGCACATATAAAACTAATATTTAAACTAGTGTAGATTTTCAGAAAAATCTATTTTATTACAAATTGTTTTTATTATTTTATAAAAATATTTCAATGGAATTTGTTTCCTATGTACTTTATTTTATACATTTAACTTTATTCTTAGAATACTCTATAGGTTTCATCAGACTTCCAGATAAGTCAATGGTATCAAATAAGATACAGAGCCCTACAAAAGGAAAATAATCCTTTACAAAGATTTATCAATTTGAGTGAGAGTTGGTGAAAATTTTGTAGTAGGCCTGTAATGAACAAATTCCAAGATAAATTTCTCCTCTTGAAGTTATAAATCTGTAGTAATTGCTATAAAAAAACAAACAGATACTTCTCCCATGGACAGCTGGATAGGTCTGTGCCTGTTGTGAAGGAAGAAGTGATAGCATAAGATTTCATAGACTGGATCCTCCCTTGGTGGCACAGCAGGTTAAGGCACAGCACTGCAAGCCAGCCGCAGCCACTGCAGTGTGAGTTCGATCCCCCGCCCTGGAGGTGACCCACATGGTGTGGCAGACCTCCCCTGACCAGCCCACTGCTACCTTCAGCAGTGTACTTTGAAGATCCCCACTCCGTCTCTGATGAGTGCTCTCACCACCCCTGTACCTCTGGCCTGCACCCCAGTTCTGTATGAATAAATATATAAATCCTTAAAAAAAAAAAAGATTTCATAGGCTAATAGCAAAAAGTCAGTTGAGCTTCTGGCTTCTGATTCTCAAGGAAACTTGTTCTACCTAGGGGCTACCATGCTGTGAGGAGCCACGGGTGAAGTTTCTTATCAACTAGGTTGACAGCTTCATCTAATCCCAGCTACTATATCATCCCAACCCAAATGCCAGTCACATAGATGGGGGAGACTCCAGGTGATCTCGGCAACCACAGCCATTCACCCTGCACTGGAAACCCAAGACCTCAGGGAGCAGAGTCATGTCGTCTCCTTGTGCCCGGTCTGAATTCCTGACATACAGACTACGGGTCAAAATAAAATGGTGGCTTTTTATGCCACTGAGTTTTTGAGTGATTTGTTATGTTGCAAGAAGTCAACAGTATAGGGCTTAAGATGAGCCCAGTGTAAATCTAGTTATATGTCATGAATTTGTATTAGTAAATAATGTCAGCTAACAAAACAGATGATTGGTAGCTTGAGAGCTATGCAATTTTCATGAAGAACAAACAAGTTGCAATTCAACAGACTGTAAAAGGGGAGTTATATAATTCTCGCTAGATGCTCAGAGATGAAAAGGAATCATCTGCGGAAACCCATTTGAGCTATCTGGAGACTACTCATTATCTCTTCCCAAGACTCATTTTTCACCTCACTTTTTTCCAACAAAGTATGGACACTGGGGCTATGTTTTGTTCAATAGCAACACAATGTACATTTTTTGCTGGAGGATGGATCTCCTTAAGGAATCGAAGAACAAATGGCTTGATCTCCTTAAGAAATCTGGAAGAACAAACAGTTTAGTTGCCAGAGGCTGAATCCTGTGGATTCTCTTGGACACCTCCATAAATATCCAGTGCCTGATCTCCCTGTGGCCATAAGCATACTGCTTGTTGCCATCTACCATGAGGCACAAAACACACAGTCCTGAACAATGAGCCACACACACCAAGACCTACCCCAAGGCACGGTGAGCAATACATCTCAGATAAGAAGGAAAACCCAGATTTTGGTAGTACTGTGGGTCTTAAGGGCTGTCAATCATTTGAATGATGGAATGTGTGGAGTAGGAGAGAGAAACAGTTGTTTTAAAGCTTTTTTTTTTTTCAATTACAAAAAATTTTTTAAAAATATTTATTTGTTTATGTATATATGTATGTATTTAAGCATAGAGGAACAAGGGTATAGGCCAGAGGTGTGGGAGGTGAGAGACTTCACCAGAGACAGAGTGGGAAGCAGAACAGATGGATTTACTGAAATACACTGCTGAGGGGAGCGGTAGAGGAGACAGACAAGGGCTGCTGTGCTCTGGATTAGCTCTCTGGCTGGGGATTGAACTCAGGCCACAGCATTGATAGCACTGAGACTTAACCCCTACGCCATCAGGCAGGCTCCTACAAAAAAAAAAAAAAAAGTTTAAGAGGGCCCTCCCTGGTGGTGCAGTGGGTTGGGGTGCAGAACTACTGAAGCTGGCCATGGCCCCTTCAGTGAGAACTCAATCCCCCAGCCTGGAGGTGACCCACATGGTATGCAGACCTCTCCTGACCCACCTGCTGCTCCACTCAGCAGTGTTCTTCACCCATCTGCCTGTTCTACTCCCCACTTTGTCTCTGGTGAGTCCTCTCACTGCCTCTGCACCTCTGGTCTGTACTCCCATTCTGAATGCATAAATAAATAAAATAATCTTAAAAAAAACCTTAAAAAAATGTTTAAGGCTGATAATTAGAGATCTGCCACAGAAAAAATATTCTGGAACAAATGCTTATGTTTATAAATTTTTTTTAGATAAGTAAATACTGAATTTATTACAATGCTTAATTCTAAATTATGTTGGATTAATATACTTGTGAATACATATGTACATATATATTTTATTATTTTCTATTTATGATCTATAAAACCATGGCAATACTCAATATGAGATCAAATTAAGGAACATGTTACTTTTATTTTCCTTTAGTATTTACAACAAATTATAGGTTGCCATGCAAACTTTCTTATATCTAAAGCCTTGTTCCAACTGAGCAAAATTAGCAGTTTGCCTTGTGCAAACATTATTAAGGGCTTCAGAACTTTCCTGAAGATGAAGAGAGTTTGGAAATAAGATCAATTTGAAAGGGCTTCAAATTCATCGGGGAACAAATTTAGTTACACAAAATTTCCATTGGTCTGAAGGTATCAGGCTTGGATAAATTTTAAGACTTTACACCTTAAAGATATAGGTTGGGAAGAAACGATACTGTTTCATAAGCGTGAGGACCACCTGGGGCTGAATCTTCCGGTTATGGAACCCCAGTTCTCAGAAGGAATTCACAGAAAAGAAACTACAAAGAAGTAAATGTTGTACCTGTGAGGTAGGTGTTGTGTGAGGAATTAATGAAATAGTGAGAAAGAGGCTGTGACATATCTTCATTCAAATCCAGTTTCTCAGGTGAAACGACTCCGTTTTCTTCTCCACTCAGGTAGCGCATAAATCCATCCACTGATATCTGTCCTGGAAGGAATAAACATTAAAAAGAATGTGAATGTATTCTTTGTGTAGCTTGCAGGTATCATGTGAATTCAATTTTTCCCCGCGAAAACTCTGGGAGCATCTATGGTAGAAGACAGTAGCTACAGTTGCAATTTAATGTAGATAAGCATTACCTTACAATAATGCTATTACACTACAACTATTTTCAAATGCCACAGATATTATAGAAGAAAACTTAGTAACATGAACCTCACTGACATCCAAATGAGGTAAAAACCCAAGTGCCATTAAAAAAAAATGTGTATGCATATAAATACTGAGGTGCAGGTCCGAGGTGCAGAAGGGTAAGCGATTTACCAGAGACAGAGTGGGGCACAGAACAGGTGGATCTGAAATACACTGCTGAGGGGAGCAGCGGGTGAGACAGGAGAGGTCTGTTGCACCATATTGGTTAGCTCCCTGGCCGGGGATCAAACTCATGCCATGACAGCTTTATAGCACTAAGACTTTAATCCCTGTGCTACCAAAGAGTTCCCCGACCTACTTTTAAATTTAGTTTACTAGGATTATATTTATTTTTTTTTTTTGTTGCAATGTTTCTGAAGTGACTAATGCTATATACTGAGGTAATTATTTGTCATAGTAATCTTTTAGACTACTTAGGAAGGTACAACCCAATTATTTTTGCCCATCATCACAGAATATTTCTCAATCTTAATAATCACACAAACAGGCATAGAAAAGAATACACACATACAACATCTGTAGATCTGTGGGAAAGGAAGACCTTTTCAGTAAAAGTTGGATCTTAACAATTAACTTTTCTTTGTAATTTTTGTACTGCTATAAGTGTGACCTTTGTTCACTAAAGAAAAATGAACAAATGAGATGAGCAGGGAGGAAAATTAAAACCGTTTCTGAAATGTCTGACTCCTATTTCAGAGGTAACTTATGTTAAAATCCTGGTGTGCGCACTTCCAGAAAAAAAAAAAAGTGTGTGTGATTGTATGATTGCTTTATGATGGTGTAATTGTGTCTGTGTGCGTGTGTGTGTGTGTGTGTGTGTGTGTATATATATATATGATTTAGTGACCTCCTATGTATGAAGGAAGTATATATTTTGACCACTGAATATAAATACAGATAAATGTTTACTGATATCATATAAAATACAGTATTTGTTTTAAACACTCAAAATATGTAGTAGCTTAACATGACTAAGTATTATTCCATTATCACTGTACATTAATGTTGTTTTACTTTTTCATGTGTAAATGCCACTGCAATGAATACTAAATCTTTGAATAAACTGTTGATTATCTGCTTAGGATGAATTTCCTGAAATAGAATTGCTGGTTCAAGGATTCAAGGACTGCAAATTTTTGAGGGTTTAGTGTACATAACCAATTTGCTTTCTGTTAAAGTCCTAGCAATTTACTCTTTTACCTATGATTTTCCTTCTTTTCACTCCTACATTAAATGCTCATAGGTAAAAGTATTATATCTAATAATTCTAACTTTTGTTAATTTGAGCATATTTTTTATTCTTAACTAGTATGTGGTATGTATCTGTAAATGGCAAGCCTATTACACACTATTGACTGTTACTTTAGCTACTCTTTCATATCTTGTAAAATTCTCAGAATGACTGTTTTTCCAGTCATTTTTCCAAAATGACTTTTATACTTTCAAATGTAAACAGAAATTTGGTTATTGGTTCTTGATGAATGGAGCTGAACTGTATTAAGAAATATTTTTGGTTCTCCCTGGGCCACCAGGTTAAGTCTCAGCACTACCATGACAAAGGCCCATCAGGAAGGCCAGAGTTTGATCCCTGGCAGGGGAGCCAGACCTCTGTGGACTGCCTGCCTCTCCCATTAGCAGTGTATTCAGTAAATAAGGCAGTTCTGCTCCCCACTGTCTCTGGTAAATCCCTTACACCCTGCACCTTTGGCCTGCACCCCAAGTCTATGCAAAATAAATAAGTAAAATATTTTAAAAGATTTTTCAAGAAGCTTTTGAATAGGAACAATTGTACTATGAACACCTTAAATCAACTTGAACACATACTTTAGTAATCTTAATAATGATAAAAAGAAGTGCTAAGAGGTATCTATGCAGTAGGAATGAGAAATATGACATCAAAGTTCTCATTTGCCATGCTGCGTGACCAATTTTTAATAAATGTCATAGTTCATACCTTGAAATAACCTTCACTGAACAAAGTGATCATTGATGAGAACAATTTGGTTATTGACTTTGAAGTTTATTTTATTTTATTTATTATATATTTTTAAAGATTTATTTATTTATTCATATGGAACTGGAGTACAGGCCAGAGATGTGGAGGGTGAGAGGATTCACCAGAGACAGAGCGGAGAGCAGAACAGGCAGACTGGCGAAATACACTGCTGAGGGGAGCAGCGGGCAGGCCAGGAGAGGTCTGCCACACCATGTGGATCTCCTCCGGGGCAGGCTGGGATCGAACTCATGAGGAAGTGGCTTTAGCTTCTTAGTGCTGTGCTTTAACCCGCTGCGCCATCAGGGAGGGCCCTATTTTATTTTATTTTATTTTCAGTGGGTTACATTTATTATTGCAGACTGGTCCCAATTTCTGCAAACAAACCAAACTCAATGTCTGTTAGAAAAAGAAGTATTTCAACTGATAAGTTTAAAAATATTTTGGTATAGAAAACTAATTTGGAGGTAAATTATAAAGAAAAAACTAATTTCTTCAGTCTTTCCTGTTTCCTGTGACAAGTTCATCTTATCAGATTCTTCTCAGATTAGTTTTCCTCTTTGCATTCCTTCTTCCCGTACTTTAAACAAAATAAACACACATTCACTGATTATCTACTATGTGATAAATGCACAGAAAGTTAAAGTACAATCAAATACAGCCTTTGACTTCAATAAACTCACAAGCTCACAGCAAATACAACCAACCATTCACACTTGAAAAACCAATCATGAACTCCTCAAGCAAGGTATATTTATATCTTTTTCACCCCTGGAATTTAGCACAATGCTTTATGTACAATAGTTTTTAAATCAAACTTCCTTTTCAATAATTAGTGATTCAAAATGGAAAATAAACTGATTTGAAATAGAACACCAGGATAGCATAATTTTGTTTGATTTCTTAATCTGATTGAACAATATGAAATGGGTAATATTTGGTGGCTTTTTTAACCTATGCAAATGACAATTTCATATAGCTTAATCCCTAACTAGTTATTCCTTGGACAGGTACAGAATCTGTAGGTACTAGCAAAGGAGAGCAATGGGATGTCATAGCAAATAGGCCTCTGAGGTTCTAATAATGTGTATAACCAGGAGCTATGGAGTACACAAAACTTGCATATGTCTACTTTCATAGGTATGAAAATGGCAGAAGTAATATATTATATGACTAAGTATACAATTTTTTTGATACTGGATTTGACCTTGAAGGTATTAGTTTGTGCTCACAGAAATGAATATTCTTTGGTACCATCAGCAACCATAAAAAAAAAAAAAATGAAAGCAAAGCATATGCCAACATGGCAAAAATAATTGATTTTTAACGTTAGTAACAATCCCATTTGTTCCCTCTAGTGCCTTCTGGAAACTTGTGTTGATAAAGATTATCAACTTCAAACCCAGAAAAAATACAGCTGAATTTAAAACAAAGCTGGTTAATATACTACAGATGAATTAAACATAACCTTTGGGTTATCTTCTCTACCTTTATTATTTCATAAGAGTCAAAGGTTTAACATAATTTTAGGATAAAACAGATAAAAATTGGTAAAAACAAACAAACAAACACAAGTTAGGTGTCAAAGTCAAGAAAAACAAATGAAAATGTAAGGATAAGGAGTGGTCCGCTAAAGGATCAGAGTTCATTTGTAAAAGTGCCGATGTTTGTACTAAAAATTAGTTCTGACTAATGAAGGATTTGGGACAGAAAACAGAATATTTTGTTGTATATAAACTACAGTTGGAATATTTGCTGTGCTGTTGACTTAAATGCATCGTCCATTTCCATCAACCTTGCACCTTTTTTTGCAAAACTGCTTATGTATTTTTTTTCTGGTCCACTGAGGAGCAGAGAAGAGTGAAAAACCTTGAGGAGTAGAGAAAAAACTGCTTTTCTAAATAGATTACTAAAAGCACAAGAAACTTCCTTCCATTTCTGTCAGCACTTTAACTGATCAGTGACAAATTCCTCAACCACTGGATGAATAAATTAGAGACTCTTAAGTCTCCTTTAATGCCAAAAGTTTATGAATTCAAGTGGTTTGAACAAATTTGGATGATTAATAACTAAATTTAATAAAATGTTCCATATTAGCATGGATTATGAAACATCAAACCACAATAAGAAACAATGCTATACTTTTCTGAAACAGAATCATCAGGAAGTAGAGTTTAGAAGAATAAGGACAGTAGACAAAGGCTGCAGATAAAGCCTCTTACACTTTCCTTAATGATTGATTGATACACTTTCAATTGTAGATTTCACTCATATAATGACACCTATATTAAGTAATGAACCAATTAAGATGGGAAGACTATAAATTCCTTAAAGATGGAAGAAATAGGCCCTTCCTGGTGGCACAATAGGTTAGGACGCAGCACTGCAAGCTAGCTGCAGCCACTTCAGTGCAAGTTCGATCCCCAGCCGGAGGTGATCCACATGGCACGACAGACCTTTACTGACCTGCCCACTGCTCCCCTTAGCAGTGTACTTCCTCAATCTGCCTGTTCTGCTCCCTGCTCTGTCTCTGGCGAAGCCTCTCACTGCCCCTGCACCTCTGGCTTGTTCCCCAGTTCTGTATGCATAAATAAATAAATCTTTAAAAAAAATCGAAAAAACATTGCTCTATGAAGCTTACATTCAAAAGCATCTCTGCTCTTTAATGATAAAAGAAACTGATGGTACAAAATTGAAAATACCTCACCTTTAATGGGGAACAAAAATTTTCAGACACAAGAAGAATGTAGATGACAAAGTAAAAGTCACCAGTGGACACATATCTGTCAAGTCAATCTTCAGCAATATCTTTGCTACAAAGAAACTCAAATGCCACAACATTTTGCACAAATGCCGTAGGCAGCACTTGTGTCTCTGTCTCCTTCTGTTCTCTCTCTATCTCTCTGGCTTTGCTAATGATGGAAGCTCCATGTGGCTCTCCTGAAACATATCAGTCTGACATGTTCTACTGTGATGTTTCAAAAGGATGGGAACTATGGGTATATCACTGATGCTCAGCTGGATGTATTTCATGCTTACAAGTGCATGCAAAGACCTTTGACTATTTACTGGGGTAGCAGTTGCTCCAGTGCTTTCTCTCACCTGGAGTCACCCTATATACTTCAGAACCAATTAAGAATGAAGAATGAAAGGCACTATAGGAACAGAACTAAGTCATTTATTGTTGGTGGTTGTGGATGGACCAATTCTCAGGGTTAGGTTTGAGAATAGCAAAAGATGTGTTCATTAGAGTTCTAACCTCTGCAAACTTAAAACATAGCAAATAAAATTCCTTCTTCATGCCTTTTGATATGCACTTCAAATTTCTGTTCATTTAGTCTAGTGTTCTAATGCCTATGTAGTAAAGGAGTTTGGAGTCTGCAGACTGCCACATTAAAAGACAAGCATTGACTTTATGCTGGTCAAATACACCTTCTGGCTTTTTGAAGATGCAACTTTCAGGAATTGTCAGAGAAGACCAACTATTGGTTCAATCTACCCCATTTCTCTTTCACTTTTCTGCTTCCCAAGTCTGCAATAGATGGAGGAAAAGTTGTCCAGTTCTAATTGCTGTAGGTTGAATTCGGAAGCAAGGAGTCAGAAGGGAGCAAGAACCCACCGTCTTAGTTGCTTTTAATGTACAGCTGCTACTGCAGATGATCAGGAGGAAAACACTGTGGTCCTGAAGTGACCGACTGGAGCAATTTTATATATTTAGAACTATAAATATAGTTGCTACCTAGAACTTCATAAAAACATGCTCTCATTTCTCTTTGATTAGAAGGAAATGGCTCTACATCTTTTATGTTAAGTTTTTTTTGCAGTCTATACTTCAAAATCATGTGCTTGTATTGCTAATTCCCACCATGGATGATGAGGCTATACCCTTTCTTCTCTTTCTCCCACAGTACATATACGCATACTTCCCATCCTTCTGGGATATTTATAATTTAGTTAGATCAGTATTCAATCATAATTTAGTTATACTGATTATATTATCATGACTATGTATTCTGTTGTACCTTGGGTAAGCTGGTGATTATTTTTCTTCACTTAAATGAATGCACTTTTTAGAGTTAGTTATATCATGATCTTGGAAATGACAGCAAATAGCGTGATAAAAACAAGAATACATGAATAGATAAATATTATCTATATTTATATTATATTTATATTTTAGTGATCATATTTCCTTATATTTTTTTAAGTTCAATTTTTAAATTTTCTTTGTAGCCAATTAATTGCCTATTTTTTCACTTAATTTATTTGCACATATCCAATCCAAAAGTATCAGTTAATGTCCTTTGGAATTTCTTTTAAAAAGCATTCTGTTCTTTTCTGGTCATGTAATATGCCCTGCTATCTTTCTAAGACTATCACCTATATGTACAGGCACATATATGTATACCAGCATTCTAGAGCTTAATGGGGAAGAAGGCTGGACTCAGCATGCTTAAAAACTTCTCACTAGATTTCTGAACCTCTTAATAATATAATAAAACACAGTGTATTCCAAGTTTTATTTACTTGAAAAATGACCTACTCTGATACAGACTAATCAATTTCTATTTCTTTCACTTTGTTGAACCTTATTTTTTTTGTGTAGCATGTATTTCTCTCTCATGGTTAGCTTTTTCTTTTTAATGGGGGAATGTATCTCACCAAATTTCTTAGCTAGGGCTCGTGATTGCTAAGTTTTTAGGCCTTATACATCTAAAATGGGATTAATGACAATGGAATAACTTGATAGCTTATCTGGATATAATATTCTATATTGGAAATCTTTTAGATTTTTGTAGGAAAATGTGCTTCATAGTCTTTTAGCTCCTACAGTAGTTATTAAGAGGTTTGAAGACTTACTGATTCATCATTCTAAAAACAGATCACATAACCTTTTATATATATATATATATGTACATATATATATATATACACACATATATAATTGTTGCTGCTAATTTACTGTATCTTATTTAGTCTCAGTTTCTTGAGTCTCAGTTTCTGAGTTTCAAAATAATATGCTTTAGCATAGGTTTATTTTTATACCCTGTGATGGGCGTTCTTTGAGTTGTTTCAGTATAAAAGCTATTATCCTTTTATTTGGGAAAAAACCATGCATTATCTCCAAGATAATTTCCTCCATTGTTTCTTTCTGGAATATTATTTAGTCATATTAAATTTATACTATATTAAATTTGTATATACTATCACTACAATTATTAAATTTTATTTATTTTCTCTAACTTCTGGGAGATTTCCTAAACTTTAGCTACAAATCTTTGAATATTTTTCTTTTTCTGTTAACTTTAGAACCTATAAGAATCAGGTAATATTCTCTGACATTTCTATAAAAAAGGATTCTGTTCTTTTTCAGTAGTGTAGTATGTTCTGCTATCTTTCTAAGACTATCATATATATGTACAGACACATATATGTATACCTGCATTTGTGCCAAATGGGGAAGAAGGCTGGGCATCTCAGCATGCTTATAATTGTTTTATTTTCTCATTGTCAAAGTTGTAGCCCTATTTTCACCAGGGATTGTGTCACGAGACCCTTTGTTTTCTTATCTCTATTAAATAAACTAGTAGTCATCTCTCCAGTAGAAGCTCTCACTATTCCTTTAACGGCTCTCAGTCAATCCTTCTTATGTTGGGCTTTACCTCTAAAGTTATTTCCGGAGAAACCTAATACTATCAGTTTTTGTGACTTTAAACATTTTCAGAGTATAACCTGTGGTTTTCAAACCACAGATCTATAACCAGTATTCTCAAAACTGTTAGAGCTGAAAACATACAGGTGGTTACCAATATTATATAAGGGTGTCTCTTATTTTATTATCCGAACCCTTGCTAGATTATGCTTTAAAATACCTCTCTTAATGCAACTTTACTGTGGTTTCCTTGAAGTTTATTTAGGTGGTTATATTCAGTCTACTTGTCTTGATTTTCCATAGTTTTTCCACTACACTAGACTGCAGAATTTTTGATGATTAAATTTTAAAAAGTCAGATTTCATATGCTTTAGACTTTTATCCAGCATATTCAGGTAAAATGAAATCATATGGATGAAGTGAAGGTCTTTCACAGGACTGCTTTCCCTGGTTAGGGATTTAGCATGGGTTCCTTCTATTTATATTTTTCTAATGTAAAATATGCAGGTCGTAATCCCTCAACACAGATGTCACTACTTAGATATTCCACTTTCAGGTTTCCCTTGCTGCATCTTTTCCCAGGGGTGATGTAGTCAGAGTTAAAGGAGTAGCCTGAGGTGTCAGATACTTATTAGGGGTGAACTTGCTTGGACCCTTTGGTTTTTCTTGCCTATCTCACAATACAGTTTTTGTAGAATACTTATGTATGAGAAATTGTCAATGTACTGATTTTCCAAGTTACTCATGACTGAGTTAAAATGGTATTTGGTTTTCTCAGGACCAAAAGGGTGAGATGTTCAACTTCCCTAGTATTTGTCTAATTCCCATTCATGGGATATAGCCCTCTTGACTTTATTTAATCAGCAGATAATACAAAGACTTTCCAAGTCATCTTACCCTATGTAAGTAGCTAACACTCTTATTTCCCGCACTACTTTTTATTTCTCCAAGGCACTTATGACATCTTTCAATTTATACTGTTCCTAGTTTTGGTCTCTTCCTGTAAGTTTCATGATGGCTAAGACTAAGTGTCTTCATTTGATTATGTTGGATTCGTTTCTGAGACCAGAAGTTGGGGAATAGTTTATTAGAAACAATGGTATGGAGGGATAAGGAAGGCAGTCAATGATGATGAATTATCAAACAATCATGGCTCTAGGCAACTAAAATTTAATCTCTCTAGGAAATAGGGAAGAACATGGACTTGAGGGTTATCCCATTTTAGGGAAAAGGGAGCTAGACTATTTATCCATTAAGTCCTATCAGTCACTAGCTGAGGTCTACAGGACTAATTCCTCAGTACTTTTGGCTGTCACATACTCAGCAAGAGGAGTCTCTGAGAGCCAAGACAAGAACAAGAAGAACAACAAAATCTCCCAGCAAAGAGTTTCCAGTAATTGGAAGCCCAGCTAGCAGACAGCACTTCTGTAACTTTACTGTTAAGCTTCAGAACACAGGACCTGTCATAGAAATGCTCAGTAAACATTAGGTGAAAAAATGAATATTGGATCCTACAATTATTAACATTGATGTGATAGCACATCTCATGAAAGGTTTTGTCATTCATGTTAGCAACTAAATTAGTATTCAATCCAATTAGTATCATAGAGACCTGAAAATGAAAATTCTGAGTATAGCTTAGATAACACTGCAAAAGAAAGGTTAAGACAAAAACATGAAAGAAATGGCAACTCAGAAAACCACACCAAGGTGTCTGGTCCAGCTTTGACTGATGATGGTCAACAAGTAGACTTAGTGACTGTGGAGATTACAATGGAGAGTTGAGTTCCAAACAAATTCTTGGAGACACTGAAAGGTTTTTCTTTATGCCCTTACTCTGCCTAGTCCCCGGAAGAAGCATTTATGTTTAAGCCTTAAAGTCTAAATACATTGAAATAGATGAGAGAACTAGGATAATTCATAATAGGGGGGAAATCAGCCCCTAAACAAGAGAAGATTTTATTTCATTACATTGTACATTTATTAAGTCACCTGTCCTGCCCATACCCTTTCTAAATTTCTTTGTTCAGAACCCATATAATCTTTTTCAAAATCCCAAAAAAGTGTATCTGAAATAAATCCACAGGCCCTTCACCTTCCATTTAGAAGTTTTGTGGAAGTCACTGCTGCTCAGTTTGTGAAACACAAATGTTCTTCATCGCTTATTGCACTGAAACTTCTGAGTTTGGTGGTGGGTCCTTAGCACTTCACTCTCTGATAACTTCACCAGGGAAGGAGAAGCAGCATAGCAGGGCATGGCTAGAAGCTAATCTTGAAGTAGAATTCATGGCATATTACTAATGTGCCTCAAAAGTTCACCAGTTGGGCTCTTTCCTGTTTAGTATGTGTGTTTTTTTAGCAGGATGGTTACCTTGGAAATGACCCCATCATGGCATCAAAGCACTGATATGGAATTGCTCCCGAGTTAGTCCTAAAAGTAGATGTAAGGCAGCAGCAAGGAAGTGCTAAAGAAAAGTAAAATAATGTCATGGAGGGCTAAGGAAAGAAAATGAATCTGTGTTTATAAACACAGTACTTTTTAAAAGAAAAATAATGGCTTCTGACTTTAAAAGAAATATATTGAATAAGTGCAAGCAGGATAGGGAAGGCAGAAAGGAAAACAGCCAGGCTTTGAAGAGATTTACGAATTTAATCTACTTCCAGTGTATTATTTGACAAACTTTTATATACTGTTTACTATAAGAAAATATTAACTTTCTTTATTCTCTTAACTCACGAGTTGGGTACTACTACGATACCTATTGTATGGATGAGAAACCTAAGCCAAGTAATAACTGGCACAAACTCACATACAACTCATAAGCGGATAATTAGGACTTAAGCTCAGTAATCAGGGGCTGTGTTCCATGCCATTAACCATTCTGCACCTTGCCACACATAATCTAGTACTAGGAGAAGGTAAATTAGAATGCTGCTGCCTGCTTTTTGATGATCACCATCAGAGAGTTAACACTACTTTAGTGCTAACTACATTCCAGAAATTCGATAAGATGTCCCCTTTGATTCCCATTTTCAGTTGAGTAAACTGAGTGGTAAAGATGATAGCAGCTTGTCTGATGTTCAGGGGTACTTAGGATGAGATTCGGACCCCAGGGCAAAGGAAAGACAGCTGGTGGGGAGTCCGTGGGAATCAACCAAGTAACTTTCCCAGTAATGGAGTGTAAGAAAGGCAGGGATGAAGAAGGAAAGTGTTTTGTCTCTACGGCAGTTGGCTTCAATCTGGGCACCCAGGATTATTCTCAAAAATAGGTCTGAATGTGAACACAGAAGAGGGTTTTTTTTTTCCCCCTCCTGATTTACTTATCTCTCTAAAATGTGTTACCTTAATCTTTCTGTTAAAAGAAGCTGGGTTTAGGCAGGACAAATGACCCATCTGGCAGAGCCTGAGGATTAACTTTTTGATTTGGATTTGTCTATCAAGGTCTAAAATTCTCTTCCAGATTTCATTTATATTCTAATCTCTGCAAGTCATTTCAAGGCATCCTTCTGAATTTTTATTCTCCAACCCATGAGTTTAACTTCTATAGAAAAAAGAAAATACCACAGAAAACATGTTATGCCAACAGTGAGTACAAGAGAAATGCAAAACAGAAGATGCAGCATTGTTTTGTGGGTTTTGCAAAAAATATGCAGGTTGGCTTAAAAAAAGAAAATTAGATAAACACATGCAAATAATATCTTTCAAAGCCCGGAAGCTCAGAGAAATCTCAACAAATTCAGCTTTGGAAGACAGATGGTCTAAAATTCCACAGTCATCACATATTTGAGGCGAGTAAACTGGAGAAAGTGCCTAACAGATAGAATGGCCACCAGACTCATTGGATGGAGCCAAGTGGCGATAAGGCAGTATCTGGCAATCAACTGTCTGGATGGCACTGGAATGAGGTGGCTGAAAATCCATTCATCATCAATATTCAATCTCCACTCTTTATGTGATGATACCAGGGCCTGCTGAAATGCTACTGGTTCAATAGCTTAGCAGCTTCTGATATCACTTCCGAGCTCAGTTCTGAGAAGCAGTTTCCTTGGCGCATGTTTAGACCTGGTGTGTGACCTCTCTGAGTTCTATTAGACTAGCTCAGAGATACTAAGTACAGAGGGCTTTATCTCCCATGGCTCACCGAAGTCTACTTATATATTTTTAAAGAGAACCTGCTAAATGTTCCTTTTAAAATTATATTTTCTTGGGCACAAACTTTCCAAGTGAATTTTCCAGCTAACAGTGTTTTCTGGTATATAACCTATGAACTTGGCTGATTTCTTTATCTATTTTATTAATTTCTTTTCTATCCTGGAAGTGTAGTATATGCTATATATGTTTTCATGTGTTGCTATTTTATCTTAAATTGAAAAGCCTCATTTATTATTATTCTACCCTGATTGCAAAAGCTGCTCTTTTACCATAACTACACACAAACACAAGTCCATAATTCCACCTAACAATGTTCAATAAATGTTTGCGTGCTCTTCTCAAATGTCTTTGCTGATTAACTCAGTCATCATGGCTTTCTGTGTACCTGTAGTTTATATTAAATTAATAATGACACCTAACTTTGACATACAAAAGACATTCAATTGATACTTGGTAGATGAGTGAACAGATATGTATTACACTGTATCTTGTATTAAAGTTATTTGTATTATCATCTCTCCTCTGAACTACATACAGTCTCCTTCAAATTAGAGACTTTATCTTGATTTTGATCCATTTCTATGGAGTTCTTAGGTTAGATGGTAATTGTTATATTAATCTGTCCATGCAACAGCATCAGGCATGTGTCAGGATGAAGAGATCAATGAACATCAGGCACATTGGAGGAGCTTTCCTTTGACAGGCTAGAAATTCTTGTAATAGTATCAGACTGAGATGGAGACATCTTTTTATACTATTGCGGTCATAGTGAATACTGTTTTGTTGGTAAGGTCATTATAGCAAAGTTTATTAGTGTCCTAGGAGACATGAATGGACTGGACTTCCATCAGTGGATCTTGTCTGATGGCCTATTTCATCCAGAGCAGATTGAGAGGACCTGAAGATTAGCACTTCCTAAGAGCATCTTCAAATGGTGACCATGATCAGAAAACTCAGGTGTGTGTTCTATACTGGTTTCTAGAGTCTGCTCGAGGACTAAGCTCATTAAACACACTTGTATTTCCTGTCTTCTTTTACTTCTTTTCACGTTTTAAATGGACCACCTTTCAAATACTTTTTACTTGAATTCTTCTCTATGTCAAAGAATCCCCCAAAGGCAAGTGGTAATGACATCAGTAAGAAAGAGTTTTGGCTTGTTTTCTAGGTTGAGTGTTAAGAGAGGATGAATGACAAAATCATTTGAAAGTCTTTCTTACCTTTCAGGTAAATATTTTAAAATAGTGTCATCCCTATTCATTGATAATTTGCTTTCATGACCAGTCAGCAGACTTAATAAAATGGGGTGGATTCAGCTACCCAGTTCACTTTACCTCTGGAAGCCAGCATTTGACTATTTCTTTTACTATTTCTATTTTTCCTGACTGGTTATTTTCTGAACAAGGGCGATTTCATCTATGAATGGACATGATTGTGATATTCTGGCTAGAGTTGTTTTTCTATGCAGATTTTGACTTCATTGAAAGAAAGACTGGTGGAGAAAAGAAATAGAACTCAAGGACCAGGCATTTGTCTCTCCTCAGGCTCAATTCCTGCCTCCTGGGAAAGGAGGAAATTTAACATTAAGAAGGGAAAGCAAAGGAAGTTAGCAACTAATGAACAATGGACTCACAATGGCTACCTTGAAAAAATATTTTTGTTAATAGTCTAAAATACTTCAGAGAAGTTTACAGACATAGCAAGCACCAAGTTAAGAGGAGCTTGGGATATACTCACAGAGGGGAGCGTCATTCTTCTGTAACCTTCCTTAGAGGCTAGAAAGTCAGTAAGTAGAATTTAAATGAGATCATAATTAATAAGGCACTAGTCTTGGGCAGCATTCTTAATGTTGTAACTTAATTAAAGAATATAAAGAATTGACTACATCATATAGTTTTCAACTGTCTTTGTCTTTTGGGTAGAAAATCTATCTCATTTGAGTTGACTTTAATCATTGATTAATGCTTTTTTATTTCTTGTATTATTACACAGGGAATCTACAAAAAAAAATTTAAAAGGATGACACCTTAATTGTGAAGCAGATCTTTAAAACAGTCAATATTTCTTCTAGATGAGTGGTTTTTAAACCAAACTTCCTAAATATCCTGCGGCTGTGTCAGAAGTGCCTGCAGAGAATGAGAAGGGGCAAAAGAAGAAACAGAAAGGGGTGAGCTCACTAGCTAAACTCCAAACTCCCCTCTAGTCATTACAAATAGTGCTTTTAGTTTCTCTACACATTGGTCTTTCTTATGATATTTTGTTAGAAGAAGCAAACACAAAATAAAAGGATGCCATATCAAAGACAAGCATGAAAACCACTGCTAGGAATGCCAGTTGCTAACTTCTATAGAGCAGCATTACATCTTTGTTCTCAGCAAGTCTTGATGGAGCACCTGAAGTGGGAGTCGTGGGCAATACTCCATGCCGAGATACAGGACAATGGGCCAGGTGTCAATACTGTCACATCAATGGCCTTAGAGTTTGGGCTAAATGGTTAAGTCTCTGGCAGACATGAGGGCCCATGATTTGAGACTATTGGCCAGATTTTCATGAATGGTAACAACTGAGCTAGAGCTTTGACAGCTTGGAAGGCATGGGCCATGGACAGGGCCCCTTTCCACTGTTTTTCCTTTCAATGTCCAGCTACTCAGACCTTACCTATTCCTCACTTTTGATTTTGTTACAATCATTTATAGAGAATTGCCTTTCTTAGTTTGAAGTAAATTTTATTAATGATGCAATTCGGATACTTATATAACATTACTTCAATAAAAAAAGGAAAAACGGGGAAAAGGAGGCTTTGTGTTGGACTGCACATAGCTTACTGGGAGGTAACCAAGGAAATAATAGTAGGGAAGTGGGGATGTGAGAAGAGAAGGAGTCAGTTAATAAAGGGAATGTGATCAAGCAGACCACAGTTGTGGGAAGCTAGGACTCAGCCCCACTGGGGAGCCTGAGGATGGAGCACATGTATCCAACCTGTCTCACAAAAAGGGCTGTAGGAGAAATGTTTAACCTTCTGACTACTCATGAGGTCATAAATTCCTAAGCATTGCTGGATGGGCTGCAGTTAGGCTAAGAGAATGTCCTAGGAGATTTAAGATGCTGTTGACAGTTTTAGGGTAGTGACTGCCAAGGCACAGGGAAAGAGAACAGATGTTTGCCAGTGTTGGTGTTAGGCCATTTTCCAGGTAAGGAACCCAACTTCAAGTAAAGTCACTTGCTTGAGGTTAAATGGCTTCACTAGAATACTGGGCTAGCCTTTTTCTTTAATTATGGCCTACTTGACCTCTCAAGGATGCACAAAAGAGATTATAAAAGTATCATTAAAAAAACAAAACTAGAAATAAAAACAAAACCAAAAAAACCTGGGCCTTCCCCGTGGCGCAATGGGTTAAGACACAGCACTGCAAGCCAGCTGCAGTCACTTCAGTGTAAGTTGGATCCCCGGCCAGGAGGTGATCCGCATGGCCCAGCAGACCTCTCCTGACCCGCCCACTGCTTCCCTCAGCAGTGTAACTTGTCATTCTGCCTGTTCTGCTCCCTACTCTGTCTCTGGTGAATCCTCTCACTGCCCCTGCACCTCGGGCTTGTACCCCAGTTCTGTATGCATAAATTATAAATAAATCTTTAAAAACAAAACAGAACTACCTAATAAAGAGGAATGGTACTGGCAAAAAATTTTCACCTTCGAAATAATTATTTAAAATAATCTGTTAGAAAAATTAAATAATGATGTAATAAGATTTCAGTATAAATATTTCTATTTTAAATGGTAATTCTAATTGTATTTTAATAAAAAATCAAAAAGAATGATTAACTCAAAAATGAATGTGTGTTTAGCTACATGCCATAATTTCAAATTCAACACCAGATTCTTTTAACACTCTTAATTGTATTTAGTTAAACAGTGTGCTACCTGAGATATAGAAACCCTCAGGAACTCTTCTGGAATAAAGTTTAAATTTTATCTCCTGACTCATAAACATTTGAAATACTGTTGAAGATTCCACTTTTAAATATTGAAGTAAGTGATCACTTTTCATTAGTTCAGGTTGACAAAGGCTTAGTGGTAAACAATTATATCCAAACTTCTTATTGTAAGTAGCTTATTTTGTAGGAATTCTCAGAAAATGTTTTCAATGATGAGAAAGGTAGAAGGTAGAAGTGGCAAAAGGTCAAATGTCTTCCTAAGATACGAAAAGCAGTGATGATGAGTTGTTAATATCTAACCTGGTTTTAATGGGATATGTTTACAGTTTTTATCTGCAGAGTGATCACCTTACCTTCTTCTAAGAAGCACATTCTTGGTCAATTTGAGAAACAACCTCTCTGCTATTAACAAATCCACAAACTTCAGGTAGTTAATTGCTCAATGGGGGTAGAGAAAGTCATGGGAGCTAAATCTGTCCAAATACTACATTCCACACTGAGGTGACAGTGATACAAGTACAGGAGTGGGGGTAGGTGCAAGTATGGGGATTTTTTTTTTAAAGATAACGGGGTACAGGCCAGAGGTGTGGGGGTGAAGAGGATTCACTAGAGACAGAATGAGGAACAGAACAGGCAGATGGATTGAAATGCACTGCTGAGGGGAACAGCGAGCATGTCAGGAGAGGTCTGCCATGCCATGTAGGTCATCTCCCTGGCCAGGAATCAAACTCGTGCTGCAGTGGCTGCAATAGCTTCATAGTGCTCTGCTTTAACCCTCTGTGCTACCAGGGAGGGCCCCAAGTCTGAGGAACTTTTAATAGAATTACGAGTAAAACACATTTTATATTCTCCTGACGTTGGTTGAGTTGATAGGCCTGCTACTGCTGCTGGTTTTCTTCTCATCCCAATAATCACAACTAGTACAGAGAAAATGATGGTGCATGAAGAAAGGCAATTTCAGATGACATCATTTGAGCCCTAGATGCAATCATGCTTTAAGTCATTAACACCTTGACCATTTCCCTATATGTATTAGTAAATTCCTTTTGATATTTCAGTTTCGATTGTTTCTTTCCTTTCTTTCATCTGAAGAGCCACCTGTACTATAGGTTACAAGATTCCCAAGCCCAGTAAGCAATCTATCAAATTCTGAGTGTTTCTTGCTATTGACAACAGTGAAAAAAAATATAGCCCAGTTTTATGAGCATTTTAAAATAAAACAATATTGAAAGTGCACTTTAGTTATTTATACTAATGTAATCACTGTTAATTTGGGTTTATTTGAAGTAGAAATGCTTGCTATATTTATATTTCTATATGCTGTGCTTAAAGCCAAATTGCTTTGCCATTATTCATTTTGAATTCATTTAAACTATTATACTTCAAATTCAGTGAATATTGATCAAATACTGAAAGATTTATATAGTGGCATTTTTTATGATTTAATTGCAACAAAACAGGGAAGCTTTTCTATAGTACACCTTATAAAACTTTAAAAAGTGATTAAAAATGAATGTAGCTTAAAAAAATCCGCTAATAGCACATTCTGATATGTTAATTTAATTGCTTAACAAATACTCATGAAATCTGTTCTAGAAAGATAATAAAACTATGAACAAATGCAACAGTTTTGTCTTGGTTTGACAATTTACTTAAATTTGGCCTTCTTTTACAGATCTTTCTGTTGAATCTAGAGATCTGCAGTCCTTTGCCAAAGGCACCAATGTAACTTTTATTTCTCATGTGGAAATGTATTTCTCATGTGGAAATAAATTATGTAATTTTATATTTCCCTGTTTGTTTATTGATCAAAATGCTTGAATGAAGTAGTTCACTAAAAGTTAAAAATCCTGCTTACTCAAAGAGAATCTAATTATGAGATCTTAGGTAAGTCATTTGGGCACAAAACTATGGTGAATTTCTTTGGAAAATAATATCATCCGTTTTGAAAGTTCCACATTAGATGAAAATTAATTCCTAGCACAAGCATTGAAGTCTAATCAAATTCTTTCCTAGTCCATAAACAAATATTTTAAAATTGTAATCCTCTTAATACAATACTTAATACAATAAAACAACCTTTTCTACTCATCTCTGCTCACAGAAATGAGTCAAAGCAGCAAACAAAATGAAGTGATGAGAAACATGGCAAGTTCATTTTAATAATAGAGTTTGTGGTACTAAATGAATACTGTGATTGAAAAAGCACATCCATGCTGAGGAAGGCTTCATGATCAATATCAAACAAAGTGACATAAATAATGTTGCTACTTTAAATATAAATGAATTTTGTGAGTGGCTATAATCCTGTGATTATGGAATTTATATCCCAGAGAACCATAACATGATAATAAATACACTTATAATTGTTAAGAAGCTTCATCTTAATTTTCACTAGAATCAAAAATTGTTTTTTCCTCTGTATGCATGCCTTAATCAGAATATGATGTGTGGAGCCATAATTTGCTGATTAAAACACGGGCTATCAGTACTGTGGTGAAAAGGGGGTAGGTTAGGGCCAACTTGAGGTTTTGACGTACCTCACTGATTTTACAAAAAAGCCTTTTGTTTTCCTAGTATCATGGACTGTTTTTAGAAGTCCTGTTGGATTTGTTTTAACACTTCTAGTTATTTTTGGCCAAGTTCAAATTTCAGAAGGGAAGTGGTAAGCTGTCTAGGCAAAATCTCCAAGGAGTTCCTCCCTGTTTAAAGATAAGGAGACATCCCATCTCTTGTTGCATTAGGAAAGACAGGACAGAAAATCTGAATAGATTCAGGGGTGGGTCTGGTAACACAAGAATGACAGCAACAGCAAAGGCAAATTTGTAATCAATGAACTAAACAAAAACTCAAAAATTCACTTATAGACTCTTAACTGATTACATATTGGGTAAAATTGAAGATTTTGTTTTTATATTAAATATGTTCATTTCCCACCTAGAGGACCAGTTCCAGAATAAATATAATAGGCTAAAAACATTCTAACCTACTTTATGGTAACTAGTCTTAATGATTTTAAGTTTGTTTCTGTTACTATTATCAACGGACATGCAACTTATTCCTTTTTAGTCATTGTTCAATTGCACTTTATTTTCCTCTTTATGAAGTAACTAAGCAATTTCCAACATCGGTGATAGCAAAAATTTTTCAATAAAGATGTTTAAGTCCAGATGAGATTTGGTTTAGGCATACAGACACAGCTTAAGATTCTTCTCAGGGACAAAGATGCCACAGGTAATTAAAAATGCTCATAAATTAAATCTTCATGGTCTTATTTCTTCAGAAATTTCTTAATAACTTCTAGGAAACCTAGAGCTGTCCTGATACCAATTTAAACTACCTTTTCATAGAAAGGCAGGCATTATAGTATTTCCTCAAGTGGAAACATTCACCAATTGTGGAAACATTCACCAATTGTGTAAACTGGAATAAAATAAGGGTCTATTAGACAGTATTTGATTCTGTTTTAGAGATTCAAAAAACTATATGGGTCACATCCTAGAACTCCTAGAAATAGAACCAAAAGGGAATCTTTAGGGTAGTGAGTTTCCTGAACGAGAAAGATGCATTAAGTCACTGGTTAAATCTAAATAAATGATTATGGTATTTAAAAAATATGCTACATTTATATTTTCACACAATAACAAAATACATCCACCAAAGTTTAAAACAAACAAACATTTCTGATTAAATCACCAGTGACAGAACAAGGAAAGCAGGCCTACTATTGAAGGTAACTGCCTAAGTGATCAATGTTGTCTTTAACTACCTGGTGTGACCCATTTACATATGAGAAACAACAACTTTCATGTCGGACCAGCGGACTGACCTTTTTTAGCGAGGCTGTCATTGGGCTCATACTTCTCAATCAATACCTGCACTTGCTCTTGCTTTAAAGGTGGGTAAAGTATTTCATTGAGCCGCGGATCTCGCTGCTTCAGGTTGATAAAATCCATCATCTGATCAACAGTAAGGTATGGTTTGCTTTTGGCACCACTGAAATCAATTAAAACCCAAGAAGTTAGATATTTTCTCATGAAGTCTCATTCATATACTTGCATTTATCTACAAGGAAAAAAAAATCCCTGCTGTAACTGGTAAAAACACGCTATATTAAAATTCCTAACTTGTACTAAAAATATTGTGCCGCCTTCTCAGCACTGCTGTATCTCTGTAGGCTATGAGATCTTTTATAACTACTGCCTCCACATTCCAATGACCTTGAACAATATCAATGTATAATATAACCCACAGTAGGAAATACTGCATCTTATTTGCTAAGATGCACCTTAGACTCTAATGAATAAAGAAGAGTGGTTTTTTTTAATTACGACACTGAAATGCTAGTTTAGTCATTGAATTCCTCTATATCATTTAATCACTTAAATGTATTTATTACTCATTACTAAAAATAATGGGTTAGGCATATTTTTATTTTCATGAAATTATGCTTTATTAAAAGTCTATATACCTGCAATATAGTAACAAAATGGAGTGGCTAAGGCTCCTTTTGCCTCCTGCCGCTGGCCTGCACAGCCACCACCTGCGGCCTGCATTCCTCCAGGCTTCATTGCCCACATGTGGTAGTGTGTTGGTGCCAAGTGCTTGGGAGTGCAAGCTCTGGACATGCATGGATGTCTGGGCCTGCGAGGCATGAGCAGCGGGCACATGCAGCTTTGATTATGGACACTTGGGCTGGAAGCCAGTGAGCACGGGGCTCTCTGTAAATGCAGACACCTGAGCTGAGAAGCAGGGGCTAGGAGGTGCAGTTGCTGCTTGCCTGCCTTCGGCCTGCCTGTGTCTGGTCCCCTGCTTTAGCATGAGTGGCCTGTCCAATCTGTGGAGGACTCCAAGACTCTCTTTATCTATCTGCCTGAATCACCAGCGAACCTGCTTGGTTAGGTAGGCTTGTGCAATAAATAGTCTCATTCAAACTTTCCATTTAAATCTGTTGACAACTCAAAAACAAGTGTCGGGGTAAAATACTGCAGATGTTCAATAAATATTGATGGCAATAGACATCCCAAAGTGAGCATATCCATTGTCTTCTCAGCAGGACTGTGCCTATGCTACATGTAAAGAAATCTTTATTTTGTTTTTTCAAGTTTAACTTTTGGGCATGTAGGTGTTAATATCTCAAGAAAGGTAAATTATTATGCTCCCCGCATTTGCCTTGGTACTTTGTTTCTTTTCTTTTTCAAATTAATTTTTTAAAGGCAATGCCTAAATAATTTTGCATAAAAACAAAGAACTTTTTTGAGTTGTGCGATTTCTTAGTTATCCAAACTTTTCATTTCATGAATGCACTTCAAAGAGATAAAGTGCTGGTTTCAGTTCAGAGTTTTTTCTGTGATATGAGTTTTTCTCTGCTCAACCATAATATTCAAACCTCACAAATAACCTGAGGTCCTTAAAACAGTTACATACAGCATGCCCACCAATAAGACACAGCAAAATTCCAGTCATTAAAAGTAGGGAGAGGAAAAAAAAAAAAAAAAAGTAGGGAGAGGGACAAGAATGCATGAAAATATTCAACAAATTGCACAGAAGGTCTGCACTGTACATGGTGGGTGTGAAGAGGGTTTTCCATCTCCCTCTATCACTGCTGAAAAATCCTGCTCCCCACCACCCTGAATACCACAGCAAGCCACAGAAGCATGGGTTAAAATGAGTTCTCTTACAATTCAGAAAAGATGTTATCAATTTCAGGTCGAGGGCAAAGATTGTTCAGGAAAACTCTGTACACTTCTGGAGTGAAATCTTCTTGAGGTATTGAATCATTCTGGAAAGAAAAATAAGGTGGTTATCAAATTGTCTTTTTCTCTCCCCATCTTCCTCCTTTCTCACTTTCTTTTCTTTCTACCCTTCCTGCCTCCTCCAGTTCTTCTAAGAGGTCAGGGCAAACATTCAGAAAACATGGATGGGCCCACCTGCAGAGTTCATTTAGAACTGGCTTTGAGTGATCAAAATCCTTATTTTCTCTCCTTTTCATTATAATTTAAGAACAAAAGTATTTACTTTCTAGAGGATGTTAAGGCAGTAAGTACTTCTAATAAGAAAGTTAGATCTAGTTAAAAACAGGTCTATATACCAGGGTTTTTGTAGGGTACTTTAACTTGACTTTCATCTTTTTATTGTAAACTATACAGAACATTAAATTTCTCATTTTAACCCTTTTTAAGGACAACCACACTGCTTGAGTGCTTACACAGGCACTGTTCATATGCTGTTTGAATTCATATGTTTGCATATTAAAAATATATATATAAAGAACATGGAGACAGATACTTTCAAAATGAAAACAAAAATTTTCAGTTATGTGTCTTCCCGCCACCCCCCGCCCCCGGCCCCGCAAGTGTTCCTCTGGCTTAAATAATCTGATAAGCTGTAAAGCAGTTTTTCTAAACCAGACAGTAGTCATCATTTTTGTGAAGCGTCATTGATATAAAGTCACTTCGACTTATTTTCTGTTTAGTCGGGCTGCTATGGAAACAGGAAGCATGTATTTGTTAACAGGAAGGACACTCTTTATGCAATTTTCCTATTTCAGGTATGTGTTTGTATGGGTTATTTTTATTTTCACATCCTTAAACCAAAGAAAATACTTTTCCTTTTACCATAGTCATTTGTTCTGAAGTACATTTTTATAGGACTATCTAAAAATTTTCTAAAAATGTACACTGCTTGCTAACAGGTAAGAGTACTTAATCACTTGGCAAATAGCAATAGTCTCATATTGGTGGGATGAGTGAATGAAATATATAATGGGAAAGTCCCATGGCTTGTTTTACTGGTATTTTGTCACTTACAAAATGGGGCAAGTATACCCTGTATATAGGTTCCATTCATAGGAACCTATTTCCTGAAATTTCCGAAATTTATAAATGCATACAAGATTTATTTATTTATGCACACAAGAACTGTGGTGCAGGCCAGAAGTTGGGGGTGAGAGAATTCACCAGAGACAGAGTAGGAACAGAACAGTTGGACTGACTGAAATACACTGCTGAGGGGAGCAGTGGGTGAGGCAGAAGAGGTCTGTTGTACCATGTGGGTCAGCTCCCTGGCATGGGATTGAACTGGTGCTGCAATGGCTGTAGGTAACTTCATAGTGCTGTGTTTTAAACCCTAGTGCCACCAGGGAGACCCACCTAAAGTCCATTGAAGCATAAAATAAAGGATATCCCTCTGGCTAGAAAATGCATATATTGCAGTGCCACCCTATCTCTGGGACAGTCACACAAGTCTTTTTAAGCAGTTTTATGGCCACCTTGAAATGAACCTATTTATCTTACTTTCACCTGAGAGATAGAGGGAAGAGAAAATTTAAAAATCAATGTGAGAGAATACTCAATGGTTTTGTTAGTCAACTCAAACAACTATTACTTTTATCACCCCCAAGTTTGTTCTCCTATTTGCCCTACTATTTAGTTACTATGCAGAGTTCACTCTACTCACTGCCCCCAACCTCAACCAGCACACACACTGGTTTATTGAAGGACATCAATAATTGTCTTCTTTCTATTTGATTGCATTTTCCCCCTGAGAATGTACACTGCTTGCTAATG
This sequence comes from Condylura cristata, assembly GCF_000260355.1. Lineage (NCBI taxonomy): Eukaryota > Metazoa > Chordata > Mammalia > Eulipotyphla > Talpidae > Condylura > Condylura cristata. Next base: position 13,454,668 of record NW_004567123.1, read on the forward strand.
GATAAAAGAACTTTTTGCCTGAAAGTCTTCCACCTGGATTGGGTTTTATTTTCCATCTGCGCTCCCATCATATTTTGCTAGCCTCATATTTCAATGCTCATTTAACTGCATCATGATGCCAGTTATATACTTTTTCTATTCCTTTCTAGCTTGTAATTCTATATAAGCGGAAGGAGATGCATTGCTTGTTAACTGGCCTAACTCCTATGTATATGTACAATAAATGTTTGTTAAATGAACGAATATAACTTATAACAAAAGTAGAAATTGATACTGAGGATTCTTGTATATTTCCCACAGAATACCAGATTCAAACTAAGTCATGGAGCAATATGCTATACTAAAAATCATATGTTAGCATATGAAAAAAAAAAAAGGACACCATTTCAATACAATTGACTTTCTTTGCTCATTTTTCACTTGTCTAATTTGATTGATGCAGATACTCCAAAGCCTTTGGGCCCAGAGTGTGAAAATGGGAGAAAACTAGGTTGTAGAAAAGAGTTAAAATGAGCATCATTAGAGTATAATGGTATAGAGAGTTATTTAGGAAAATAGCTATGGATAATTCCTAATTACTTACATTTTTAAAAAGATGAGGTTAACAAAGAACATTCACATTTCTCTTTCTGAGATCTCATGATTTGGTGAATTTAATGGAATAGATTCATTTTTGCCTATATGACTGGGATGTGAGGGGAAGGTAGGGAAGCCCAAGGTTCCTTACTCAAAAGGTCACATTCAGTGTTCAAAGACTCTCCTGTGACCTCTTCCTGACCACATCATTGAAAGAATGCATATTTTTTTCTTTGCCAACAATCCACCTTTAATTACACTCATTGCTGCATCTGTGACAATTTTCTCTTTACTTTTTATACTATCTGATTTTCTCTACTAGAGTGTGAGATTTTAAGGGAAGTGACTATCTCTTATTGATACCTTTCTGTGCCCAGCATGATGTCTGGCATATGACGGATATACCTAGTCAATGTCTGTTGTACAAGCCCAAAGGATAGGGCCAGATTTCAGGTTTTCTGATTGAGAGTCCAGGACTTGGTCCACCATGTCATGTGTCCAGTACAAAATAATTGCCAGTGATTGTTATCAAAATATTTTGAAGTCCAAAGCAGGCTTATGTCTTCCTTGAAATGCAAAGTATTAGCAAATTTAAAAAGGTGGACTTGCTTCATTTCTGCACTTATATATAAATAATTTCCAGAGGGAAAGAAAGATGGTGCTAAAAGCTTGTGGGCTGTACTTTAAAAGCTTGGTGGCATCTACATTTTCAGATTCCATGGACCAGGTTATGGCATGCCCGCATGTCAAATTAAAAATAAGAAAAATCAAAAAAAAAAGAAACTATGAAAAAACATTCACAGGAAACTATAACTAAATACTTATTGAGTATGCACTATATGCTAAGGATGTAATTCTAGGAACTTTACTTGAATGTTATCATTTAATTCCTTTTAGCTCTAAGAGGCTGGCATGGATAGTGACCCCATTTCACAGATAGAAACAATAAGATACCGAAAGTTTAGAAAACTTGTCAAAGGGCAGAGGTGCTACATTTTGAATCAAGGTTGCCTGAGCCCATAACTCAAATTGTAAGCCAGTAAGCTATATGTTCACATCAGTTTTTGGTTCTGGTTTGTATGTTTAATTCGTTTATGTATTAGGAAAATAATTATCTAATAAACAGGAATTTAGCATTCAGAAAAATGTATTTTAAAAAGATACTGGTTTATTGCCATGGGCACTAATGAACTGACTCTACAATAAAGACCTGTCTTGGCAAGTTTATAGATTATTTTTCAGTAAATTCAGGCATTCACTCTATTATCCATATTCTTGTTCTAAAGCTATAAATCAAAAGCTGAGTTAGCCAGGGAGAACGTGAAATAATGATAAATAAACTACTCATAACTAGCTGAATACTTAATGTGGCTTTAAAATGGAATTTTTGATATTATTGCTTTTAAGAATCACAGCTACAGAAATGATTATATTTCTGATTTATATTTGGATGTAAGAGATAGGAAAAGGCAAATATTATAGTTATTCGGGAAAAAGTTCTTTTATCAATTTTTTTTATCTTTAATAAAATTTATAGTATTCTTTAAATCTAAAATCCCTTGGTATTACATATATGTTCTTAACTATTGTAAACTTCTTAAAAAGAAATATACTAATTTATTCCTCCTCTTCTTTCATTAAAATGCAAATACATATTCCATTGTATGTTAAAACTACAATGCAACCCAATGTCACTGAGTGGTTTTCACATTATTAAGTCTTAAATCAAAGGTAATTTGGTAGAAAACTATTTTCAGCTACTAGAATGTTGTGAATAAGGTGGTAATTTTATGAATATGGAAAGTTCTTCAGAGGTCTCACTGGAAAATAGCCAGTCTGATTATTACTAGAAGAATAGTAGTAGTAGTTGCTTTTTCTCTCTTTTTTGATATGATGTGCCTACTAACAATTAAGGTAACTTTGGCAAATGACTGTACTCTCCAAAGGAGTACCCTCAAAAGGAATGTGTTATTCCAATGGATCATGTTGGTCAGGATACAAGTTCAAGTGCATTAATTATCCCTAACAATGTGCACAACGATAATGTTTAAAAAATCTCAACAGGATATCCACTGTGTTTCTGGTAATGTATCTATTTACAGAACACAATTAAACTATCTTGGATGGCTGCTAACTATTAAATGAGTCTCCAGATAGGCAGTGCTATCTACCATTTATGTAACCTTTTCTTCTGCGCAGTATTTAAAGCACCTAAGTGTATCTATACTCCTTTTGCTACTTAGTGGATACTTTCTAGAATCACTGTTCTGTAGATATGCATTTACAAGAATTCAAAATATCGTCAGTTCACACAAACGTTTATTTCCTAGCTCCAAAACTATACCTGTTTTTCTTGGGTGCTAGAGGAGGCAGGTGATTTTTTTCAAGCATTCTAATTTTACATGCCCTCCTATTTAAGTATACTTTATTCTGAGTAATGATCTTCCCAAACTTTATGATTGAGGTTGATAATTTTTTATAAAAATCTGTTTCCAGAAATTGTCATAACATTTAATTTACTAAAATAAATATTTTTTGACTTAAAACATAACTCCTGTTATTTGAATTTCATTGTCCTTTTAAAATGTCTCCAGCTGACATTGGCATGAAAACATGAACCTATAACAGACATAGTGTATTGTAAAAACTCAATTTCCATTTATTGACTGAATTTCCAAAATCCAATTGTTTAGAAAATTTCAATTTATAGAGGATTGCTTGATAAAATTAATTTTTTATTCAGCTTCATTTTCTATTCCTTCTTTGCCTTAGCTAGACTTGTCTTTATATATCTTTCTAAATTCATATTTCACACTTTCTTTGTATGTTTAAATGCAGTTGTCTGTTATCACTTACTTGAACCTTTAAATTTTTTTCCAGCCTCTGGACTATGCACACATTACTTTCTTTTTCTGGAATAAGCAAGCCCTTATTTCTATAGCAGCATTCCATTGCTCTTTCTCACACATTCTCTCCAACACACACGTCAGTTGACTAAAACCACCAGTTAACTCTATGGTTGTTGAGGCCTGGACATCATTTTCTTCCCTACCATATTCTCAGTGTTTGCAGACACCTAATATGCACTCAAGAAATATTTGTTGAGTCCAGACAGGACCTTAGCTGTTACATCCTTCTGATTCCAAAGTATCTAACAAAAGAGTAATCATGCACATTCGATCTTTTTATTTTGCTTATTACAGTGAGGCTAAAATTTTTGGGGGAAGTCTCTCCATAACTCTACCCTGTATTTCCAGTTTTTTATACCAACAGCAGGAATCTTATAGTAGAGAGACATTCTTTTTTTTCTATCAACTATCAAAGTTGTTATAAACTTCACTTTTCTGAAGAGGATACACAACTACAATTGGCTGATGAATTGAAATAGCACTCAACACTTTTTCATAATTTAATAAAAAATTTAAGGATGGTTTCTCAACTTCTTTCAATGCTACTTGAATGTTGCCAATATGTTTCAAGAGGCTCAAAAGTTCCTCCTGTAGCCTAAGTGTTATCCATGGAAAGAGCTTACTTGTTGCTTAGAAACTAGGATAAAAATAATTTGTAATAAAAGAGTTCTGCATACAGAACCAGAAAAAGGCTTTATGCAACAGACTCAGTTCTCTTAGAAATGATGCTCAATATTACTATCCAGCCAGATAAGCAGAAAGGCACTAAAAAGAAAACAAATTTCTTTATTTTATGTGGTTAATGAATTTTGAGTGCCTCCACTATGTCAGGATTTTTGAAAAGCATGTTACATGTTTTTCCTCTCTTCTCTTACTAGATGTACAAAGTAGGCTCTTAGCTGTTTTGATTCTGTACTCCTCTCAGTAAAACTTCTTTAGCACAGCCCTCCAGAGTATGTAAATATATTTATTTATAAAGCATATACTACTGTAATTATTAACTTTTAAGTCTGACACTGGAAACATTCTATTTCTTTCAAAGTTTGTACAGTCCAAAAGTGATGCTATTTTTTGTTGTTTTACTTCATTCACATGTGAGTGAAATCATCCAGACCCCACCTCTACCCTTCCATTAGCCAAAGGGCACTTAGGTTGCTTTCTTGGCTGGTGGAAATAATACTGCATTGAACCTGGGATACATATATCTTTTGAATTAGTGCTCGTGTATTTTCTTGGTAAATATATAGAAGTGGGAAAATTGGATCTAATGGAATCTTCAATATTTGCTTTTTTTTGCCCTGAAAATACTCATTCTTACAAACATGAGGCAATATTTCAATGTTGTTTGACCCATATTTCTCTAATAAGAACATCTTTTTCATTGGAACACCTTTTCACGCACCTATTGACTATCTGTATGTCTTCTTTGGAAAAGTGTATACAGATCCTATGCTCATTATTAAATAGGTTTGCTTATTTTATTGTTGAATTTTATGAGTTCATTTTAAGATAGAAATCATAAAAGGATGAGACAAAATTATATATCAAATATCTTCTTGATTGAAATTCATAACTATTCGCCTTTATTTAAGATACTTCAAGAAATGATCTGTTAAATGTGGAATTTAAATTATTGGTAACAATATCTTCAGCCTATATTTTATACAAAGACACACACACACACTTAGTTTATAAGGAACATGGGTCTCTCTAAGTTTAAAATACTGGCACTATGAAGTTAAAAGGAGAATAATTATAGTTACCCTATATATTGTAAATACCAATAAATAGGCATTTAATTTAAAACATTTCAAACAATTTTTTTTCTTTTTATGGTATCTATAGGAGAACATGGAGATGAGTTGAACCTATTGTGTGCCTCACATCACAATATATGTAAATCAAACCATCACAAGTTAAGCCTTAAACATGCAGTGATATATGCCAACTCTTTCTCAATATAATTGGAAAGAAAAAATTATGTTCAGATAATGTTGGGGCAAGAAAGACTTTAGCTTGATTATTCCGAACTATTTAGCAGTGCCACATTCATAATGGCACCATGCTTACCCTTGAAGATGGAAGACTACAAGCCTCTAAAGCAGTTTCAACTCGCTTCCGGTCTGCTGAAAACAAGCGGTATATGCTGTGAAGTGAAAGTACAACAGTAGAGAGATGTTTACAAGGCACAGGGACCACAGCACTTGTTGATGACATCAACTAAAAACATTACCTTCAATCAAATCTCTTTATCACTTGTTTTTTTTTTTTTTTTGGCTAAGAAAAGTTAGAGAGGGCAAAATTACTGTGACTTAAGCAATTTAGAAGTATATTTCTCTTTCACATAACAGAGTAGTCTGAATGGGTAGGTTTTTTTCTTTAGAAGATGGCTTTTATCACTGGATCTGA
>NW_004567123.1:13460696-13483064 GCF_000260355.1 Condylura cristata
AAAAAAAAAATGCCCAGGCATCTTTCTACTAAAAGAACCTATATGTGCATTTTAAAGTCCAAGTATATAATCGTTACATTGAGATCGTGATGATGATCCTATTAAACAACATTGCACTGAATAGCCTCTAAGATGAAGCACAGAAATAAACATCCTTTATAACTTTCTCCCATTTCTGCTACCCATTGCTGTAAAGGTTATGCCGTTAATACTAATAGCATATTAAAATTTATTAAAAATTTAGCAATTCTATTAACAGACCACTGGTAGGTAGTGAGTCAAAAGTCAAATACTTTTAGCTGAGTATAGTCTAGAGCTGTGCTTTCTTAGGTCAGTAGTTTGGTTTTGAATATAGAACTCAAGTAGCAGACAATGAAGTATAACATTTGGATTTATCGATTCTATTAGAACATTAGAAGATTTAGCATCTGGAGACCACCAGTCCCACAGGGAATAGGGTAGAGTTGAACTTCTGTAATGGAGAACTTCTTTAGTTGGAGTTCCACTCTTCAGTTTTTCTTCCAAAATTGAAATCTTTCATGACATAACATCTTGAATTCTGTTGACGCTTGAGTTTGCAAACTTGTTTTTAGGTTAGTGTCATTTTGGTAGAACTAAACACTAAACTCATCCAATTTGCAATCTGAGAAGCTGAAATGGTCCTTCTGACTTAACAACAAAGTTGCTAAGGGGGTAGAACCCCTCCTTTCTGTTTTGGGGTTTCTTGAAAATGATGTCACAGGAAATGCGTAAGCATCAATCACTAGGAGGAAATCAGCTGCACGCACATGAATATAGAGTGTGAAGGAGGAAGGGTTCACCATGTGTTTTCAGGATCCTACTCCATTTAGTAGAGACACAAAACAGAGCTGTGGCAAGGATTCAAATCTTTGAGAAAAAGAAAATGAATAATAGGAAGTGCTCACGCAGCTTACTTTTTGAGAGGAATTCGTCCTTCTGGAGTTACTTGCAGTTTAAGTTTAGTATAGCTGTTGGAGAAGCAGAAAAACAAGTGTTTAATTAAAAAAAACTTTTATTGGAGGATAAAATACACATAAAAGGGCTTGTGCACATGTGTAGTTTACTGAATTTTCACTCACTGTCCAAGGCACTGCACTTGGCACCCAGAATAAGAAATAGAACACTGTCAGTTCAGAAGTATGCCAGAAGTCCCTTTCAGACTCTATCCCCCCAAGGAACCATTATCTTGACTTAAGAATAGTTGTTTTTATTTTGATTTTTTTGGCTTGTGTTCACACGTTATGTAAGTGGAGCCACATTCTTTTGTGTCAAGCTCCTTGCCCTCAATATTATGGATGTGAAATCCATCCATATTTTTATGTAAATTATTCACTCTCATGGTAGAACAGCATTCCATTGTGTGGATATAACAACTGTATTTATCTCTTCAACTGCTTCTGGACATATGGCTAGACAGCTGGTGCAAGAAAACTTGAAAGTACTGAGGATGAGTGTGTAAACTGGGACTGTCATCTTTAGAAATTGCATACACTATGATCTAGTAATCCCATATCTAGCTGTAAATGCAACAAGTTCATCAAAAGGTAAGTTCTAGAATAAACATAAGAATTATCCATAGTCAGACACCTATACAAATTTGCATTAGAAAAACCAATGGAATGCTTCTAGCCATAGTGTGCTATATTTCATGTAAAACAACTTTATTTGTATGTCCTTTCTACTGGCATTGCTTCCTGAAACAGATGTTCTGGAAATGTCTGTTAGGTGAAGAATAATAAGATCTAAAAACAAAGATGGTAAAAAGAAAGAGAAATAAAGAGGAAAAAAGAGGAAGAGAGGACGAGAATATAGGAAAGGCCCTTAAGTGACAAACTAAGGAGATAAGATAATCAAACAAGCTAATTTAAGGTAAGACCTGTGAGGTACTGACTAATAGCAAAATGAATATATAAAGAGAAAAAAATAGGTGGGAGATGTTTTAGATTTTGAATTTTTGTTCTGTCTTACAGAAAAAGAGGGATTAGAGAAGCTATTCAGTTCAATAAATGACATCCTGTAATGTTACCACTTATAGATTTGATTTAAAGGTTTCCCAACCTTGTGGGCTTCCACAGTTTTCAAAGTGAACACAACCAGCTTTCCTTTCTGCTCACTGGCAAAAATCATTGTTTGTGGTTAAAGAATTTTTAGAACAGCTGATGAATGGTTGGGTACAGTGTTTTGCTTGCTTTCTTTCTCCTTTTCATTCTGTTAATTCCTCTACATCTTTTCTCTTTTCTTACTAACACTTGTTGAGACTCTATATAAGAGTAGGGATCAGAACTTTCATCTATGAATTTAATTAGGCAAGGATATTACTGTAGAATCTATGAAAGATCTCATAGAGATCGAGAAATGAGTACTGTGTATTGGTCATTCTCCTTATATTAATAGTTGATACAACACAGACAGACATAGAAGTGGACTCTGAAATTAGTAACTTTTTCTTCTGTGGATAGCTGCTAGGATTTTGAAGTGTCTCCTTCTTGTGTGGCAGGAGCACTGACATTCAGGGGAGCTCAGGTCACACATGACATGCATGTGGAGCTTGGAGAAAAGAGTGATCTTTCTTGGAAGTCTTCCAATTCCAAACAGTAGAGATATCAGTCCTCTAACAAATTCCAAAGGGAAATTTATATTTATCAATGTGAGAAGCCAGTAGAGCATAAACAAAAGGCTCACAAAGGAGAAAGGAAACTGACTCAGAAGAAGCAACACCCTTAGTAATAAAATTAGAGCTACTTACGCCTTTTCTAGAAATGCATCCCTGGACATATTTTGGGCCAGCAGGTTTGTTGCCAGACTGAAAACCTCATTTGTCCATTCCTGAAAAATGTAAATCACATTTGCATTAACTTAAATGCATTCAGTTAAATTAGACACATGTTTTTAGCTAAACACCTGGAAGCCAAATTAATTTAAGGTCCATTCCTTCCTTTCTTGATAAAAGTGACATAGCTAATTCAAATATCCAAGTCACTACTTCTTTCCTAACAAAATACTCTTTACACATAAACATTATATTTCTGTTTTTAAAAATCTCTAGTTAGGGATCTGTCATGTTGCCTTACAATAACCAAGTACTTTTTTTTTTTTTTAAAGATTTATTTATTTGTGCATACAGAACTGGGGTACAGGCCAGAGGCTCAGGGGCGGTGAGAGGCTTTACCAGAGACAGAGTGGGGAGCAGAACAGGCAGAATGATGAAGTACACTGCTGAGGGGAGCAGCAGGCGGGTCAGGAGAGGTGTGCCGCGCCATATGGTCACCTCCGGGGCAGGCGGGAATCGAACTCATGCGGAAGCGGCTTTAGATTCTCAGTGCTATGCTTTAACCCGCTGCGCCACCAGGGAGGGCCACCAAGTACTTTTTTAATATAGAAAAAAAAAGTACTTAGAAAAGTTTAAGGTATAGTACATATAATACAAAGTTTAAGAAAAGCAGAAAAGTTTAAGATATAGTCAGATGTACTTTTAACTACTTACAAATGCATCTTCTTACTTCACTACTCAAATCCAATAAGTTAATATCTGGTATATTTAAATATCAGTTACAGTTCTAGACCTAGTTGTAGTTGTCTAAGCTCAGTTGCACATGTAAGTCCTTTCCTGCCATACCAGTACCTTCTCTTTCCCCAACTCTATCTCTGCTTTCCTCAGCTTTACCCCTACCTCACACCATCAATGATTTAATTTCACTTATAAGAAAATGGAAAGAGCAAATTTACCAAAAATGTTTAATTTCCATTCTGGGTAAAGATTTCGAATATGTAATCAACATTCTGGATCAAAAAACAATGCTTAAAGAGAAGATGATATGCAAGTTAAGTAAGCAAATCATCCAGTATTATATTTGAATTGGCTCCCTCCTCAATGAAAACATGTTTCTTATGTCAACAGTTTCTACGCCTACTTTTGTTATTTCTACTATTGTTTATTAGTGTTTTGTTATTGGATTTTTGCAACAGAAAATCCAGCCAGATGTTTACAATTAAAATATAATGGGAGCTACATGTAATGCATGTAGATACTTTCTAGTAGTATATTAAAAAAATCAAAGAAACAAAATTAATTTTAATAATTGTATATTTATAACATTTATAAATACATTTTGCACTATTTCTAAAATATCATTAATCCTAAAATCAACATTAAATATTTGAGCTATTTTAAATTACTTCTAAGTCTTTGAATGGAGGTGTGGATTTTACACTCATAACTCATCTCAATTTTCACTAGAAGACTTTCAAGGGTCTCCTAGGTCATTGACTCTATGTGACCCCTTTATAAAGGCAGCTAAAGGACTGTGTCATCACTGCATTCACATCACAGTCGTAGTTAGCTGACTTAAAAAGTAAAGCTTAATTTATTTTCATCAAAAGCTTACAATGTGAGCATCCAAATTCCCAAACCTTACTGGCCTCTTGAAGCTTTCTGAGAGACTCAAAATATCTGACTCAGGCTGCATCAGAGATTCAGGGACTAAAGCAGTGACTTTATAAATAACCCACACTTGTTTGGGGGCTGGCTCAGCCTATGTCAAACTGAGCTAAAGCAGCTTGTGTTTTATACTGGCTTCCCTAGAAGAAGCCCCTGTGATAAGGATTTATGAAAAATAGATTGATTACAGAATGTGCTCTGGCCACATTATAAAGGGAGTAGGACAAAGAAGGGAAGAAGGCAGATGTGAACCCCCACAGCTGGTAACTTTGCACAGACCACCCTGATAGCTAAGCTTTCAGTGAGGGACAAGGGAGCTGAGTGTGGCAATCCTATGCCTGTTAGTCTTGGTTAAAGACTGCTGAAGTGGACAGCAATCCCCAGGCACTTCCTGCTCCCCTTGATAGCAGGCTAGGTCAGAAACAGCAACGAGAAAGAACTGTGTTGGCTCAGACATAGAAAGGGACATAGGTGTTGGCTTTTGAAAGTGAAAATCCACTGAGATGCTGTGTGTGAAACAGTGAATTGATTGGAGAGGACGTGGCAGAAAAATTCTAGAACCTCTACGGCCTGATCATATGTATTGCAGGAATTCTGGGCAATGAGTAGCTACACTGCATAGAGGGGTGGGCCATGGGCCTAGAACATCTAATTCAAGTATTTGTGTGCACACACATCACTAAGAGTCTTGCTGAAGTTCAGGTACTGATTTAGGAGGTCTGTAGGAAGGATAGAGAATCTGCATTTCCAGCTAGCGCTCAGGTGAAGTCTGCATTGTGTTGTATCTGAGCTGTAAGGTTGTAGAATGGATTTTGCAGCACTAATTGAAAGCTTGTTAGAAGTGCAGGGCTCAAAGCTTCACACCAGATCTTCTACCTCAGAAACTGCATTGTTTTCAAAAAATCTTGAAATCATGAAGATTTCATGATATCTTCACATTTTTTTTTATTTTTAAGATTTACCTATTGATGCATACAGAACTGGGGTACAGAGGTGCAGGGGCAGTGAGAGAATTCACCAGGGACAGAGTGGGGCATGGAACAGGCAGACTGAGGGAGTACACTGCTGAGGGGTGGAGCGAGAGAGACAGGAGAGATCTGCAGTGCGATGTGGGTCACCTCCCTGCCCGGGGATTGAACTCGTGCCGAAGCAGCTGAGGCTAGCTTCATAGTGCTGTGCTTTAACCCGTTGTACCACCAGGGAGAGTCCAACATCTTCATATTTCTATGGATACTGTTAAGCCAGCAAGAGCACCTTGAAAAGAGGACTGTTCTAGCCTCGTTTAGGCAGGGCCATCTAATATTGGTTTACTCTGTTCCCATGCAAACAATGACATTATTTTGGTTATATATTTTTTAAAAAGCCAAAAACCCTTACAGCTCTCAGAAGAACAATATGGCTGAAAGATAGGACCTGAGCAGCTTACAGCATCCTGGGCTCATCATGAGGTTATGACATGCTTTGCTACAGGGAACAGCCTACCCTGCAGTGTTCTCATAAACCTGATGCTGGGCTGTAGTGCGTTTGGCATTGGAAGGGCAGCTCTTATTTAATCTGGAGGTTTTGTTTTCTACCTTCAGAGAAAAGGTGCTGATGATGGCTACTAAATTTGTTTTAGCCCCTGCTGTTTAGACCCTAAGCTTCTTTAGTGATATTTTTAGCTTTATAATCAATCTTTTCTCATAAAGGAACTCAAACTAGAGAAAGTGGTTCTAAAGGTCAGCTTTCCTGGAGTTTCATCTAGAGTTTAAATGTGCATGTTTATATCTCAGATCTGGAGATTACTCCTGTAATTCTCTTCCACAAAAAGTTTTTGTGTAGTTGATGAGAAGTCAAGTCTTGACACCATCAGAGATACCAAATTTTGCTATCAGGTCACAAAGTCAATGTATTTCTATTTTTAAGATGATTTAACTTCTAACATTTTTGCACAGGGCTTATGTATCTGTTTAATACTAATAACAATTGTCTCATAATCATCAATTACTCTCATAAGTATTATTTAAGTGTTTACTATGAACTGAACTAAGTTCTTTGATTCCAATAACTTATACCCACAACAATTCTTAGCAGGTAGGTGCTGTTATTAGCCTCATTTTACAGATAAGGATTAGTTTCAAAGCACTTAGTTACTTATGTCCATAGAGCTAATTAAAGCCACTGTTTGCAATTCAATCCCTGGCTTACTGGGCTCCAACACCTGTATTCTGAGAGATTGTGGTTTCTGAAATTTTGCTCTAGAAAATTTTAGGGTGGCTGATACATATAGTTTTCTGCCATAAAAAAATGCACTTAATTGCATTCTGTACAAACCACTGATTTAGCACTTAATTTGATTTAGGCACTGTTCTAAGCATTTTGCAAGTAATTAACTCATTTAATGCAGCCACTCTATGAGGTATATTCTATTATTACCACTGTATTTTACAAATGAGAAAGCTGAGGCTTGAAGCATACATAAGTTTGCGAGTTATAGCACCTGAGATTTGAACCTGGAAAGACTGCTTATAGTTGTCTACCCTACCTCTACATCATGATGCTAAACTATGAAATGTATGAATTTCATAAATTATCTATTATTGCAATGGTTGCTGTTACAGTGGTTGATGGTAGAAGAAAAAATGGCGAGGTAGAGAGAGGGGTAAAGTTAGTCACAGACTAAGCAAGTCTATAACTTGCATCTTTGATAACCATGTTCAAATACCTACCATGCATGATGGTTCAACTCTTCCCACTTCCGAGAAAAAAATGAAATTTCTCTCATTAGAAATTTATAATTATTAATTTTTTGACTAATTTACAACTGCAAGGGGTATACAAGAAAGTCTTCTGGGGGAATATCATTACTGTAGATGTTTCTGTTTTCCATAGTTCTCCATCATAGCTTATTATGCTCTCCCTTCCCACTCCTGCCCATTCTCCATTAGACAAAACACAGATGCTGGTGTAATAACCACAGATCCAAATTTAACAATTATTAACACTTTTCCATATTTGGTCTACTTATCTAACTATACCTATACACACACACACACACACACACACACACACGACAGTGCAATGCAGCAATGCAAATCAATTCTACATTGTGTTTCTCCCTGATCCTATTCTTTCTTTTCTCAGGAGCAAACTCATTTTGAAAAAATGGAATCAAATCCGTATCTATTTTCATATAAATCCTAAAGCAGAGTTCAGCAAACTAAGGTCCAAGGGCTAAATCCAACCTCCCACCTGTTTTGTAAATACTTTTATTGGAATAAAGCCATGCTTGTCCTTTATGTTCTGTCTATGACTGCTTTCATGGGGTAGTGGTGGAGTTCAGTAGTTGCAACAGAGACTCCAAAGGTACAAAATCCTTACTAAATTTACAGAAAAAATCTGTGATTCCCTGTCATGATCGCTGTTATGCTTAATATATTACACAAATCATCAAACTACATGCATCCTTGACCAGCAGCTATTTATAACAAAAATTACATCTTTAAAATATGTCCTTGCTTCTGCATGTCGATCTAATTCATTAATTTTAACTAATAGATTCATTCACTGTAGAAAGTTACATTTTACCAATCCATGATTTAATTGATGGGCAGATATGATTTTTTTTTCTTCAAAAATGTTTGTTTGGACAAAACTACTTCTAGTTACTTTTGTCTCATTTGTGAGACCCTCCCAGATTGAATGGCATGATGAATTCTTAGAATCCAGGCATTTTTATCAGTACTAGAAGTTGCTACTTGCTCACTAATGTGGCAAGATTATTAGTTTTCTACTGACTTTGTAGGAGAGCTTTTGTTTTCTACATACTCAAAAATACTTACTATTATCAGACTTTTGGAAAATACTTGCATATCTAATGAATACAATGTGGGACCTTGTAGTGATCTCAATTGCCATACTTGAGTTGCTAGCATAGTTATTAGCATCATTTGAGAGACTTTGGGGCTATTGCACTTTTTTTTCTCTGCAAATTTCTTGTTCACATTCTCAACCCATTTTTCTCTTAAAGAATATGTTCTCATTATCCTTAAAAAGGGCATTGTTTTTGATTTGTTAGCTTGAAATTAGACTATGGGCAGTATCAGTCTTATTGCTAGAAATGTGACACACATTAGCTATGTGTTGCAAATAGTACCTCTGCTATCCACAATGATCACTGATATCAAGCAAATAGAGAAGAGGCAGAATGCTCTCAAAACATGTACTGATTCAGGAATTGTTCGGGGCAGGGAATGAAAATATTCTAAAAGGAATAGTGAATCTCTTCTCTGCCTCTCTATCAAAACTTCAAATACACAATTTTATGGATAATTATGAATAAATGGTTATCCTCATGAACTAAAAGAAGAAACAAGTGGTGACAATCTGAAAGCAAGTGCTTCCAAATCAGCAAGTGGCTGATTTAGAAGCTTCAATTTGTTGTATTGAATTGATCTTTAAAAGGACAGGACTCCAAATGGGAAGGGAACAGGTAAAACAATCATTAGTTGAAGATGACATGATAGCATGCACAGAAACCCAAAGGAATCCACTGATTAATAAGAAATTAATCAGTATATGAAGTTATAGGCTACAAATTTAATATAGATATATCAGTTGTGTTCCCATATGCAAACAATGAACTAGAAGAGAAAGAAAACAATCCCATTTATAACCAGATCAAAAATAATAAAATATGCAGGGGTAAACTTAACAAAGGAAGCTAAAGACCAGCGGAACAACCATAAGCCATTGTTAAAGAAAGAAAAGACAATATAAATATTTATTCCTTGCTCAGAAATTATAATTGCTAACATTGGTAAAATTGTCATTTTACCAAAAGCACATACAATTCAATGTAATCCCTATCAAAGTTTCAATGGTTATCTTCAAAGAAATAGAACAAACATTGCTGAATATTATATTGACCTACAAAAGAGCCAGAAAAGCCAAAACAATAGATAGAAAAGGAAGAAAAATGAAAGTGTTACACTCTTAGAATTCAAACTGTAGTACAAAGTCATAGTTATCAGAGCAGTGCAGTACTAGACTAAAAATAATCACAAAGGTCAATGGAATATAACAGAGCTCAGAAATAAACTCATACTTATATGGACAGTTAATTTACAACAAAAGAGCCAAGAGCATACAATAGAGGAAGGAAAGTCTCATCAACACATACCATACACAAACATGGACTTGAAATGGATCAAAGAGTTAGAGAGAAGACCTGAAATCATGAAATACATAGAAGAAAACATAAGGGAAACATTACTTGACATTGGCTTCAGGAAGTTTTTGATGTACTTAACCTCAATAGTAAGGAAAACAGAAGCGAAAATAAACAAATGGGACTACATCAAAGTAAAAAGCTATGCAAAGCAAAAGACACTCTCAGTAAATTGAAAGACATTCTACTGAAAGTGAAAAAAAAAAAAACCTGAATATTATATAGCCTACAAGGGGATATTAGCCAAGATATACTCACATGACTGATGACAAGAAAAGTTACCCAGCCAAAAAATGGCAGCTCTAAATAGACTCTTCTCCAAAGAAGACATAGAAATGTACAGGTACAAGAAAAAAATATTCATCATTACTTATCATCAGGAAAATGCAAATCAAAACCACAATGAGATATCACATCCCTGAGAATAGCCCATATCAGAAAGATCAGAAACAATAACTGTAAATGTGTATCTACTCTCCTAAGTCATAAACAGCATTACAAAGCAATGTTATTGTATATAAAAAATACAATATTATGCTGCTTTATTTACAATAGGAAAGGCAAATGCCCAAAAGTAGATGACTGGATTAAAAAGAAGTGGTACATATACAAAAGAGAATATTACTCAGCAATCAAAAATACAAACCCATGCCTTTTGTAGCAACATGGGTGGAGCTGTAAGGGGTCATGCTTAATGAAATAAGCCAGAAAGAAAAAGAAAAATATCGGATGCTTTCACTCGTAGCAGGAGTGTAAAGGATCAGGGGGTAAAATGATAAGAATGAACAACTATATAGCAGAGACATTTTACAGGGGTGGAGTGGGGAATGGGATTAAAAATGGTGGCGGGAGTGCATGGGACTATTGTGATGGCACACAGGTAAATTGGTGATGGGAAGTCCATGGGGATTACAACTGAGATGGAAAAAGGCACAATAATGGTGTAAAAACAAGCTATTATAATAAATAAATAAATAAATGCAATATTAAAAAAAAACAATAAAACAAAAGGCTCTTGAATTAAATCATTATAACCAGATATTTTAATATCTGAGAAATAGGAAACCCCTAACAATTTTGATTCCTTTTCTGTTTTTTATTTATTGACATGTCTTTCGCTGGCAGTGCTAATGGTGTTTTCTCATAAGTGGGTAGACATTTAGGATGTAAGAAGGAGTGTTGTGCAGCTCATTCAGGACTGCATTGCCTGGCAGTGCTCTTGCATACAGGCATGCAGCAGAATTCATGTTGCCAAGCATTTGTCTTAATGGAGCAGTATACTACTCCATTTGCTAGTTTCACAGCAAAAGATGGTATATGAGCCCCAAAGACTTTCATTAAAATCAGATGGACTGTAGAGAATGTTATTGCATTTATGCTACTTTATAGAACATTTGCAATTTTGATAATTTTTCTGGTATAGTTTCTCTATTAGGTGACAGTAAAGTATTATACTTTATATTAAAATGTTCTCATGTGTATACACACAAAAAAAGGTAGTCAAATATAATTACTAAACTGGAACAAAATCTAGGATGCATATTAGGACCCAATGTTATCACTATTGAAACATTAGAAAATCATATTACTCAAAGTGTTAATTAATATCAATTAATATCAAGGAGAGGTACATAATGATTTTCAGGCCATGTGAACTTTAGACTACCATTACAAAAGCACGAATCAAACTAGCCTATGTAATATGAAAATTTATCAAGATCAATGGGTTATTTCCTATAATTGAAGGAAATACTGTACAAATATCAGCAGCTGAATGTATTTATAATACAGGATCAAAAGTAACCTGGGTTTTGAATGACAGGAGAACCTTTTTTACTGCTCTTTCACCCTTCTCTCTTCCTGATGATATTATCCTTTCCTCTTCTGACCATCTTCTTCCCCATGGCCACCAGAGCATCAAGATTTTCACATATGATGTCCCCTACTACCAGAGTGTGTCTGACTGATTTTCTCCTGTCCAGGATAAAAAAAATCCAGGGAAAGGACTCTGATCTACTTTCAGAACTATTAATTCAGCTAAGAACTGTCAACCATGAGAAACAAAACTTTGTAAATGGGGGAGAAGCAGTGGACAAAAGGTGGAAAAGTGCAGGACCACCACATATATCCATTCACAAGAGAGCTATAGAAAGCAGATAGAGGAAGGATGTGGGACCCTTCCTGGTGGCACAATGGGTTAAAGCACAGCACTATGAAGAGATCTGTCGTCACTGCAGCACAAGTGCAATTCCTGGCCAGGGGTAACCCACATGGCACAGTGGACTTATGTCCTAACCACTGTTCCCCTCAGCTGTGTATTTTGGTATATCTGCCTGTTCTGCTCCCCACTCTGTCTCTGGTGATCCTCTCACCCCCCTGTACCTTTGGCCTGTACCCCAATTCTTGCATGCATATTTTTTTTTAAAAAAGGATATGTTTAATTCCATTAATTGTATGGGATTCCATAGTTTTGCATCATTCATTTTATAAAACAGGCAACAAATTCATACTTACTAACTCAAGTTCAATGCATGAAGTAATGATTATGCAAATGAAAGAAAATTACATCATGCTTTTAAATGTATGTCTTTCAAAATTAATTTTTACATTTTTGCCATTGTTATAAAATCCCATTCAATCACCATTCTTGGTTATAGGGTTTGTGGTGTCAGCTTTACATATGTCCTACTGTAATTCAAACTATGCTAGAATAGGTTATAAAAAATGTAATTGCCACTGTATAAAGAAGTTTTAGTATTAGAACTTTTACAAAAACTGGTTGTTTTCACTTATATGTAGAATATAGAGAAGCAAAACAAAGGGCCAGATAAAACCGAGCCAATATAAACTCTAGACATCATCCTGTAGATTTGAGGCTACTAGAGGGAGAGGATAGAGAGCAAAGTAAGGAGGGGACCCAGTGGACTAAGGTAGAGGAACGTGGGCACCTTGGTTGTGGGTATGATGTGGTGACCAACATCTGAAGGGGTCTGATCCTATTAGCCTCTGAATATATGTATATATTCATTTTTAAGAAAAGCATTTTTAAGAAAGAGACACCATTCATTTTATATATATATATATATTAAAGATTGATTCATTTATTCATACAGAACTGGGGTATAAGCCAGAGGTACAGGGGCAGTAAGAGAATTCAGCAGAGACAGAGTGGGGAGCAGAACAGGCAAATCAATGAAGTACACTGCTGAGGGGAGCAGCGGGTGGGTCAGGAGAGATCTGCCATGCTTGTGTGTCACCTCTGGGATGGAACTTGCACTGAAGAGTCTGTGGCCAGCTTGCAGTGCTGCATACTAACCCACTGAGCCATCAGGGAGAGCTCCATAACCACAATTTTTAAGAAAGAGACACCATTCATTTTATGCTGGTGCTTTATGCTGAAAAACTATTGCATGACTCTCTTGGCCTGGATAAGTGAAGCGTTATGGTACTAATGACATCTTGACTGGGAGAGAGAAGTGTTTCTCTGTCTAAAAGGGTACAATACTGTATCTGTAGAAATCCACATTGTAGTCTTCTTTCAAGAGGTGTTGGCCCTGGTACATCCCTAGTCCTTTTTGCAATGCCTCTGTCAAGATCCTCTTCCCAGTGGAACACATTTACTATGGTGAAATCAAGTTATCATGAATGTAAAGAGGATTCTTCAAAAGGAAAAGATAAATCTCTCCTCAACTCTACTCCAAGTGCAACACCCCTGGCCCAGTGTGGGAAAAACAGAACGATATTTGCTTTGGCTCTGAGTTCCTGATGAGAGGGTTTCAGTTACAGCAGAGTGAGTCTCACATGCTATTTTGAGCATCAGCTGGGGAGTCATCTTTTTCCCCCTTGGGCTTATTTTCTGAGTCAGTGCTCACTTGTACAACTGAGAGTTTGTAAATCGAGTGCCCATAAGTGAACCCTTAAAGCTCCTTTTCCATAGCGTACTTCTCAACCCACCATATTCTTGGGATAGTCCTTCCAGAACCCTCTACAGATCACTTTTATAAAAACATTTGCTATTATGTCTTCAAAGGCCAGCAGTGCCATGGTAATTGTTATTTGATGTGAATTGGCCTGAGTGCTATATTCTATAGATAGTAAATAAATGTATGGAAGAAGACCCTGTCACTATAATTGATATCACTGTTTATTTCTTTTAAACATGATTTGACTTGATATAAAAAGAAAAAGATTAGGCCTCCCTGGTGGCACAATGGGCTAAGACACAGCACTGCAAGATGACTGCAGCCACTTCAGTGCCAGTTCGATCTCCTGCCTTGGAGGTGACCCACATGGTGCAGCAGACCTCTCTTTTTCCGCCTGCAGTGTACTTCATTGATCTGCCTATTCTACTCCCTACTCTGTCTCTGGTGAATTCGCTCACTGTAAATCTTAAAAACAAAAAGAAAAATACCCAGCTAATTGCTTTAGTAAGATGTGTGTAAATAGAAAAAGATGAGTAATCATAATTTCTTAGGAGTTGTGTTGCAGCTTTTCCATTCAATGGAATCTATTTGACAAAATTAGAACTGCATTTCTTGAACATTGATTAGTAAACTACAGGCAGGTACTTCCTCATTAACTTACAACTTAACATATGGAATTTAACTAAAGTATAATTTTCTCATTTGGAAATCAATTTTTAATGCCTTTTTTTTTTTTGTCAACTAGATTCTTCCAGGGGGTTCCTGGACCTTGTGAGTTTATCCAGTTATTCTGTCCTCTACTGTGAGAATATTCTTTGCCGTTGGCTTTGCTTCCTGATGGAGGCAAAGGAATCAAATGATATCAAACACAATTGTTCTTGTTTTCTAATTTAAGATGAAAATACCATTATCAGTTTATTTAATGGTTCTTACTTATTCTCCTGTTGTTAATTTTTTAGCTAGTTTTCTTAACAACATACTTTACTGGATTTCTAATCCCCACTCTGCCACTTAGTAGTTGTGAGCCCATTGCGGATCATGTTGCCTGATAACTCTTTCTCCTTATCCCCAACAGAATCTGACATTATTTACATCAGAAACAAGATCAATGAAACATCTTCATTTGCCAACTTTTCAGATGCTGGACAGCAATGTGACACATGTAGAAACACATGTTAGCAGAACGGGGGGACAAGAGTTCTGAGAAAATAGCATCTTGATGCAGAAACACCTGTTTTTGCTTTTGGGAACACAAAAGAAATGTCTGGAGCTGCAGAGACATCTAGATGCATGAGAAAAGGGCGTAAGAATCACAGGGAGCTCAACCTGTCCTCTCTGAAGCACTGAATCGATGCCAAGTATCATGAGAAAACAAACAAAATGCATATGATTTTAAAAATCTTTCATTTGTCTCAGCTATTCAATTTGGTTCTCTTCCTCAGATCAAATATAGGCCCCGGTTTGATGGCATCATCATCTTGACTAAGTTTTTTAACCTGTAAACATTTACCTACCTTATAAATTGGAGAAAATAGTAAGACTACCTGGGACAGCTGGAAAACTGAGCTGATTTTTCTTAAATGCTTTGACCAGGAACAGTCACAAATCATGTTCAGTAAATAGCAGAGATCTATAAAAATTATCACTGGTCAATGCACTGCATGTGCAATTAAAAAAATTGTGCCGAGGCTTTGGAACATAAAGCTTGTGGCACTCTTCCCTAGGAATTTTTCTTGCTCACAGTTATTTTCAGCATTCCTACTCCTAAAATTTTGGTGGGTTTCTTCCATGTTTCTAAATAATATATTTCCACTTTTTTTGATTGACTGATTTTGGAGTCTAATTAATATCCGGTTTAATTAATGACAGATGAGCTTTAACTTTGTTTACCTGCCTTCTAGCTCCAATTTCCTTCTTCTTGCTAGAAATGAGTCACTATTGTTCTTTTTCCCTGGTCACCTCTATAAGCTCACATATCTACTCTCACCATTCCTTGACCCACCAATTAAAGGCAGCATCACTTGGCTTCTCTGTGAGTGAGAAGAGAACATTTACCTACCAATCCTTTTATTTCCATCTGTTGCTAAGTGAAATTTGCTTTTTCAATTGTCAGGGTTGAAATGCTTTTATCTTGTGCAGTAACCATAACTGCTTGAATTATTTGCTTTTAAATTGATTCTAATTTTAAAGCCGGTAAAATAAAACTTTATGTGATCATAAAATGACGAATAGACTTTTCTGCACATATCAGACCATGATTATTTTCCTTGCTATAGTTTCAAGACAATGATGCACATTAACTTACAAAAGGAAATATTCCTAGTGCCTCGAGGTAATTTGGATATTTTTGGGCTAATCTTCCTATTGATGAAAGTCCTATATGTTTTAAACATATCTGGATAACACATTTCATATACATTTGTCTCTTATGACTTAATTTTATTTTGGGAAGAAGAAACATAAGTCTTATTCATTTATCTAATATCATCCAGCTTCCTACTCCTATTGCTTGAGCCTATTAAATTCCTATACATGCTATTTAAATTCAAGACAAGTACCTTTCTCTAGCTCTCACATATTTTCCTGCATTATGCTTTTCGTATTCTCCTCTATTTCCTTTTCTCCTTTACACTGGCTATTGCACTCTAGATGGAGTGTGCCTTGATCTCTTACACTTTTTTCTCTTATTGGTATCTTTTTGTCTTTTTTTGGTAGTTTATTGGTTGCCTTCATTGCTATTGGATTCATATTCTGAGAAATTTCCTTCATCTTCTTTTACAATTGTTCCATAGAATTTTAATTTTAATACAATTACAATTACTTATTACATATTTTTCAGAGTTTCTTGTTCATATCTTATGGATACATCATACTGAAAAGACTCTCCAAGTTACTTTATTTTTCAATTAATCATCATTCACTTGGTTTCTTTTATTACTCAATTCTGTAGCCTTTCTCAGTAAATTGTGGACATTTTGTTGATAATTCATATTTTAGAACTGCAGTAATAAAGGGATGACTGGGAGCTCTGAGTATCTTATTGGCATTTTGATTTCTGTGTATGTGTGTGTGCCAGTCACTATAGTGTGGTATCCATGAATACCAGAGAGAAATGGGCTTTAGTCTGGATCCTTCACTCCAATGCTACCAGCATACATCTTTACAAATAGTTTGTTCAATTCCATAAAGAATAAAAGCTCAGTTATTTGACTTGAAAAGTAATATGCTATCAATTATTCTATCTGTACAGCAGGGAGAGGGAGTGGCGAGAATGATAGTTTTGCCCACAACCTTTAAGTCCTTGTTTTCATCCCCAATTCTTACTCCTTGTTCTGCAGGCCTGGAGCCTCTGTAGTTTCATCTGTGTGGTCAGTGACTCCTGCAGTCTCTATGTCACACAGGTTGTGGTTTTCTCCAATCTGTTTATCACGTTTTCCATTTCCTCTTCTGCAGTTGGACTGAAATATGAATTCTCCTACTGTCTCATCTTACTCTCTTTATCATTGTGTATGTTAACTACCATTTTCACAGCATCTCAAGAGAGATTCTGCTGATTCTGCTACTGTAGGGCTACAACTATTTATTTTTTTATTTTTTTAAAAGATTTTATTTTTTATTTGTGCATACAGAACTGGGATACAGGCCAGAGATGTGGAGGGTGAGAGAATTCACCAGAGACAGAGTGGAGTGCAGAACAGGCAGATCAATGAAATACACTGCTGAAGGGAGCAGCGGGCGGGTCAGGAGAGGTCTGCCACGCCATGTGGTCACTTCCGGGGCAGGCGGGAATCGAACTCATGAGGAAGTGGCTTTAGATTCTCAGTGCTGTGCTTTAACCCGCTGCACCACCAGGGAGGGCCGGGCTACAACTATTTAAAAAAATTAAAACAAAATTTCTCATTTCCCTCTCTAACTAACTCTCCATCTCTATAAATGAAATTCCAAAAATCCCTCAGATCATCCTTAGTTACCTTTCTCTTGTGTCATAGATCTCATCAATCAAGGACATCCTTGGACTTTATATTCAAAATGTATCCAGAGTCTCATTTCTTTCTTTCTTTCTTCTTTTTTTTTTTTTTAAGATTTATTTATTTATTCATACAGAACTGGGGTACAGGCCAGAGGTGCAGAGGGCGGTGAGAGGATTCACCAGAGAGAGAATGGGGAGCTGAGCAGGTAGACCAAATAAGCACAACCGAGAGGCAGGAGAGGTCTGCTGTGCCATGTGGATCATCTCTGGTCGGGGACTGAACACACACTGAAGCAGCTACACCTAGCTTGTAGTGCTGTGCTTTAACCATAGTACCAGCCAGGAGGGCCCAGAGTCACATTTTCTTACTACCTCTACCCCAAGCATTCCAGCTTTCCTGTTTCTTCTTTTGTACCCTTAATATGGATTTTCAATATAGCAGCAAAGGCAATCTTGTTATGTCATGCAAAAATCAGCCCCTTTCCTAAGACAACAAAATAGTTACATGTCACTGGGAGCAAAACCAAATTCTGATAGTGACCACCTATGACTATCTGAGTTGTCTTTCACTACTCCCCTATTCTCTCTGCCTCACTTTTCACTGCTGTCCTCCTCAGCTTCCCTTTCAGTGACACTATCCTTTTGCATGCCATCAGCATGCTGGGTACACACATAGACACAAGGACCATGACTGTTTGATCATCTTCAAGACTTTCCTCATATGTCATTATCTCTGTGTGGCCAACTTATTTAATAGTAAAACGTGCCCCCCCCCCCGGGTTTCCAATCCACCTTTCCTTCTTTTATTCTCCCCCAAGCAGAACTCATCATCTTGTTTATTCTCCATATTATTAGTCTACCCTTCCTTCATGCAGACTTCATGAGGACAATCATTTCTGTCTAATTAGTTAATAAAACATGCCTAATACACAGTAGACAATTGAGAATTGACTGACTGACTCACTGAATATTATCATGTGGCTATTAAGAAAACTATTAACAAAATATTTTCAAAAAAAATTTTTTAATTTATGCATACGAGAGCTGGGGCATAGGCAGGAGGTATGGGGACGTGTGTGAGAGGATTTGCCAGAGATAGAGAGGGAAGAACAGGCAGATTAACTGCAATACACTGCTGAGGGGAGCAGCGGTAGAGACAGGAGAGATCTGTTTGTGCCATGTAGGTCAGCTCCCTGGCCGGGGATCAAACTTGAGCTGCAGTGGTTGCTGACAGCTTCACAGTACTGAGACTTAACCCCTTGTGCCACCAGGGAGGCCCCCAAAAGTGAGGGGCAGTTTATATACTGAAAGCAAAAAGAGGATAACTGATTATTAAGAGAGCACACAAAACAGATCAACTTGAGACCCTCAAAGGATGTTGGGTATCTTTCCTCTACAACTAAACAAGGAAGTAAGGAAGCCACTTTTGTTTTGTTTTGTTTTGTTTTGTTCTAATTAAAAAAAAAATGTGTATGTCACATAATGTAATCGGGGCTTATGGACCTGGCAAGTTAAGAAAACAGAGAAGCAGAGGACCAAGAGGAAAACATTTGACTCTGGGTTGTGGGGTAAAACTCTTGGTTGTGGGGTGTAAGGAAGGTAAGGGGAGGTACTGACTTTCCTTCATGGGAAAAGTGGGCTTGTACCAACAATAGTTAACAGTGAGTAATAAAGAGATACACATGCGCACACGAGCACACATGCACACATATCTCACATGAATGATCACGAGGATATAGATATAGCTTCAAGACAGACACCCAGGAGACTGAGGTCAGGGACACCTTCCTCCACAATCACCAGAATAGCAATTTCTGCTACTTATCTGGATATAAGAAAGGGACTGACGTCTAAGTTGCTTTTTTTTCTCATTATAATGAATGTCTCTCTTTTGACTTCTGAACTTTTAAACTTTTATATGGTTATTCCAGATGGGTGACATTTTCACAATTTAAAAGTTAAGATATGCAGTCTTCATCTGCCCCACACTTATGTAAAACTCAAGTTCAGAACGTGGGGTGAATTTCATTTTCCAACAAAGGACACCCACACTTAAATTTCAAGATTAATAGTGTAACATATCGGCACAGGAAGAACCTTGTCCTTTAGTTATGACTGGGTGGGGGGATCTCTTAGGCCTTTGTTGATATGACAAGGTCAGAAATAGCAGTGAATGAAGATTTCACAAAACACAGTAATCAAGCGGGGTAGCTTTTCACATTTGTAAACACCATGTGTGTGTATGTACATACATACACACTTTTCATAGTGTGCATGACATAAACACTATTCAAAGACATGTACATATACACATTCTACACTAAAGAATGAGCTCTCCAGGGAGAAGGCTCATTACGCTGTTCTGTCCCATATTTTATCTACAGCATACACAACAGAATTTAGCTCAATGCATAAGGTTTAATAAAATGTTGTTGAATAATTAAACAAGCAAGTTTTTTTCTTTTATGACTGGAAGGTATACATTCAACAAGTTGTTGAAGGACCTGAAAACTCACATCTCTATAGTAGAAAATTGCAACTATGATTTCAGATTCATGGACTCCTTCTGTGTTCTCTCTTGCTCCCCTTAACCTGCACTCTCAGGCCTCATATGAGGCCTGTTTAGTCCCTTCTGACTAAACCAGTCAAATGTGTGACTTTGCTGGGGGAAATATTTCATTTGCATATAATCTTCTATTTTGCTGCAAGCAAAGAACGCATATTTGTTTTTCCCAACATCAATTTCTCAATTGCCTGGTTTGCCTTTATTTAAGTAATGGGATGAATGCTGTGAAGTGAGCTTATAAAATACTGTGCAGTATTTGTGCAATCGTTGACTTTTAAATTTGGACTCCTTACGCCATCAACCGTCTCCCCTGTGCTATAATTTTCAAGTTACATGATTCTGTCTCTCTTCCTCCCCTTGTAGGGCATGGGATGCTCTGGTTAAGAATATGATCAAGACCAAGGTATAGAAACATTGCTATTAAAAAACTTTTTTATTTTAAATTCCAAATTAGTGATTAAGAGGGCAGATGGCTTTCTGTTTCTTGAAAATGTCAATGAAATATCATGATAAGCCTCATGTTTCTTAGATTCTGCCTAGAGGACTCTAGGAATCATTTGGCAGATGAACAAATCTGATGGTTGAGGAGGGTCTGATTCTGCACTGCTAAATAATCTTATGTGATTTCCCAATTCTCAGTGCCTGGGATTTGAGGTCTAATTTACAAGGACTATGTTTATCTTCTTCAAAATGAATTTAGACCAAGAGGAAACCCCAAGTCTTATTTAGCCCATAGTCTGATTTGATTCACATAATGTTTTAATTAATTTATATATTTGCATTTTTTGCCCTCAAACTGGTTTACAACACTGCCTATGATTCAGAAGTATAGGCGTGTATCTTTGCAGTATCACAGGTTGTTTTAAAACAACTGTTGCCGATGTTTACATTTAAAAGGATTTTCAGCTTCTTATAGAGGAAAACAAGGGTCTAGCCACACTGAGCCCACACTTCTGTAAGGAAGGGGTCTTCAAAGTGTGGCCAGCAGCATTAGCATCACCTGGGAACTTGTTAGACGCAAAGACTCAAGCTCCATCCCAGATCTGCTCTGAACGGGTTCCGCAATGCTGTTTTAATGAGCTCCCGAGTGATTCTGATACATCCTGAAGTTTTGTAGGGACTACTCCAAGGTAACAATGGGTAAGAACAGCAACACAGTTGCAGTGGCAATGTGCTCCCTACTGTTGTGACAAGGCCCCCATGTCTCTGCTTCTCAGCCCTGCCATGCAGTTATCAACACACTGCCCAACGCTGTAGAGATGTGCGCTTACAAGCCCAAAGCTGACCTGAGCTGTCACTAAGAATTTGTGATTGTCCAAAAATATATGGAGAACTGACAAAACTCAACAAAAATAAAGTAAACAACCCCATCAAAAAATGGGCAGAAGAGCTAAAAAGACACTTCTCCAAAGAGGAAATGCAGATGGCCAACAGGCATATGAATAAACGTTCAACATCACTCCTAATAAGGGAGATGCAAATTAAAACCACAATGAGATACCACCTCACCCCAGTGAGAATGGCACATTTTCAAGCAACTAGCAACAACAAATGCTGGCAAGGATGTGGAGAAAAAGGAACTCTCCTGCACTGCTGGTAGGAATGCAAACTAGTACAACCACTATGGAAAACTGTCTGGAGGTTCCTCAAACTGCTTAACGTGGAGCTTCCCTATGACCCAGCAATCCCACTCCTAGGTATCTACCCAAAAGACATAAAAACACTGATTCAAAAAGTTACCTGCACCCCCATGTTTATTGCTGCTTTATTTACCATTGGAAAAACATGGAAGCAGCCCCAATGTCCAAAAGTAGATGACTAGATTAAAAAGATGTGGCACATATATACAATGGAATATTACTCAGCAGCAACCAAAAAAAAGAAACACAAGTCTTTTGGATGGAGCTGGAAAAGATCATGCTTAGTGAGATAAGCCAGAAAGAAAAAGAAAAATACAGAATGGTTTTGCTCGTAGCAGGAGTATGATGGACCAGACGAGAAAATAATAAGAATAATGAACAGCCATATACCAGAGACATTTTGTGGTGGTGGAGTTGGGAATGGGATCAAAAACGGGGGTAGGGAGGGAGGGAAGTGTATGGGACTATGGAGATGGCACATGGGTGACTTGGTGATGGGAAACCCACAGAGATTACAACTGAGATGAAAAAAAAATTGTACAAAATGATGTAAAAATAAACTATTACATATGTGTGTGTGTATGTGTGTGTATATATGTGT
>NW_004567123.1:13483329-13496608 GCF_000260355.1 Condylura cristata
AAGTGAAGGGCCAGGGTAGTACTCGAGATAGTGTGCAGATGCAGGGTCTGCGTGTGATGGAAGGAATCAAGATGGAAGTAGGCTTGGTGCCTGGAGACTTAGATGAGTGAGGCTAGTAGTTGGAATCGTAGGGATTTTAAAGGAACCCTTAGTCAGGGAGAAAAGTGGGAAGCAGTCTGGCAACAAGTATGTCTAGAAGGGAGAATATGAGTAAGCTTTTATCTCTAGTCCCTTTTCTGAGACCATGAATATAGTCATGTTTATCATGTAGCTTCAACCTGTTTCCCTTTTCTTTGGTGATATTTCTAACCTAGTCATGAGTTATGGAGTCTTGAGTGAAGGGCAGGAGAGTAAAGTTGAGGGTGCTGATATTCATCTCCTCTCTGTGCTTCCAGGAGGTGGGGGTTGCAGTTGGGGAGTCCCAGGGCTGTAGCAAACATGATTGTCCACTGGTGCCCAGGAAAGCAAGGGATTCAGAGATGAGATTGAAATTCAGAAGGCAAATGTGAAACAGATCATTTTTCAGGAACATTTGGTGGAGGGAGGGGGGACGGGTAACTCCTCCTGGAGGAAGCAAGGAAAGCTGATCCTGACAGTACAGAGGGATTGGCAAATCATGTTGGCGTAACGTAACAACAAAAAGTGTAATTGCTGCTTAACTGCAAAAAACATATATTTAGTCCAGTTACAGAGGGAAAGTTGAAAGACACAGTTTTCTCCCTATGATTGTCTTTTTAATGGAATCAATTAAAAATAACTTTAAAATTCAGTTTCAAGTGATTTAAGTAAAAAAAAAATGAAAGCATGCAAATTTGGAATAATAAGTTTAGAGAAGTTTGTGATGATTTTAAAGTTCTAGTTTCAACCTGTAGAGATGTCTCAGAAATCTATGCTACTATTTTCAGTTGAGCAACTTCCTTCAGATTATTCCCTTATGAGAGCACCTCATAAAGGGGCCATCTCATTCCCATATCTTCACTCTAGGCTGGTAATTTGTTTCCTCCTGCAGGCTTTCTCTCTGGCATTCCATAATGTTGTATCCTTAACAATGGAATTGTGGCTGGCCCAGAGAAGGCACCTGACAAATGTGTGGAATGACTGAGGGAACCAGAATCCCTTTGTAAACAATTCTAATGGAGACACTCAGCTTAAAAAAAAAAAAATGCTCAAGGCAAGAGTTCCATACAGGGAGGCTAGCTGCATCCCTTGATGTTGGCACTCCACAAGTGCATTGGTCCCAGAGTAAATAGAAGGTGTAATGTCATAAAATAATACTAACAATTAAAAGGATGGAAAACAAGCTTTCAGAGTAAAATGATATTTGCAAATCTTAACCATCTAACTGAGCGATTGCACTGGGAGGTACAGAACCTACAAAACACCACAGTAAGAAAAGGCAAAATGTATTCTGCAGCTTCATGTAGATCAGGAGCATCACAAGCTACTAGAAACATGTCCACAAATACAATCCTGATAGGGAATGTTACAGGGCTCAGAAATCAAACCCTAAATAAAATTAGTGACGAGACACCCACAACTACACAAAGGTTTTTGCAATAGACATGCAGGTGGATTTGTAATATGAAGTCTATATTGATTCTTAATAAAAGCTTCCCTAGTTGTCATTGTCATTTATTGAATATTTTTAATTGAGTGATAATGCATATCATGAATTGGTCAATTCATAAACTGAATATAGTTACTATTGACGTAAGGATTTTGCAAATCTTTATATTTGTTTATCTGTCCATATGCTGAGAAATGATGTGTGCAACTCTACAAGTTATCACCAGGATATCAGGATGAGAACTATGCAAGGTGTGTACAAAGCTGACATAATATGTTTCACTAAAGTGGCCTCTCAAAGCAAAAATAATAGGATAGAAGCCAGATGGGGTCTTGGTTCTTAGAGAAAGCAGACTGGGTTTGTAACACATTTCTGGAGAGTAGTTTCTTAAGAGCTCAAAGTGTAACTGGTTGACATTATATTCATTCCATTATAAGAACTGAAATAAATGTTATGTAAATGTTGGAAATAAATCTCTATCATAATCACGTAAAGGGCAGTAATCCAGAAAACTGTCAGGGATCTGAGGGTTAGAAATTTTACATCTGACGCCCAAACAACACTGGCCTGACATCATCTGTAGCTGTGATCTGTACATGTGAAAAGCTCTATGATGACACAGCTACAATATCCAGACTTCAAAGTATACTTAGATTCATATTTTCAACTATTATAGGAAAATGTATGAAGGAAACAGATCATCTAAACTGTGAATATGGAAAAAGAAAGGTCTTCTTTCAATATATTCATTTCAGTGTTATTTGAACAGCAACTGGATATTTTTAGAGAAATGCACAAACTTTGAGTCCACGGTTCTAAGAATTCACAGCTTCCTGTTTAAAATACCTTGTTGACAAGCTTGACAGGCTGTTGTTTCTGTGTGCATCTCTGATAACACCATTACTATCCTGGTAGATTATCAATTCCTTAATGGAGAGGCCTAATTCATTTTTGCAAGTCCATAACTGGAGAATTAGTTACATATTTTAATTTTTAATTCTTTATTCTATTAGTTGAACTGCCACTATGTGCATGGTCATGGGCTAGATGTTGTTAAGATAAAAGAATTTAATAAGGTACTGAAGGTGTCTGACTTCAAGGAAAGAACTGAAAGGGGGTGAAGTTGGATGTAGCAGGAGGTGAGGTTAAGAGAATGAGTTAGAATAAATGTCTCGGGCAAAGGGTGAATTGGTGGTGGGAATTTCAGAGGGATTACACCCAAGGTGATAAAGCATACAGTGTATAAAAATGAAGAATGATATAAAAGTATATAAAAAAATTAAATGCTATGGCAAGTACAGTGCATTTTATTAATTTCTTTGCAAGGAAATTATATCATAAATCTAATGAAAAATTTCCATAATTCTAAGTACATGCCATTCTTTGAAAGTGTTTGAATTATACTCCTCCTTGGCAGTTGAATTATTTTAGATGAAATTTAATATTAAATATGAAAAAAACCTTAGTTTTTCATAGGCAGAAGTACAAGATTATAAGGATTCAGGTTGCAGTGACAAATTTTAGTAGTTTCTATCCACCTTACCTTGGCCACCTCCTCTTGGAAAGCTACAAGGTTCAAATGGGATATGTTGACTAAGTCAGGTCCATACACCACTGTTATCATGCGATGTTCCAGGCGTCCAATGTTTCCCACATCCAAAAGTTCTCGTAATTTGGGGTCCTAGATAATAAAGGTTGAAAAAACTTAGTATATGAACAGAGTTTCCAACAAAGCAGCATAATCTCGATAAAATTATGGTTAAAATTACTTCAAAATGAAAAAAAAATGACTTCAAAATGAAGTTACTTGATTCTTACTAGGAAATCATATGAATTGGAGTCTTTTACCCAGCAATGACCCAGAGGTGAAATAATTTTCCCAGAGATCATACAGAGAGAATATATGTCTTCGGATGTATGGTCCTACAAGCCAGAGAAAGCTTAATACTGAGTAGTAGCATATGTAGCATATAGAATCTGTAAAAGTTAAACTCATAGAAACAGAGAATAGAATATGGCTGTTTAACACTAGGGGGTGGGGAAGTGGAGAGATATTGATCAAAGGGTACAAATTTCCAGTTAGAATATGAATAAGTTCTATGGGTCCAAGGTAGAGCATGGTGATCACAGCAATGATATCCCTGGGAGAACCCAATAGCTCTAAATAATTCTATGGCAAAAAAAAAAAATGAACAGTTATTAGATGATGCAGTGATACAGTTGTCAGCTAATGCTATGGTGTTAATGATTTTATTGCTGTTTATATAAGTACCAAAGGAACAAGTTGCACACCTAACTCTACATGATGTTCTCTATCACATATATCTCAATAAAATTGGGGGCAAAGACTTAGGTCCTTAGTCAAGAGCTCTTTCTGCCATCTTGTCATTCAGTAACACATTTGCATATGCCACAATGCTCTCTCCCTCTATTTCCTTCCAATTGCCCCATGCATCACATACTGAAATGCAAAATCTCACCCTTTTCCTCAATTTATGGAAACATTCACATAATGATGGTTGTCATCTAATTAAAGCAGAACAACATCATCTAGAGCTGGAGTAGAAATACACCTGCTTCAGAGCAAGGATCTTCTCTAACACTGAGTGAAAGTGGGAAGAGCTGGATTGATCAATTGAACAAAATGGCAGCACTTGTCATGACCATGCTATTTTCCAGGATGTACTGTGATTTGGACTTAGAGAAGTTTTTCTGTCTTTTCAGAGCAATTTCACACTTTGGGATATTGTCAATGAGGATTCCTTGGAGATAAATTTCTACTGAGAAAAATGTAACCACTGAATTCAAGTACCTAAAATAAGGTTCATTTAGCTTGACAGAATTTATTTTTTTCTCATAGAGCCATCTTGAAAGGAGTTAAGATCCAAAAAGGAAACTGGCATTAACTCAATTAGTTTGGTACTTGGCAGCCAACTTCTAAATTAGGAATGAACTTGTATTTTTATTTATTTAGATAAATGTTGGGTAAACAGGGGCTAATTATTTGGACTGGTTATTTTGATTGCTCATGTGAATTTTTTATACACTGCATACTTACAGAGTAAGAGTGGACTAAAAAGACAGGAAAAAGAAAGCAAAGAAACAAAAACTTCCCATGACGTGGTGTGATTCTCTCTCTCTCTCTTTTTAATTCTTTCTCAATCAAGTTTTCTCCTTTATTTGATGGTCTGAAGAGGAACATTTTCAGTAAGTTATGAAGAGAGAAAATCATATTTCAAAGCTATGTCCAATATAACTAAAACTTCAAATTGACTAACAAAATTATCAAGTATTTCAGGCCTCCTATTGGAAAAATATACCCATTTTTCTGACAATGCAATAGGATAGATCAAAGGCCATCAAAAACATCAATTTACCTGCCTAGAAATGGACAGAAGTACAACAAAAAAGTTATTAGATAACATGTTCAGGAAAATGGACTTATTACGAAGACTAAATCATGATAACATCTGCTCTGTGAAATGATTAACTATGTCACAGTTTTTAAACACAGTTTTTAAATCAGTGACACAGAGTCCATCAATACTTCATTTCTACAACATTTCAATGGGGAAAAAATGGGAGAATTCTGAAATTTTGTTTTCCTTCTAATGAGAACCACATAACACATCCTCTGTCACTGATTCTCTCTCAAGCATTTTCTGTTCATTTGATTCTATTTGACTCCCTAATTCAAATGTCCATTCAAAAATATTTTTGTCCACTTATTAAATAGTTAATTGATGAGTGTGCCACCTCTCAACACTGCAGGGACTATGTGTTGTGATCAGGCGTACATTTGAATTATCCTTGAGATAAAAACTAAAAGTAAGTAGAGAACACCCAGAGGAAGTACCCAGATTAGAAAATAATTCCAGAAAACTGCTCTGGGGTTAATTTCTACTGCCCTTACCAGTATTCTTAGGTATAGTTAATAGGAATTTATAAGATGATCAACCCTTTGAGATAGTTTTATAAAGTCTTTCCACTAGTGATTGTTTATATATTTATATTTAAAAATTCTATTGGTCATTAGGTAATTAGAAAATTGGGGGCTAAGTCACTGTACTGGGGGTGATCTTATACTATCAAAACACTAGCAAAGATATAATATAATGGTACTTCAAGAACAATAAAATTAAAAGAAAATTGAGTTACTCAGATGTGGTTTCTGGGATTTTGTAGATAAAGCTGGCAGGCAAATGATGATGAAAATTGAATCTGAGGGGTATACTTAAAAAGATATGTGTCCTGGAAAAAGGTACAAAATGATGTAAAAATAAACTACTATATTCTTAAAAAAATAATATTTGTCCTTACAGGTATAAAAAATTTCCCTCGGTTGTTTTCAGCAGAGGAAATCCTCAGAGGATAGCCAAAGGGGGAATTATCTGAATTATCAGTAAGGATAAAGAGCAATGGAATGGCACCGCTTTTGGAGGACCTTAAAGGTGAAAGAAACACAATGGAATCAGATAGCTTGAAAATGACTGTTTCACCAGTCTCAGTTCTGAGGATATGAATGGCTTCATTTCAAAACAGTAACAACAAATACTGACCATTTGCCTGAAAACCACCTTTCCCTCCCACACCTGTTTTGCTAAGGCATGTTCTGATGTTTCTTATGGATGGAAACTCCTGATCAGTTTTCAGACATGCACTTACCTATTCAGATTACTACCAACTCCAACACATTGCTTGATCCCTGCATATATACTAATATATATTAGTATATACTTATATATATCAACAAATAAGTATATATAATGCTTATATATTACTTACTTATAATACTTATATAATATATATTATATATAAGTACATATAATACTTACATATAAGTTTATAGAATATATATAATGCATATATATTCTATATACTAATATATAAATTCCTTGAAATTTTTAAAAAAGGAAAAAAAGCTATCTCCAAAACTCTGTAAAATTGTTCAGTTTTTCTTCTGGAGAACACTGCAGAATAGATCTCAGGAAAAACAAACAAACAAACAAACAAAAAACAGGTAAGGTGAACTCAGAATTTCTTATTTTCATTAAGCTGTAACTCAAGACTTGCTTTTCTAGCAATACCCCGGATAAGCTGCCACACTTGGAACTAACCAGACTAACTAAGAATCCTGGCAGCTATAATTTAACTGCACTTCTAAAGTTAAGTCCTAGCTCATCTCTATTCCCATCTGACTTAAAAAACAGATACTGGCTAAATAAGCTCACTTTCTCAGAACCATCAGGATTCATGATTAAATTGCTTCATGTCTGTTGCAGCAAAGAAAGTCAAACAGCTCAAGGTAGTGATTCCCTTTTCCAGATAAAAAACCACTGAAGAGGGCTCTCCCTGACGGCCCTACAGGTTAAAGCACCACATTATGAAGCTCTCCAAAGCTACTGCAGCATGAGTTCAATCCCTAGCCAGGAGCTGATCCACATGACACAACAGACCTTTCCTGACCTGCCCGCTGCTCCCCTCAGCAGTGTACTTTGTCAGTCTGCCTGTTTTGCTCCCCACTCTGTCTCCAGTAAATCCTCTCACCACCCCCCCCCCACACACCTCTGGCCTATGCCCCAGTTCTGTAAGCATAAATAAAAAATCTTAAAAGAAAAGTGTCCTTAAAAAAAAAAAAAGCCACTGAAGAAAGTAAAGAGTGTTCTGTACATGAGACACAAGGAGTCCTTTACAGTATATGCTACTATAATTATATTACTGAAATTATTAGAAATTAATGGAAGGAATAAAAACAATCTAAAGGGTGATTTTTAAAGGCACTAAATGCCATTTATACCTACCCCCTTAAAAGAAATGCTCATTCCTTGAAAAAAATGTTTTATATTTGCAAATGAAATATCTGTGAGACATTTAGATCTTATTTTTTGGTTTGTATTTTTTTTTAAGGCAACACTATTTTACAACATTCAATATGATTTAGGATTAGATTTCATTCTTGACACAGAAGCACTTTGTGTAGAAAATAATGACTTACTCATTTTTTATCCCCTTGAAATATGTATTTCTTTATAGGATTTTAGGCTTACTGAGCAACTTGAATATTAGGTTCATTTTATTTCCAGCACTTAATGCAGTATTCTCAATCTGAATCACATTTATGTGGATGTAACTTTAATTCATCACTCAGATAAAGGAGCTGGTATCTGAAAGCTTTTCTATTAACAGTCAGTACATCAGTAGGAAATGGAAGACAGGGAACCCTTGTTATACTTAAGTGACAGTCTTCAGGTTGAGTTTGTGTGATAAAACTATCTTTTCATTGAAGACAGAACAGATTCTCTTTATGCTGTATTCAAGTGTCGTGGTAAAGGAAAGTTCTAAACTTATGTCAGGATGGTTCTCTATCAAGCCCCAAATTGAACATTTGCCTCTTGGACAATAGCATATTAAGAACTTACCTTGAAATTAATACTTATGCTTCTCCTCACACCCACATTTGAAAAGGTTCTCTCTTATTATTTATGTGTGTGTGTGAACATGGTGAGGAATGCCATTATCTCCTTCAGAATGTACCAGTAGCTTAGGAAGCTCACACAGCCAGAAGGCTTTTTAGATAAAACACCATGCATATGGATTGATTTTGACTCTGAACCACGGTGCCTTAAACATTCTCCTACATGGAGGGGAGGACTTGGAAAGTGTCAGTTATTGGGGATATTTAAATATTTTTACTATATCCTTAGATGGAGGAAGCAAAGAGAGAACAGACTGACTTTTTGAGCAAATATTTGAAAGAAAAGAGCTGGACTAACCCCAGTCATGGTGGTACTACCATAAGATCACTGACATTTGTTTGGAATAAAGTGGTCATTAATTGATATTGTCAAGTCTTTAGTCTTTTCTCTAGGCATTTAATGTATAAGCAGTGAAATTTATTGGTGGGAAAGAAAATACTTAGTTGCCTCTCTCTATATCACCATTTAAAAAATAGTAATTGTAACAAAGAAAGATCAAAATCAACAAGTAACTATAATTCACAGACATTTTTCAGGAGAGAAAATGTTTTTTAAAGGGTGGGAAGAGCACAAGGGACTATGGTGATGGAGCACAGGTGAACAGGTGAAGGGAACTCCTTGGGGAACAAATAGGAGTGGATTAAGCATATCATGTATGGAAATGAAATACTATGTAAAAACGTATATAAAATTAAAAAAATAAAAACTTAATTGAAAATACTGGCCTCAGTTGACTGAATTAAAGCTATAGACTATTTATATAGAAAATATAAATATGTCTTAAGGAGTATAAAGGCAGCCATACTAAAGAGTGTTTCCATACTGAGACATCTAAAATCTTGGTTATCCTATCCTTGAATATGGTCATAGAGGAGCAAAATTTAAGGGGAATCTGTAAATAACATTCTAGTGGTCAAAAATTTAACTGCTCATGGTTTTCCTCCACTCTATGAACAGGCTCAGAACCTAATTTATTATTCCCTAATTTTTATGTATTTTTACTTTTCATTTTTGTAAATGTATGCTTTCTCATCTTGGTTATAGTCCTTGTGAAATTCCTACCACCAACTCACCAAATGTGCCATCACCACAGTCCCTGTGCTCTGTCCACCCCTGTTTTGATCCTACTCAGCCTCTTCTCCACTGTAGAATGTCTCTGGTTCATAGTTGCCTATTAATTTTGATATTTACTTTATTATAATTACTTTTTTCCTGATCCATAATTTAATAAAGTTTCAAAAGATATAAAGAGAGAGGAATGGAGTGCTAGAGGAACTCAAGCAGAAGAGGATTAAAATAAAGTGTCCAGATTTGGAGGAACAACTTGGTTATTTCCAGAATATGGAATATCAGAACAATGCCGACCATTTCAAGAAACTGCATGACCTAAGCTGGCTTCCTAGGTTGCAATGAACTCGCTTGGTTGACAGGCTATTTGTCTTTCAGCTCCAAAAGCTGACCTGAATCCCAAATTTGGGGGTAAGTAGGTTATTTAGAGATGGTTACAGGAAATACAACCAGAGGCAAAACATGAGACAGGAAGAAAAAAGCCAAACAGTGTGGTAATGTGGGTTTCCCACTTTGGGCCACTGATGCTCAGTCCATCAGGAGCCCACTCCAAGGTGCTAGACGAAGCCTCTGAAATTGTCCTAGAAGCTGGAATACTGATTTGTAGCCTCTCATCTATCACTAGTGAACAGTCTCTTCTGTGGCACCTGCAACCTTGCATTTTCATAGCCAGAAAACATTTTCAGGACATTCAAACCCTGCAGGGGTCTAGTGGGTGGAGGGGAGTAGAATATCAGTTTATGGGAAATGTCTGTTAGCATGGTAAAAGGATAAATGTCAGGAATAAGACAATTTTGCCTTATTTTGATTAATGTCCACATATTCAATGGGTATACAACATTTTCACCTTTAAGAATTCTAGTCCACATTGAAGAAATCTCACCAGGGTGGCAAATAGGTTTAGATTCCTAACTACTCAGTTCGCTATAAAATAATGAATATAATTACAGTAAGTTCCAATTAGTAACTGTGTCAAGCACCACTCAAGCTGTCCTATATTTTCTTCTCTATTTAACCCACAAACACAAAGAGGTAGCTATGTTTTTGTCATCTAAGGTTTAAGGAGGAAAAGTCATTTTCTCAGTTTTATAAAATTGGACAAAAGGGGGTTTGAATTTGGGGCATCATATTGTAAAGTGTAAGTCATATGACAATTGTATCCAATTTGAAACTTATATTAAAATAATGCAAATAGTTAAATTTAGCATAAACCTATAAACCAGGATCCAAGTCATCTCGATCTGCAGTGATCTTTTGGGCAATTTGTTAAAAAAAAAAAAAATGAACATGAGAAGTTAAAAAAGGGATACAGGGCTCTCCCTGGTGGCGCAATGGTTTAAAGTACCACACATTATGAAGATCTCTGAAGCCACTGTGGCATAAGTTCGATCCCCAGCCAGGTAGCTGACCCACATGGTGTGGCAGACCTCTTCTGACCTGCCGCTGCTACCCTCGGCAGTGTACTTTGTTGATCTGCCTGTTCTGCTCCCCACTCTGTCTCTGGTGAAGACTCTTACCCTCACACTTCTGGCCTATATCCCAGTTCTGTAAGCATAAATCAATAAATCTTTAAAAAAAACAGGGGGGGGGATACAACAGGGCCCTTCCTGATGGCGCAGCATGTTACAGCACAGCACTAAGAGGCTAAAGTTATTTCAGCATGAGTTCGACCCCTACCCCAGAGGCAATCCACATGGCACAGCAGACCTCTCCTGACCTACCCACTGCTCCCCTCAGCAGTGTACTTCATCAGTTGGCCTGTTCTGCTCCCCACTCTGTGTCTGGTAAATCCTCTCACTGCCCCTGCACCTCTGACCTATACCCCAGTTCTGCATGCATAAATGAATAAATTTTAAAATTAAAAAAAAAAAAGGATACAATAGGACCAAAGGCACCACTTGTTTTCTTGAGAATGGAAGTTAAATGATCAAGTTTAATCATCATTTATATAGTCATGTATGCCAAAAGTGAAAATGCATAAAATACAGAACAGTTTTTTCCTGAAAAAGTCAATGTAACAAGTGATTAGCTTCATCTTCATTATCTAATCTATTTGTCAAACTTAAAGATCCTGAAGTATAGGTAGCTTGTCACTCATGTTTCAATCTATTCCTCCAGCCTTTTTTGACACATGTAATGACTGTCAGCAAAATTCAAAAGCACAACCACTACCACTTCGATTCATGGCAATCCACCTGCCCACAGGGTAGACATGTATCCGGTCAGATTCAGCATGTCCCTTCCTGCCCAGAACCCACGTGAGGGTGAAACACATTAAATTCCTCTTCTTAGGCATGTTTGATATCTTTGGTATACTGTGCTCAAGTTTGAGAAAAATAGTGAGATCTGTTTTTAGAAGAAAGCAAAAGTATTTACTAAGTTCTAATCAATGAGGCTTTTATGGTCAATGAGGCCTTTATGGGTGAGATACTTACTCCTATTTGCAGTAGAGACTGCGTCCTTACATGGCATTTTGAAATGTTAGAGAAAACTTCAGAACATAATTTAAAATCAAGCATGTCAAGAAGGTAGAGATTATTTAATATTGACAAACACAAACAACATTTTCCAGATGCAGTTTCAGGAGAATCACATGTTCATGCTGAGGGCTTTTGAGAGGCCATAGAAACTGATTGTCTGCCTGGCTTTGAGTTTCAGCTCTGCCAATTAAAAGAAAGGTGAGGTTTCCTTAACCATTCTATGCCTGAGATCTTAACCTATGGAATGAGGATGGTAATAAATTCCCCTTGAGAAAGTTAGTACAGGGAAAAAGTGAGAAATTATAAGTTATGTGCTCAAAGCAGTACACAGGTTGCAAATACTTGAAAAGTAACCTGAAAATTAAAGAAAATAAGGGGACATTTACTGAATAATATCAAAGGAATCAGAACATGTCACTATATATATATTTACTTTGTGACTTATAATCAGGACATATTGTCATGTCTATGTAAATATGAATTGTATAAATTTTACTATTTTTTAAAATTGGCTGATGTTAATTTATATTTTCCTTAATTCATTTTTCTATGGGAGGAATGACTTACTATGTTAAAAAAATTATTTTTAGAACTTTTGTACCTCTGACACCTTCATTTAAGTAGCTTTAAAAAGCAGGCAACGTGTTGTTTATTTCAGTTTAGTTTCATATAGTGAAGTTAATAAAAATAATGTCCACTAACCTTAAAGCATTTGTGTGGTGAACAAAATTAAATTCCAAAATATACAGTCAGACTCAGCATGTGCAGAAAAAGTTCATATATTTTGGGGGCAACTGACATGATTAACTTGTGAAAACAGCAGTGAAATAATTGTTGTTACTTATCTTTCTCTTATTAGAGTTATTAGTTATTAGTGCAAATCCAGATCATGAGATATCACCTCATAACTGTTAGAATGGCAGAGAGAGAGAGAGAGAGAGAGAGAGAGAGAGAGAAGTGTTGGTAAAAATATGGCAAAGAGGGAAACTTTGTAAACTGTAGCCACTAGTGAGGTCTCTCAAAAATTTCAAAATAAAGCTGCCCTATGATTCAGCAGTTCCATTTTGGGTGTCAATCTGGAGAAAATAAATATACCAACTCAAAAAGACAGAGGAACCACCATGTTCACTGCAGCATTAGAGCCAGTAAACAAGATACGGAAGCATCTAAGTTTCTAATAAATGACAAAGAAAAGGTGGCATACACCAGCAAGAATGGACCTTGAGAACATCATGCTAAGTGAAATAAATTATCAAAGATGATAAATACAAATGATTTGACTTTTATGGCATCTAAAACACATAAACAACCCCCTTCTCAAGTACGCAAACAAAACAAACCAAGTTATTGATACAGAGAACAGATTGGTAGTTATCAGAGGCAGGGAAGGGGAGGGGAAAAGAGGGATTAAGAAGTGAAAATCTCCAGCCATAAAATACCTAAGTCATAGATGTAATGTGTAGTAGGGGACTACAGTTAATACTACTATATTAGATATTTGAAAGTTGTTGAGAGATCTTAAAGGTTTTCAACACAAAAAGGAAAAAAAGTGAACTGTGTGGAAATGAATGTTAGCTAGTAGTGCTCTCTCTCCCTCCCTCCTTCTCTCTCTCTCTCTCTCTCTCTCTCTCTTTTCTAGAGAGAGAGAGAGAGAGAGAGAGAGAGAGAGAGAGAGAGAGAGAGAGAGA
>NW_004567123.1:13496708-13500735 GCF_000260355.1 Condylura cristata
TAGAGAGAGAGAGAGAGAGAGAGAGAGAGAGAGAGAGAGAGAGAGAGAGATGTACACTAGGCTGTACATCTTCAATTAATACACTGCTACATGCCAATTATATATCAATGTAAAAATAAATCATAAAGGTTTAATGGGAATTAAAAGGAGAGAAATTTTCCTATCAAGTCAACATAGATCACTGAAGGGATCTGAAGTAAAGGGATAATTTATGAGTGTCTAAATATAGATGTGAATGTGTTCTTACAGAAGCTCAAAAGATATTTCAGGATTAAATATTATTTGCTTTTCAAGTGTATTCCCTTGCTTTATTTACATATCTTTTCCATTACTTAGATAAACACAACTATAATATATAATGAATA
Organism: Condylura cristata; assembly: GCF_000260355.1. Taxonomy (NCBI): domain Eukaryota; kingdom Metazoa; phylum Chordata; class Mammalia; order Eulipotyphla; family Talpidae; genus Condylura; species Condylura cristata. The sequence goes on from NW_004567123.1 coordinate 13,497,074, forward strand.
AAGGCCAATAATGTATTATACCTTCAGAAACACAGAAAAACATTTTTTAAATAATTCAAAGTCTGATGTCAACTTTTGTAAGATTTAACTAATAGTATCTCTAAAAGCCTATCTTAAATATTCCTTTTTATCTGTGAACCTCTCTTGGATAGTAAGAAAATTTCCTAAAATTCTCATTATCCAACCATCAAAATAACACAACATTATACATGAAGAAGACCAAAGTGTTCATCTCTAAAACTTCAACATTTGATGAGAAAAATTATCTTGTGCACTCTCTGAATGTATCTATTCAGTGAGATTAGGAAGATAGATCATGTTTATACCATAACACTATCTCCAAAAGTAGGAGTGTCATTCTGAAAAGGAATGAAAGAGGAATTCAGTGAATCTGAAGCTCTCTAAGTTTTATAAAACTACAAAAAAAAAAGATGTTCCTAGAACATTATTAGCCATTTCTTTGTATCTTGTTGCCCTGTACTAATTAATTTTAGGTAATGATTTTTTCTTTTGTTCTCAAATAGCATTTACTCTCTTTTCATCTTTCCCCTCCATCTTCTTAGTCATCTTTTTTTCTTTTCCCTACTAAAGTTTCCCCTAAAGGATTTTGTTAATTCTTTGGAACCTGGCAGATCAAATAAGTGTTCACATCAGCCTAAGAAGACAATGTTGGTTGATGGAATGCTTTGGGATGAATTATATTGTCAGCCAGTTTCACACCAAGAATAGCCAAATTGTCCTACAGTCAAGAAATAACACATCATTATATTTTTGAGCCCTTGATGATTCATTCAAGTATTTGCTTTATGATTACATCACAGCAAACATTGTTTTAGATCCCTGTGTCAAAGGAAAGATCTCAACTTGAACAAAATCTTTCAGACCTTTCATAGACATCATTTACCCACCCTCCTGAACCACTTTAATTCCTTCTGAGTTTCTTTTTCCTGGCAGAAATTGTGTCATAATTCCCTTACTGTCACAAACCTCTCTCTCTCCTCAGGTCTTATCTGAAATATGTGAGAGGACCCCACTTGGCTTCTCCCTAAGAATGCTCCCATTAGACAGATCCCAGCCACTTTATCAAAAACTCTTCTATTTTTATTCTGTGTATACCCATAGGTTTGGGTCCTGGTATTATAATTTGGTTGCAGTGGTTAAGCATAAAGAAGTAATTTCTTATATATATCTTATGTTTACAACTTGGTGAAGTAGACGTTAAATTTATCAGTCTCGGGCCCTCCCTGGTGGTGCAACGGGTTAAAGCACAGCACTAAGAAGCTAAAGCCAATTCTGCATGAGTTCGATTCCTGCCTGCCCTGGAGGAGATCCGCATGGCGCGGCAGACCTCTCCTGACCCGCCCGCTGCTCCCCTCAGCAGTGTACTTCATTGATCTGCCTGTTCTGCTCCCCTCTCTGTCTCTGGTGAATCCTCTCACCATCCACATCTCTGGCCTTTACCCCAGTTCCATATGAATAAATAATAAAAAATAATTAATCAGTCTCTAAATAAATTTAAAATAACTTAATAGGGGAGCATAATCTCATTAATTAACCCAGGAAGGCATCCCCAAAGAGCATTAGATGTATTACATGAACTGGAATTTTGAAAATGTGGAAAATTCTTAATCAGGTGAAGGAGAGGGGGTACGAAGCACTTTATTCAGAGGAACAGTGCATGCAAATGTCCTGTGGTAGGAGGAAGAGGGGTATGAGGCAGCTAACAGCTAGTAGAAGAGTCTGAATGAAATGAACCTAAGAGGGGACCAGATTACACTAGGAGGTATGACATGTCCTTGTGAAGGAGGTTTCAGTCGTCAGGCAAAAGAAGCATTGAATCATTTCAAGGAGAGGAAGGGTAGGATGTGCTTTGCTAGAATGTGGATGTCAGGTTGAAGTGGAAGCATGATCATATTTCAGGTGGCAGAGTCTATAGCTTGAACCAGAGGCATAGTATTGCAGCTGGACAATATGGAAGAGATAATATCTGCTTGACTGTTACTGGATTATCTCTTCCTAAGAGAGAGATTTATACCTAAAGAAGGACCACTTGGTAGGGAGTCAATGGGATGATCATGAGTTCGATTTTTATTATGTGAGTTTGAGATATTTTTGAGGCTATTTCTACTTGCAGATTGTAAATGCAGTTGCAAACATCTTTTCTATCAAAAAATAGCTACAAGAAACAAAGACCTTGATTCTAGCTTCATTCAGGAGAGGATTGTAAATACAGCAAAAGCAATGTGCAGAGCAAAATGTCAAGTAGATTTGTTACGCTTTCTTCTCTTCTATGGATTTCAGGTCATTTTTTCTTTATTTCTTCAACTTTTTGCTGTGCTTCCCATGTCAAAGTCATTTGATATTTATCAAAATGTAGCCCCTAAAAGCCCCATGAAATGTGTACATTTAGAAGTGCTTCTGAATGGACTTACAGGGAGGTAACAGAATTTGGTAAGTACCCATAAAAGACAATGTTACTTCAGCAGTAGAAGGATAGAAATTTAATTTAAACCTATTTATCAAAACCTCTTAATTTTTCATTATTCAAGTAAAATTTTATTTCACTTGGTATAACTAGTGTAAGATTGATCCATATTGTTGCAAAATGAAATAAGTCAGAAAGTGAAAGGCAGTTACCAGATGGTTTCACTCATTTGAGGAATGTAAATAATGACAGAAAGCAAGCTGGCAAAACACAACAAAAATAGCTTAGACTGAAAAACATGGAGATTGTCAAAGGGGAAGAGGTGGGAATAGAGAGGAAAAGAAGAGGGCAAGGAAGGGGATGAGATGATAGAGAAGTAGCACAGGAATTTTAGAGGAAAAAGTATGTGCACATTTGAGGTAAAACTCTGTACCCACAAATATATATTTTGTAAAAAATGGCTAATCAATAAAATTTATTTAAAGGAAGTCTTAATAGAGATTCCTAACATTTTAATATAGTTCAGGCTGACAACTAGATAATGAGGTAAATAAACTGATTATAGTAGATACATTTCTTGGCAATCCCTTTGTTAAAGACACTGATGTATATTTATGCATACAGAACTGAGGTACAGGCCAGAGGTGCAAGGGCAGTGAGAGGATTCACCAGAGACAGAGTGGGGGGAGGGACAGATAGATTGACCAAGTACAGCAGGCAGACAGGAGAGGTCTGCTACACCATGTGGGTCACTTTCCGGATGGGGTTAGAACTTAGACCTTGCACCAAAGCGGTTGCAGTTGGCTTGCAGTGTTGATCTTTAACCTGTTGTGCCACCAGGGTGGGCCCAACACTGATATGTTTTTGTTTTTTTTAAATGAATAATATAATAGTTTATTTTTATATCATTTTGTGCTTTTTCCATCTCATTTGTAATCCCCTTGGGCTTCCCATCACACTGATATGTTTTTAACTTTACCCTAAAACTAAGCTGAAGTTTATCAAGACCAAAGTTTTTACTGTATTTTATTACTAAAAATTCCATATGGGGCTTGATGTATTAATCTGTATCCACGTTAATCTTGAAAACATAAGGAATTTTACTTTAAAATATACTTTTAGGACCCTCCCTGGTTGCACAGCACTAAGAAGCTAAAGCCGTTTCCACATGTGCTGGATCCCCGCCTGCCCCAGAGGTGATCCACATGGCACGGCAGACCTCTCCTGACCCGCCCGC
>NW_004567123.1:13501175-13535092 GCF_000260355.1 Condylura cristata
GACCACATGGCGTGGCAGACCTCTCCTGACCCGCCCGCTGCTCCCCTCAGCAGTGTACTTCGTAGATCTGCCTGTTCTGTACCCCACTCTGTCTCTGGTGAATCCTCTCGCCGCCCCTGAGCCTCTGGCCTGTACCCCAGCTCTGTATGCACAAATAAATCTTTTTTTAAAAAAAATGAAACTTCTTAAACTCTATCAGAATGAAGATGGACCCAAACCCCATGCTATAGATATTAAAAAAGTAAAACAAAAAAAACATATTAGATGAAACAAAGATACAAATATAAGAACTAAAGTTTTGTACAAAGATCATAGAAGGCACCAGGTGTACTTCTTCATGAATATGAGCACAGCCGACAAACAAAAACAGACAAACTGTTCTTCCCCAAAAGTGAAATACTTTTGTGGTTCAAAAGACTCTGTCAAGATCGTAAAAGGGCAGCTCATGGAATAAGAGAATTCTACCAGAATAAGTAAATTCTACCAGATAGGGGACTAATGAGTCATCTTATATGGGGCTATTAAAAGGTACAGTCATGGAGGTAAGCTGTTTTTCAGTTCTTCAAATTGTTACACATAGAGCTTTCAAATCACTCAGTATTTCACTCCTGGGTAAATACCTAAGAAAGAAAAGATGTCCATACAAAAAAGTTGCATGTGAAAGTTCCTAACAGTGTGGCTCAAAATAGCCCCAAAGAAGAAACAAATCAAATGCTCATCAGATGCTGAATATAAGAACAAAATGTGTTACATCTCTAAAATCGAGTATCATATAGCAATTAAAAGCAACAGTACACTGCTATGTGCTACAATGTGGATGAATTTGTTAAGCTAGGTGAAATAAGCGAGTTACTGAAGACCATATAGTGTATCATCCATTTCATTTATAAAAAATGTCTATCAGCCATCAAATCTATAAAAACAGAGTGCATTACTTTTAAGTGCACAGTTTTATATGTATAGATATAAGTAGGTATGTGCTATATATATAGCATACAGTCTTTTTAGAACATTCTAATTCCTTAACCTGTCAAATTGCTTCAATTTTACCATCCTGACTGCATCTGTTGTTTCATTCATCCACTCATTCAATGTATATTTAATGAAGGCAAAGGAGTTAAGTAGTAGCGAGCAAAACATATAAATGAATAATGTTTACATTGTAGAGTAGCAATAAACAAACAACCATATGGACAAAAAAAGATTTCGGCAAGTGATATGTTTCTGAAGAACATAAAAGGGAAAAATGTGAAATAGTGTATGAATGGGTTTAGGTCTTCTGAGGGAGGGATCCATTTAACATAACCCTGAAAAGAGAATGAGGGACCACAAAAGAGTCTGAAGAAGAATATTCCAGACAGTGTTAATGTCTTCGGGTAGAGATGCTTTGGCTTGTTCAAGGCACATAAAAAGAGGCCGGCACACTGTAAGAGAGAAGATAGTAATCTGTGATAAGGGAGTGGGCAGCTAATTTGAACCAAGACTCTTTTAGGGATGGAGTTTAGATTTCTATTGAAACATAGAGCAAAGCTATTAGGTTCAATGCAGGGAGTGACATGAGTTGATTTATATTTTTGGAAGTTCACTTTGGAAGTCTGCCACATGCAAAATTGGAGGCGGGAAGGTCAATTACAAGGCTGTTTCAAAAGTCTATTTCATGGTGGATGGACTAATGTGGAATCAATGGAGACAGAAGTATATGTACTCTGGATGTAATGCAGACATGGAGGCAAGAGGTCTTGTTTAGGACTTCCCAGATATTATCTGTTTGAGAGAGGGGCTAGCTATTCAACTTCTCATACAAGGAAACTCACAGAAATGCAACCTAATTTATGTTATACGCCATCTCTGATAAACCTGTTTTTCAAGTCTATGGAGAATGCATTGCAGTGTTCAAAAGTAATGAAATAATTTTTGAAATATTTGAAAAATGTATTTAGATCTTTCCCCACCCCTTTAGAACATAAATATCTTCTAGTAGAGAGTTAAATGCAAACAACAGAATTATGAAGGTGAACCTACAGATATAATTAGTATTGGGGTAGAAGCCAATGTCATGAAAGTATTGGACATAATCTAGATGATTAAATCAAAATTTAAAACTATGGATATTTAGTAATAAGAGAAAGATAGATGTTTTTACTTTAAAGAGAGGGACTACAAATCAACAAAATGCAAAAATAACAAGCAACGGTACAAAAATAAAGATGTAATGATATGATAATCATATTGATGCATACTTAAATAAAAAGCTTGAAACAATAAGTAGATTTTATATGGGGAAATTAATCAACTAACTAAGTAAATTAAGTCCATTGTTTAGAATAGTATGCTGTCATTAAAATGGTACTGATATTGTAGAAGAACACTTCCCGACAAGGAAAATATGACAATCCAGAGAGAAAATAGCTTTCAATACAGAATATGGTATGCTATTTACTACAGGCAATGATTGCATGTGATGTGTGTTCACACAGACACACTCACAAGGTCAACAGAAATTAGTTTTCAGTGGTATCAAAAAATGGTTTCCTTTACATTTTTTTTTTTAAAAAAAATATTCCATTACTCCACATTGTAATATGTTATGTCTACAGTCAGAAGAATGGTTTTAAGGCTTACATAATAAAATGCTATTTTAAGCTCAATTAATATCTCTTTTCCATATATAACAAATCTTCATGGAGTCACTTTTTTTTCTGTTTTATTTGGTGAAATAAATGTCCCCAATGAAATTTATAACAGATATGTTCAGTAGTTAATAAACCTCTACCCACAAAAGACAATACCCAATACATCTGTATTGCACAACTCTGACAGGGGGCGGAGGCAAGCTGTCAGATCACATTATAAAATATAAAATTATATATTATATTTCATAAGCAATAGGTTCTGCTGATGAACTACAATATGAAAACACTCAAGGTAAGTATATTATAAGAAATTTCCTGAAATATAATTTTAAAATCTTGTTGTTTAGTCCTTCTGCCTTTCTGAGAATTCTCACTCCGTAAGAGGCAACAGTGAATTTCCTTGTTCTGTTTGCAATTGGAGCTACAGTTCGACACATCAAGAATTTCTGAGACAATTTCCATGACTAGCACTCAAATCAGTTTTATGGATACTTTGTTTTCCATGAAAACCTTGGAAATTAGTAATTGTTCAATTAAAATACATCATTATAAGTGTCTAGAAAAAGTAAAAATTAGGATATACACAAATAAGAATGATTTGCTGGGTACTTTTAATCTCTAACCTTATTGTCTAAACTGGTATGTCTAAAGCAACTGAGTTTCCAAATTTCTCATTTACATTTTATCTTTTCTAAAAATTATGGTAAACTTCACATAACATAAAATAACTATTTTTTAAAGTGAAAAATTCAGTGGTTTAGCACATTTACAATATTACGTAACTAGCACTTCTATATAGTTCCAAAACATTGTTAACAGCCCAAAATAAAACCCAGTGATCACTAAGCAGTTGAAATGACTCACTTTTTTACCTGTTCAATATAAATGATCATAAAAATGAAACTTGCTAATTTTAAATGGTGGAATTAGAGGTTAGTATTTGATTGAAACAAGTTTCTACACCAAAGTAGTTTTTAAACTTCAGTATACACCTACAGGACTTATTATAACACACTTTACTGGGCTTCAATCAAAGTTATTGATTCAAAAGAGAAGGGCCTGAGAATTTTCATTTCTCACAAATTCCTAGAGAATGCTGATGTTGCTGGTCTAAGGACAACACTTTGATAATCATTGATCTGTGAATTCAGAAACAGCTGAATTAGCAGACATTAAGTCTAGTTTAAAACTCCTACCTCTGCAGAGAGAGCAAATGGCTCAGTTGGAGGCAGCTGGTGATGCTAAAACCCACTTGGGGGATTACCCAAAAGGTTGTTTGAATTGCCTCTTGGAGTCCCACTACAGGGGAAAATGCAAATGTTAACTCGATTTTGGATTAGAGCCACTTTGAAAACCTTAAACATTGGGCTTTGCCATAGCTTTAGAGGGATGTGTACAGAAGAAGGGCACTTGATTCCTGAAATGTACTCTTAAGTAACAGGTTCCATTCAGAGTCAGTGAGTAAAAAATAGAAAAGAGGAAGAAGAAAAGCAAAGCATTTGGCAGGACTCATTTCTTTAAATAATAAGTACAATACAATGTTAAACCTTGGGTGAAAATCAAATTTGCTTTAGCCAGAGCATTTATCCAGCTTTTCACAGACAATAAATAATCTTTCACTTTCTATAGCTTCAGAGTTTTTAATATAGTGCCAGTGACTATGTTACACAAACAAGCTAAGATTTTCACAGTGAATATTATATACGTGGGGGTTCTGGGAAACAAAGTGTGCTGAGGACAAACATTTTTTAAGTGCTGGATATTGAACTAACAGAGTTTTCATTGTTTGGGGACTCCAGTTCTTCATCAGGCAAACATTAAACAAAATTCTATTGCTTGGGGAAGACAGGGAAAGTTTGCAACTAAGATATGATCTTTTAACTGTGCTTTCAGATGCTCTAGTTTTCATAGCCACAAAAATTAATTTTTTTTAAGAAATGACTACATATTTGACACCACATAGCTTACAGCACACAGGTTTTCAAAATCATTAAAACCAATAGATCAAGAAGTGAACAAATCTGCACCGTTTTGACTACTTCTTTAAAAATTCACTTTGCTTGCCCTTTCAGTGAAGGCAGCTCTGCTGTTAATGTTCTTTGACCTGAAAGTAGTCCTCTATTAGAATCCTGAAGAATTTGATTGGGTTTCAGCTAGAATCCATAACCTCTGGTTAATTGTCATGTATTATACAATTTGTGGATAAAATACATTTGGACAGGGATAGATAAGTTTATTCACATTAATTCACCATTGACATTCAGTGTTTAATTCAATTTTCAGAACTGATGATATCCCTGGCATTTCAGTAAGTCCATTTTAATTAATATTGCTACACCTCTCTAAATACCAGTTTGTATTTTATATGCCTGCTTTAAAATAAAGCAGTTTAAAATCTGCCCTTAGAGATCCCTCCCAGGATTTCAGAGAGTCAACCTTTCCTTCCCTTGTTTGACTGAACAAAACACTTGGAGTCACTCTCTCTTACTTAGAGCACTCTTATGGATATTAGAAATTAAGACTCTCTCTTACTATCAACTTTGCAACTCGTTTCATCATAAAACTTGAATTTTATCTAATTTAAGGCTAGAAAAAAGGTGGTGCCTAAAGTAAAAATGTGTTAGATGGCATTAGAGGAGCATCGGGTATCCTAAATCAGGAAACTTACACTCTTCAAGGTTGTAAAATGGTGCTGCTGGTGGTGGGAGTGGGGGTGGGAAGAGGGAAGGAAGAAGGGAAGAAGAAACAAGACAGAGATAGTAAATAAACAGAGACCCTGCTTTTAGGCCCAGGTTTAACTCAACATGAAGGGAGGTCACAGAAGTTAATATTAGTCTGTCTATAGGAATTTTGTTTCGAACTTGGCTCTTCATTGATGTCTAAAGTATTTCCAATATGTTAATTCCTCACATCACTCAGGCACAAGAAATACCTGCTCAGAGGCATTTTCACTTAGGGATAAACTATGTGAGTGACTTTGTCACCCACTGGCCACATGAGTGATGGTGATTGTTCAATGTCTCCATTTTATCATCAGTATAAGAGGTCAGAGGGCATTTACTTCAGGGTTTTATGACTTAGCATAAGTGACCAGTACATATTAGTACACAAGAAGTGCTCAATAAGTGTCCTTTTCCAACAGTTTTGACCTAACACTAGCCAGGCTCCTCTCAGGCTCCTAGGCCTTGGCTTGCTCTGCTCCAACCTGCATTTCATTGCCCTGTTGTAGTAAGGATCTTGTTAGCTCAAGGCTACTCTGTTAGAAAAAACTAGAAACTAGGACCACTGACTTCATATACAACTTGTCTCTTGTTTCTCAGTGTGAGCAATTCTGTATTAATAGTCCACTAACTTGAAAAAATTATCATCTCAAGTACTAGAACTATAAGCTGTGATACAGTGGTGACAAATACATAACTGTTATTTCTCCCTCGTGAAACCTTCAGGGATATATATAACTACCTTTGAGGGGGGGGGGAATAGAAAATATAAAAAACAAAAGACTCATGGAATTAACTTGAAAAAATTATCATCTCAAGTACGAGAACTATAAGCTGTGATACAGTGGTGACAAATACATAGCTGTGTTATTTCTCCCTCGTGAAACCTTCAGGGATGAATATAACTACCTTTGAAGAGGGGGGAAAAAGTAGAAAATATAAAAACAAAAGACTCATGGAATTTGTGATAAGGAATGGTTCGGTGTTCATGTCTGCTGTCCTGTTTTTCCTTAACCCTTTGGAATGTCATGGAGGTTTCTGGTGCTGGTATTTATTCTGGTTGGAATTCCCCATAGGGTCATTATGATATTAATATATAAGAACACAAAGATTCAAACTGCCACATACTCTCCTAAGAGAGGCCCTAGGCAAGCTACATTGAGAACAGTGTTGTGCACAATTGATAATTGTTTTAATTCCAACTAATTAATAATAACCCAACTCATTTAGTATGAACCCTGAGAGAATTCTCTATCAGTACTACTCAAAGCTAACTAGATCCTGCATCATCCCCCTTGGAGTTCTCAATGGATTTTATATTGGATAAAGCTGGCATTCATAGTCTACAATAGCAAAGAAGGCAGATCACTTTTTGTTCTTAAAATTTTGGCACGGTTTTACAAACTGAATTAACACTTTTGGTAGGTAAAAATACTTTCATCTACTGAAAATTATTTTTAGTCCTGCAAAGTTAATAAAAATATCATTATATAACTTATACCAAAAGCTCATCTTTTACAATTTTTTAGGCTCCTAGACTAAAATACAGCATATGATGTAGGGAATCTATATCTCAACGATTCCACAGTGGATTTATATGCATGTCCCAGCTTTCATAGCTCAGAATTTTGAATTAATGCCACAGTCCTGGACTTTGAAATTAAAATTTGCAAGCCCAAATGTAAAAGGATAGAGAAATTTAGGGTAGCGATGCATTTACAGACTATGGTGTATATCATTAAGAAACTTAAATTGTCCTTAACATGGTTTACATTAAAATGAATTTCGCAGCAAATGTGCAAAACTCATCTTTTAATTTGTAAATTTAATATTCAAGTTTTTCCTACTTTTGAGGGAACTTTCAAGGTCTGTGGCATGTTGGGAGTTATTGTAAACATGAGACTTTACAAGGTTATGAATTCCAAGGGAATGGAGCAATTAGCAAGCCTGGCCTACCTACCACTTCATTATCTGCTTTTTAAAATGCAAATGTGTTTTCCTAAGTCAGTTACCATCACTAAGCAACTTTGCTTTTATGTGAAAAGGGTATCTGGAAAGAAAGTCAGAGGCTAAATTGGCAAAATGATCCAGAATGTTGATTGCTGAAATACATCTTAGGTGTGTTGAAGGCATGTCAACTCTACAGGTCAGATCACTTTTCCAAAAATGAGAGAATGTGACCATTATATTAAAATGACTTTGACCCAGTTTAGTGGATGTGATCAATCAATCCTTGGAATCTGCATGCATTCATTCAGTGAACAGTAACTGAATGCAAGGACTGAGCTAGAAGCTAGAGTAGATTGGAAGCCAATGCTGAATATAGCATGTAGCATGGTTTCTCTTCTCAAAGAGTTTTTACAATCTGGCAGAAAATATAAAATATAAAACCACCAAACAGAATTACCAACCTGTATAGAAAGGAAAGCTTCATTAGGGAGGAACTAGAATTGATGTACAAATTTGAGTTTAAAGAATAGTATTTGAATACTTGGTGCTAGAAAGGAACAGGATACCTCTGAAATTTAGGCAACTGGAAGGAATGCTAAGGAAGCACTTTAGTATGAGAATCTAGAGAAGAAGAACTCAACTGAATTTAGGATTTTCAGATGTGATAACCTAGCTGATGCCTGAGGGAAAAAGAAAAAAAACACCCAGCTCAAAAAAGATGAAGGTTTGACAGTTCTAAAAAGAGATGATGGAGAAGGCAGACAGACATGAAAACAAGATACTTGTGGTATCACAGGAACTAGAAACTGTTTGTATTAATGGAATAAAATATACACAGAGCATCATACCAAAGAAGAGCCTTGGAAACCTTCTGCCTCCAGAAAATGAGCAAAAGCTCCAAAAAAGACATTGAGAGCAGAGCATGGCCTTAACATGGAAAAGGCATGTATACTTAATGGCAACAGTGAAAGTACGAGGTCTTCTGAGGATAAGTACCAACAGACTAATGGTATCTGGGGAACACGGTGGGATAAAGGCATGCTTGAGGTCGACAGCAAGGAGAGCTATGACTATTTTACTCCTGTTACCATAACAGTGTAATTTAAAAAGAGGAAGTTTCATGTTTTCTGATCCACCTAATTAACTGCTGCTGAGCAGTGAGGCGATGCTAAGAAGGACCTGGGGAGAAAAGACTTCGAGGAAACCCGCAAGACAAGATGCAGGTGTCACACATGAAGCGAGACAAATGAAGAGGTATGGCTTGGTTTTCAGTCTTAGACTTGCACCCACGACTTGGAGGACATGGAAGGAGACACTTGGAAGAGATGTGGGTGAGAGTCCCAAGGGGAGACTGACAATGGAAGCCTTTATCTTGACTTGTATTTTGATTTTGCTCCTTTCTTTAAAGACTTGCCTGGACTCTCCTGCCTCTGTCCTATGGTTCCGCATCAGAGAGTATCTTAGACTTGTGACAAGGTTTTAGGCCTCAATGACCCTGTTTTGGATCAACCCTGTTGGGCTAGACATTTACCCACAAGGGGAGAGGTAATTTGCATTTCTTTGAGAAACTATATTCTCTCTCTGTGCTGTGCGCACTAATTGTTCTTTTCCATTAAAGGTCTTAACACTAAGAATATGCTTCCTTTATGTGGCAGATGGCAGAACCATTTAGAGTGTGCATATTGGAGGGATTTTGTGTGCTCACTAATATTGCTATCCAGGCAAATCACTCTCCTGTAGGAACACGAAAATACATTAAATCTTCAGTGGAAGGGTCAGAATTTAGTGAGGTAATTGAGAAGACTTGTAGATAGAACTCGATACGTTCTATCTCATTAGAGGTGGTGGTATAGGGGTAAGTGTATGTATGTATATTCATAGAATCATCAGGAAATATATCTAAGCTTTATTAACTGTACTTTACATAAGCTATACCATAAAAAAAAGTAAAATTTAAGCAAGCAAAACAGAAGATGAGGTATTCTCAAATCCTGGCTCTGAATTCTGTTTGGACATGTTTTATATATTCACGAAATAAGTGAAGAATTCCTAGCTGGTGGTAACATCATACCAGATGCTGTTCTTTCACATTTTGGACTTTATCAAATGTTGTCTCCTAATTATATCCTTATGATTTTTCCTAATTTTAAAAATATATGAAGTAAAAAAGAATAAAGAATGTTATTTAAAGTAATCATTATTAATAAGCTAATTCTAGAAGTGTTCTTCCTGCTGTCAATTTACAACTTTAGATGGAAACCAATATTATTTTCTTGACTAGAGTGCTTCATTTTATTTCTCCAAGGTCCTTACATTTTTTTTTTTTTTGCCCCGGAAACACTCATTTAAATGCAGGTGTGAGGATGCATAAGCTTCTTAGCAGTGACTCAGAGTGCTGACAGGCCCCTTTTTATGATTTTTCCAGACAGAGAGGAATGGTTCAGCATGTTAAGTAGTTACAAATGGTATAATTTAGCCATAAATGGCTGCTCCACATGATTGCCTACTGCCACTAAATTTCTGTACCTTAAACGTCACGCTAATACACTGGAATTTTGTTTTTCCCTCTCTCAACTTAGTTAAATAAAGAAGGATCTAAAGTTCAAAATGTAAAATTGTGAACTCCCCTGGAAAGCACTTCAAGGTTACTCTAAGACATGCAGAAGGAAATAGAAGAGAATTATATGAAACTCCAGCAAGCTCAAGAACCAAAGAGAATCTGTTCAAAGGAAGTATGAGTATTGTAATACTGTCCGATAGTTAGTACATCAGCTATACTAGTAATATAGGTTCATGCCATCTAAGTATCTTGGACTGGGTATGTTCTCCACAAGCAAATGCCAAGATGGTCACTCTCAAGAACAGTGATTTAATCAAGAAGCTCTATGGGGGACCATACAAGGGAATAGGGAAGCAATGCAGGGAAGTGGGTGGCAAGGATGTGGTTTCAGCTGGAGGATAATCATAATCTAACCCAAGGAAAGATCTGGAGTAAGCATGGTATCACATGTTCCAACATGGGGTAAAGTTAAGTCACTGGCAACAGGTCACGAATGTTTTCTTTTTGCTCCCTCTACCAACTGACTAAGATGCTTCCCCCTATTATCCACTGTGGTATGCAGTGCTCCCTCCTAATGGAAACTGTGAGTAACAAATCTTATTTAAATGGTCATTGGTCCCTAACTGTTGGCTTGCCCATACCTGAGAAACAATAAAATTCACTTTTTAAATGGAGGTGGATCCATGCGCTGGGGTCCAGGGCTTACTGAGTAGCTCAGAGAAATGGAATACAGATGTCTTGTTCCCCATCAAGTATATATAAGCATGATCTATGAGGTACAATATTTGGACAATGGCAGCCATAATTCTGCTCTTTTCAGCAATTCCCTTGTGAAATCCTCTCCCACTCACGTTTCTGAGCCTCACCTATCCACACTGGCACATTGTTTGACTAATGGGACAAGAGTAAATGGATTGCTCACTGGGGCTCACTCTCACAACCTGTTGAGAACCCTTCTGTTGCCATATGACCCAGTATGTCATCCTACTGTGTGGAGAGGATAAAAGATAAAATACTTATTTTGAGAAGTGCTGAGGGACCGGATATGTGAGTGGGGCATTTGCTGGCTGTGAAACCATTGCTGAGTTACCTTACACTAGATCTACTTATCAACCCATGGAACAGAGAAATAATAAACATTTATTATTTTGTTCTATTCAATGTAGCTGAGGAGACTGCCTTCTGGAAGACTAAATTCTATTGTTATACTGTCAGTTGGAATAATTTTATGTAATTCTAAAGATCTCAAGATATAGGCCAGTTGGATATCCTTGTAGTTACACAAATCTTTGTTACAGGTATATATAAAGAGATGTTTTGAATTTTTTCAAAATTTTGTAGGGGAAAGTCCATTGTATTTTAATTTAACTTGATATACCTTTAGAACAGAATCAAGGATGTAAGTATTGACCGTATTCTTCTACCCCTATAGTTGACAAGAAATAATTACATAGTTGAATATTAAGAAATCAAAGTGCAAGTGTCTGGTAGTATCATAATAATACTATGTAAAAAACTGACCAAGAGGTGGTTGTGGTAGTGAAGAACTGGGGTCAGAAATGCAATCAATCTTCCAATGAAGTAAATACCAGCAAGGAAAAGAGGTGTCCTGAAAACAAATTAGATTAATATTCGATCACCTGTCATGATGTTTATGGAACCTGATGTCTGTTTACAAAATTATTCTATTGAACTAATCTTTATTCCTATTTAGATTCTGTGGTTGTTATAATTTTTTTCCTCTGATATTTGAATCACTGCTTCAAGCTATACTGAGGATGATAAAAACAATGTGATCTATTTCTCAGGAATTCAAGTCACTGTTGATTTCTTTTTGATGAGTTTGAGCTGTAATGGACAAAGAAGAAGAGTGTAGTGTTTTTGAAAAACAAAACAAAACAAAAATGAAAAACTGGGGAGCAATGAAAGGGTATGACTCCTAATAACTTAATTATTTAGCCCTTTAAACAATATTGGTTAGAATAATCTCCACATAGAATAGTCTGCCTAAGATATATACTCCTCTTAAAAAATATATTAGCTGTGTTCTACATTACTTCTAATTATCCCTTGTCACCAATCAACATATCCTTTGGGTTCCATTTCTTATTTAGGGAAGGTTATTTTTTATTAATTTAATTTCATGGGTCAACAGCTTTGTTATCTTTACTGAATGTGCCTCAGCAGATGAAGGATTGTTCAGACCTGATCATACATACATACATACATACACTCATGCATTAAAATAATGTTTTAATCCCACTTCGGGAGAAGAATATATTGTACAGAGGAGGTTCCTCACAGTCATCCAAGGAAATTTGATTCATTTGATAAAAATATTAATGGCAGATGTAATATGTAATATTTGACAAGAATGGGCTAGTAGCTAGAAAACACAGACATGTCATCACAAATTCTGCATTGTCCTTGCCCTAAACTATTAATCAGTGAAGAAAAAGAAATGCGTTTACCAAAAATAAGAAGAAATTATCACAGCTAAGAAAGGTTAAGATTATGAGTTAATTGTCAGTAAGACTTATTAGAATATACTATGGAAAAAAATTCCCATAAGCTGGGGGATGAGATTTATTAGTTATTGGAACAATTTTTAAAGACATATTCACCAAGTTAGTGGGCCCATAGCCCACATTTACACAGATCCAGATATAAAGGGAATCGGGTATAAGTAAAAACACAGTGGCTTTTAGAGAACAACCAAGTAGTGTAAACACTAATGAGCAACCTGACATTTTAACTTGAAAACAAAATCAAATAAGAGAGGAGAAAAAAAGCTAAAGGTAATTACTAATCTATAAATTAGGCAAGATAATTAGCATGTTTTATTATTTGCATTTAAGTTTAGCTTTTTAAATTCACTTAAAAATTAAATATCGTGGCCCTCCCTGGTGGCGCAGAGGGTTAAAGCATAGCACTGGGAAGCTAAAGCCACTTCCGCATGAGTTCTAATCCCGCCTGCCCCGGTGGTGACCACATGGCATGACAGACCTCTCCTAACCGGCCCACTGCTCAGCAGTGTACTTTGTTGATCTGCCTGTTCTGCTCCGCACTCTGTCTCTACTCCCCCCTCTGTCTCTGGGGAGCCTCTCGCTGCCCCTGAGCCTCTGGCCTGTACCCCAGTACTGTATACACAAATTAAATCTTAAAAAAAAAATATCGCTATTCACAGAAACTTTAGCTACTAAGTTTTTTTATAAACTAAACTAGTTCACCATACTATGGGGGAAATTTTTAACTTTTTTTGTCAGGTTAAGATTGATTACATTAGGTCATCAAAGAATATCTGAAATTACCTTATGAATCAACACAGTTGCTTTCAAGACTGAAAACAAAATTTATATCTGAATAAATTTACAGTTTCTTCAACTATATTTAGAATTAGGAATATCTGATCAGAGAAGTTCTTTTATTTTTATTTTTTGGGTCTCTTATTTATTATCATATACTTTGCTCATCCCACACTGGAGGAATTTCATCAATATCAAAGATGTACTCTTAGGAATTCCTTTACCAAGAAGGAACAGTCTCTGAATTCCTAAATAGAATTCTTTTGTTAAGATATGAAATCAGGTTAAATGCTTCAGGAGGACAAGCTAAATTACTGCTTTCAATGGAAAGCTGGGTATAAATGCCCACCAATTATCAGCTGATGCTTGCCAAATAATAGTTTGATGAACTAGGAGGGAATTTGCAAAAGTAATGAAAAACCTTTATTTTCTAGACAAAAAAAAAAAATACTTCACCAATATAGATGTGAGTATATGTGCTTTTAAATTGGGGTGGTATTTTATTGTATCATAAAAATTAATTTATTGTATTTAAAACTTATCAATATGCAAATGTTTGAAGACTGTGTCTCTCCCAGGAGGTAAATGGGTTTGTTTTTTACTCAATTTGATCAATTTACAATGGTGGCAGATAAACATCTTAAGTTTGTTGTTGGCAAAATAACCAGGTAGAATCAGTAGCACAGACCACACTCTTTGGGGGTGGAGTGGACATAAAACTCTTTGTGATACTGAGCAAAAGGGAAATCAAGATAACAGATCAGAATGCTACTCAAAAGTCTGATCTAATCTTAACATGCAAACAAATCAGTTCACTATGATTCCTCCTGTTAGCACTATTTGGTGTGTTGAGAAACAGCCAAGAGTTTCCCCACATATAGCGAATCAAATCTGTCCACTGACGGGATGGACATAGAGTAGGAGTATTAATCTTCAGGTAAAGTGCTACAATAAAGTCACTGCTTGAGTTGGTCAAGGAGAAAAACAATGTTCTGCCCACTTTCTACAACTCTCAAATTTGTAAGTTAAGAATTAAGAAAGAAATCATGGAAATCATAGCGATCAGTCTATCCGTGGCATTCCTCTGTGAGCATTAACTCAACCTCCCTGGCAAGAGAGAGGCTGTGGGTTCCCCATGCTGTCTCGTGCAGCGTCCTTGTCTATTTCTGAATTTGGCTGAGGGTAAGCTGTTTCCATTTTGACATACTTCTCTTGGATGTCTAAGAAAGCTTCTTTCTTTCTCTCTAAATATCTGAAGAGGCAATTTTATGGCTGCTCATCGATGTCGTAGATGAATGCATCAAGGTGTCAAGATATATGTTGCATCTGCATATCTGTGAGTATGTCATTAAATATTCCTGGCACTTCACTCCTCATTTCTCAATTAGCAGGATTGACTTATTTTGTGTGATTTCCAAAAAGGCTGCAGGAGATCCTTATTTGCAGTTCTATCAAAATGAAGGCCAGAGGAACTTTTTTGTTTTAAATACAATTATGGCGGTCTTTGACACTCCAGAGTCCTGCTCATTTGGAAATACCAAACATTTAAAAAGCTCTTAAAGCCTCTGGTAGTTTACAGTAAAGCTTGATGAGCAAAGATAAAAGTCAACTCAAAGTTGGAACTTGAACTTTTACAGAAGGGTCAAAAAGATCATCTTAGTGTCACACTCATAAATTAGGATGTGAACAACAGGGGACAGTCTGTCACTGGGGGGGGGTATAAATTGGTACAAATATTAAAAACAACAACAACAAAAAAAAGCAAAACAGATGTATAGCTGATCACTTTTGAAAGTACTGTTTTAAAATATAAAGTAATATTTAGGGACAGTGCAAATATCCAGTAGTTTAGAAAAGATATATAAAAATTGCAGTAGCTTCAGAAAATGGAATAATAAACAACATAAAAATGAATTGCGCCCATAGTCCAGACATCTCTCCCTGCAGACCCTTCCCTTTTGCAGGCCCAGCTCCATCTCTATTCTTTTTCCTAGCAAATGTAATTGAACAAGCTTTCTACTTTGCTGTCTTTTTTCATTCATATCATCGACTGAATGTTCAACTGAACAGTTGTATCCACAACACCAGAGAGTCAGCTTTAGTCATGATCCCAGATGGCTTCTACACCCTGATTGGGTGTTACTCAATCCAATGATGACATTTCTGCTCTCATCCTGCTTAAATGCTCAGCAGTTTTTGAAAGAGGTGATCATTATCTTCTACTTCAAATGTTATCTTCTGGTGACTTCATCCTCTGTTGTTTCTTTTACATCAATAGATATTCCTTCCCCACTGTCCAAGATTATTTACTGAGTCATTTTCTCCAACTTCTCACTTTCACTAGTTGGTTTCATCCAGTCTATGACTTTTAACATTTAATACATGAATAGTAACAATCCTTAAGTCTATATCTCCAACAGTGACTGTTCCTACAACTCCAGACTCAAGTCCTGGGCATTTTCACATGAATGCAGAACCAGTTTTGTCACTGAGGACACCGAGCCTGTGCACTGAGAAGAGTCCAGTTTTGTTTGATGTTCAGTTTTAATAGTGCTTAAATTCATAATCGCTTCATCTTTGAATGTGTGTCGTGTAACTAAAGTCAAATGTGGCAAGGAAGAATGCAGGGAGCAGTGGCGATATATGTAATATCCATGCCCACTGTCCCTTATAGCCTCAGTCACATGCAACATTTGCCATACCCATCAGCCCAGAATTCCTGTGGCTCCACACTGCGTTAGTCTTCAATGAGACTGAAACTGAGGACAGGGAAAAGTGTGGTATTAGATTTACCGACTCCATGTGAAGCCATGTTTCCCATTAGACTCAGAATTTGCTTTAAGCACAGAAAGAAGAAAATCATATTCTGAGGAATATGAATGAGCACTCTTGTATGTGAGACATTCCTCTGTAGTAGCTAAGCATTGCATGGAAAGGGATGACATAGATGAAAAGGGAAGAATTGGCCATCAAAGTAGATACACCAAGTGTGTATGGTGCAATACGAATCAGGATGTTGGTGATTCTGTCTATGAGTTAAATGCTCTTATATTTGCTTTTAAAAAGATCCTGTACAATATAAAAAGTGATAAATCTCATGCTGATAATCTGAAATTTCAATTTTTCTATTCTTAGAATGATAAGAAATAGCAAAGTAAACAATCTCATGCAAAGCCAAGAAAGACCCACAGAAGAAAGGAAGTTTCATAGTTTAGTGACTTCAATGGCACCTTTCCAATTTTTTAACAAAGGGCCTTCATTTTTATTTTTGCACCAGGCTCACGAATATGTAACGAGCCCTGCTTCAATGACTAAGACATCTCAACCTTCAAATGTTTGTATTCTTATTTCTTCTGTTCCCTTCCTTCCCAAGTCTTCCCATATTAGTCACAGTCTATAAATCTACCCGTTGCTCAAATAAGAAAAAAAGAAGAGTTTGCCTTTATGCTTCTCTCATGTTCAGAGCTTCCTGATTTTCTCCATCAGTGCACCATACAGCACTAGCTCCATAAAGTAGGCCGCAGATTGTACATTTCTCTCCAGCTATTCTTACCATCTTACTTCAAAAAAATCACTGCCAGCTCTCACCTGGACTAATAAAGCGACTTCACATTACCTCTTGATTCTCCACAATCCAATTCATAAACAGTCCTTAAAGAGATCTTTTAAAGATATAAATAAATATTTCCCTTCCCTAGTAACTATGTCCAGCGTGTTGCACTACTTTTTTCAAGAAACTCAATTTTCAGTCATGGTTTCCAAAGTTCTCCATGATCTGATGTTGGTGTACTGCTCAAAAGTTCTTAGCACACACTCCTTTTCATCCCTCACATCTCTGCCTCATGGGGCTTCTTGTCACTTCTCCAGAATCCCAGGACTGCTTATACCTTTTATATTAATGGGCATGATTCTTGGTGTGCTCTGTACCTCTGACTTTGTTGGGGACCGGGGTCTTCTTTTCAGATAGAATTCTGCTTAAATGCCTCTTCCTCAAAGAGCACTTCCTTAACCATGCAAAAAAAAATAATAATAATAAAATCATCTTTTACACCAAAAGGTATCTTGCTTTTAATTCATGCATATCCTTACTGGTGCAATTTATTGCAGGTATTCTTTTATTGAAATGTTAGCTCCAACATATCAGTGATCTTTATTTTTCTCAATTAGTGCCTCACTAGTGTCTGGAACAAGGTCCTTAGTAAATATGTGTTGACTGAATGAGTATTACCCAATGGATCTGTTGGTAAGTTCAATTTTAATGTGTGTGTACCTGCACAAATACGTACCCATGTGTAAACTTATCTACAATATCTACAGCATAACAGATATTGGCACTGCTTCCTCAACACACATTCTGTGCCTCTTTCATAGAGTAGTAGCTATGGATTTAGAATGGATTTGACATGCCCACTGTTAGAGAGTTTCCTAATTGGCTTAAAGCCAGTCCTTAACTCTGCCTATAATTTTGTGTCATTGATGGAAATATTACCCAGAGTTTTGGGATTATGTTCAATATTTGAGGAAGAGAAGCCATTGTTCTGATCCTCAGAATGATGAAAGCAGAATCTAATCCACTGACTGAGAACCAGGGAGAGCTTGCTCGAGGCATTCTAGAACCAAATGAATGGAAGGAAACTAAACCCAAAGTAACCCATCTCAACTGCACATTTCTTCATCGTTTTAGCTAGTATGAGTTGGTTTTTCAATTACTAGCAAATTAAACATTGCAATTATCACTAGTATTGTTTGTAATTGCCCTTAGCATTTTGGGTGTAATTCTTTCCAATATTTTTAATGCTGTTAAATGAAAATATAGTTTCAATCAGAATGCATGTATACTTTTGACTATTTAACTATTACAAATAAACACTATTTTCGTGTATTTATCTTCCTAATCATAGCCATGTTGGTTTATATAAATATCTTTTGCTTGCATTTCTATAACTTACTGAACCATTTCCCCATGTTTTTTAAATTCAGAGTACTAGCATTATTTTTATGTTTTGATTCATTTATTTAGTACTAGCTTAACCTCTGAAATACAATATAAGCCTAATTTTAAAAATGATTCTAGGGCCCTCCCTGGTGGCACAGAGGGTTAAAGCACTGCACTAAGAAGCGTAAGCCAATTCCACAAGAGTTCGATCCCCGCCTGCCCTGGAGGAGATCCACATGGTGTGGCAGACCTCTTCTGACCTGCCCGCTGCTCCCCTCAGCAGTGTACTTCGTCAATCTGCCTGTTCTGCTCCCCACTCTGTCTCTGGTGAATCCTCTCACCCTCCATATCTCTGGCCTATACCCCAGTTCAGTATGAATAAATAAATAAATTTAAAAAAATTGTCTCTCTGTTAAAAAAAAAATTGATTCTAATACTTTAATGCCATCAGTATCAAGAATTGATAATTATACATATCAGTCATTGGTTTCCCTTTATGTTTTAATTTGCATTTCTCTGATGAATACAAGTCCAGAAAATTGATGATCTGTGTATTAGCATTATTCTTTATTCTTTGAAGAAATATTCCACTGTGCTACTGTGACATATAGCTTTTTGGACCTATAGCAACTTTTTGGGTTCTTTATAGGAGATGCTATAGGAATTCTCACTTTATTTTCTGGGTTGTCATCATTCCTATGAATACAGACCAATGACGCCCACAGCAAACAACTGAAGCTCTCTACCGAGGGGCTTTGTGCCTATTGCCCGATGGGTCCAATTATGGTATGAGTAGGAAGTAGTTGAATCAAATGACAGTCTACCCGTCATTCAACAGCTGATGAGCTGTTATATGAATACCCTAGTTCCCTTGCCCCTCTGTGTGATAACACTAGATCTGTATTTTACACTGTCTCCCTAGTATGTCAGTGGGATTCATTTCTAGTTGTCCATAGTGAGATCTGCTTGATGATTTAAACTATCCTGCCTGCCTTACCTATCTTGCATCATTCTCTCAACTATGTGGTTATTAACATCATTTTCCAAACGCATTTTGTAAGTAAAACTTTCTTTTTGGGAATTCAACTTAGGATGCCCATCAGATGATATTTGCTATAGCGCCATAGTTTAGGTTTTCTATTTTTTTTTAATAAAATTTTGTAAATACTCACTAAACATGGCTCTCCCTGGTGGCGCAGCGGGTTAAAGCACTGCACTGAGAAGCTAAAGCCACTTCCTCATGAGTTCGATTCCCACCTGCCCCAGAGGTGACCACATGGTGTGGCAGACCTCTCCTGACCAGCCCGCTGCTCCCCTCAGCAGTGTACTTCATAGATCTGCCTGTTCTGTTCCCCACTCTGTCTCTGGTGAAGCCTCTCACCGCCCCCTGAGCCTCTGGCCTGTACCCCAGTTCTGTATACACAAATAAATAAATCTTAAAAAAAAAATACACACTAAACAATCTTCCCTACTCTGGGGTGGGTGGGGTGGAGGGGAAAGATTAAAGACCTAAATAAAACAGTACATTTTTGTTTGAAAATGAGCAGAAGTATTTTGTACAATGTACACAGACCTTTTAAAACTCTGAAAACATTTTCAAGACAAAGGGGCAAAAATAACTAATGATCTGTTGTGATTTTTAAGCTAAAAAGAGTATTTATTCATTATATATGCAGCTTTGGGATTTTATTTTTTTTTCTATGAGGTACTTCTTAGAGCTTTTGAAAAGTACAAATTTCTTTCTCCCTAAGCTTTAATCATTATGCTTTAAGGAAACCTTTTGAAACGAAGGCAGCATATGTTGCAATAACTAGGCCCTTTCATTAAATTTATCCCTTAAGAAAAGCCCACACAGTAACTGATTTTTTGACCTCAGTTCAAATAGAGCTTTGGCTAGAAAATTCTCAGAGGTAAAATACCAAGAGTAATGGGAACTTTTCGTATTTTAAAGTTCTCCAATAACCAAAATATATTTTATCCAGCATATATTTGGTTTGGGCTGTTTGAAGTTCACTTAGAGTTTGGATGGTGTTTTATAGTTTGCATGAACAGTTCTACATTCCAAGTATGTATGATCTTGTTTTAAGGATAGTTAAGGTCATGGAAATTTTTCTTTTTTAAAAAACTTTGTTACTAAGACACTATCACAGCTATGCATCTATGTCCTTTCAAAAGATTGCATTTCAGAACTTTTGATATCTTCAGATTTTCAATTTGGGTAAAAGACCTCAAACTCACCAGATCATAAATTCCCTTTCAAGAATAATTTAACTTCAAAGTGTTAGTTGCGAAGTCACAACTTCTAAATAATATCCTTTTAAAAATTTTAACAACGTCAAATGGGCATTTTACCAGTGATTGCTTTTAAGCAGAGTAGGAACACACAAACTACTAATAATCATTAGTGCTTAACTGTTTTAAAGTAAAGTGCCATAATATTTTTCTGATGTATACCAGTGAAATGATAGTTTTATGGGCAATATGATATTCACTCAAGGCATTTGGAGTTTGGAAAGATTTTGCCATTATCATTTACAAAATTCTTCTGTGAAGATCTTGATGTTATTATATAATATTCAATTTATTATCATCATGTCCTCAGGAGTCAGACTGTCTATAAGGTACAATGAGTGGAGATTTGGGTGTCTGGGTAATTTAAGCTAAAACCGTTAATACGATTGAGCAAAAGGCTTTAAGAAGGGGAGGGAGAGGAATTACATCACCACAGACCTGTATCAGTCCATTTTAGCCTTTCTGCTCATTAACTAGCACACTGTTCCCAAACTCCAGTACATGCTCCCAGTGCTGACCCATCTTCCCTAGACTTTAAGGTCAGGAACACACAAATCAGAGTCTGCCTTGGAGCCCAAAGAACTTTAGCTGACTAAAAGTGCTATTCCTTTCCCACGTTTAGAAAAACAAATG
Organism: Condylura cristata; assembly: GCF_000260355.1. Lineage (NCBI taxonomy): Eukaryota > Metazoa > Chordata > Mammalia > Eulipotyphla > Talpidae > Condylura > Condylura cristata. The sequence goes on from NW_004567123.1 coordinate 13,522,205, forward strand.
CCTATGTCAATAGCCTATAACCCAAATGCCAAGAGTACTCTGAGACAAACTAGGTGAGGTCTGATCAAATTATCTCACTAACTGGCTCAAGGCCAGAATTGCAATTTCTGTGGGGTTCGTTCCTTCTCTCCTCTTGGTAAATTTATGTATAGATTTACCTGCAAGTAAGTATAAACCACTCCAGCAAAATTATAGTATCAATATAGTCTTATGTTGATAAGATCACACAAAAGGAGACTTCGATATAGGTACTGTGTTTCCGGAATGTGTAATTTTCAAAAATGAGAAGTGATTTAAACTCTAAATACAGCTCAAGCTAGGTAAATGAAGTCCACAAAATCTGAAAACGGGCTCCATCACCCTAAATAATATAGAGAGGTAGTAATGCATCATGTAAATTGTGCACTGAATTTACGTTACATCACTAGAAACATTCCAGGGAAATTCAATAATGTCTATTTATTAAATTTAGTGCTATGATTACTGATCAAGAGAAATAAAACTGAAATATAGCCCATGGAAAGTATGACTACTTAAAGGGTATGCAATGAACATGTTATGTTTATTTGGTATTATTTAAATAATGATCATCATCTCATTCATATTCATGTGATTCCTAGGAAATGTCCTTAACATTTCCTAACATTTCCAGGGTAAGTCATGCATCATTTCTCAGTGTTTGACTCTAAGGTGCTAGGTCATCTGCTCTCATGTTTATTGGAAACCCTCAATGTTCCAGTAAAGGGCACACTCAGTTCATACACTGAAAAATCAGTATGTATTTATCTATTTATCTATTCACACTGTATGCTTTCATTCATGTCTGATACATCAGATAGACAATCTTTATAGACACTGATGATCTCCACAGATAGCTAAAGCATAAGTTTCATATAAAATAAATACAATGCAGAAGCAGACACCAGCTTATGGTAAGGCATTCAAATATACTCTCTAGCGACAAATATGATGGGGGCTTAAAGCTAATTTAAAATACTAAAGAATAATGATTTAATGTAACTGATATCAAATAAAAATGGATGACAGTTCTGAATCATTGAGTTACTTTATCATTGTTATTTTTTAATATATCAGAAGTAATTTTCCTTCACATAGGACAAGTCCAGATTAGGGATTCAGGGCTGGTGTGATGGTTCATTACTAAGGGTCCAAATCACTTGACAACTTCTGCTCTACTATCTTAAACAATGACTTTAGCAATAATGCGCTTCATGGTCCAAACTAGCAACTAGAGCTTCAATTTCATCTCTGTTTTACTGTTGATAAAGGAAGGGAGGACTAGAAGTAAACATTCCATTAACTGGGGATTAGTTATCCACATTCCCTTGAAAAGTGGCCAAGCCCAGTCTTTCAGCAGTTGCACTGTCACCATGAATCAAAAAGGGATGTGTTAACCAAAGGAAGAGGAAAGAAAAGATATTGACCATTTATTTATATTGCCTTTTTTCATGTGTCTGTAAAACCCAATTTCCAGGCTCCCCCACCCTGTCCTGTGCCCCAGGGGAGAAGCTTTAAAAGTCCTTCAGCCAGTCTTCACTCTCTGGGTTCCCTTTGAATCAATACAAGGAGATGCATCAACAGGAGTTTGACAGGTGGGAGGAAGGAAATGATGGGACCTTTATTCCTCTTGCTCCAGCTTAAGCAAAAGCCCTTGTAGATGGCAAGTAAATTATTCTTCAAATGAGACCTTTAAACTTGACTTATTTTTCTTCCCTTGACAGAACTACGACCCCCCACCCACACTTAAAGCACCATTTTAAGAAAATCAATAGCTTGCTTTTATTTCTTTAGCAAACTTCAATTCATTGCATGAATGCAAGCCTTATAAGCCAATTCATACTAGGGTTGTCCCAGTTGAGCATTCTTTACAAATTCAATATTTTCCTACACTGTGATTTAACATAGTACGTACATTCATTTTTTTTTTTTTTCTTCAGGTGGGGAGTTGTCAGTCTCGTAGTTCTCTTTCATTTATAATCTAAAAGCTACCAAGATGGTGCTGTTTTATGTATATCGCTAATGTCACTAATTCCCACAGATTGGTCAGCAGTGTGTAGTTCATGATGATCAGACTGTTAATTTTTAAAAGCCATATCTCAATTATGTAATTTTCCAGGTTTAGAATTTATTCTAGTTAGTAAAAATAGTGTGCTACTTCAAATATTACCAAAGGTGGTAACTTGAGATGACAAATAGTTTAGAAATGACTTCATTTCAGGTAGTAATCATGCTAAGACTCACACCCATAGAAAGCCACATTGCCTTGTTGCATAGAATTCTGGTTGGCTATATTTAAATTGGGGTTATGTATATCAAACATGCCACCCATTTTGTAAGAACAATTTCCAGTCCACAGAGGAGTCAGTGTGCTATTTGGCAAAAAGACTATACACAATTCTGTTCAGCGGGTTGGCTTCATGCAAATATTAGCATGAGACTGTAGCAAATGAGATTGTCTTGGCCCAGGTACTTCTTAAATATTCAACAAGACAAAATAGTTCTATGAGCAAAGGATACTTAGCCTGCTTTTTGACTCTCTCTGAGACAAAGTTGCCATCCCCAAAGTCCCCTGGGACATTTTTGCTATACCTGGTCATAGGTAATACACTGCTTCTTGTTAAGCCATGTTCTCAAATATGGCCACAGATTGCTGGGCAGCTATCAAATTCCCAGTCCCCAACTGTATTCCAGATCAAATACATCAGACTACTTGAATACTAGAATGGAGTCTGGATATTAACATTTTTTAGGCACCCCAAGGTTATTCTAGTGAAAAACATTGATATGTTTCAAGATGCTAATAGAATGTGGGTAGGAGTGGGTCTTTTCAGGAATGAGAACTGGTAACTTACAAGAGTAAAATCTCAGCTTTAGTTACACATTATAAATATCCAAGGAGTCACTAAAAATTCTGATTCCGGGCCCCTCCCTGGTGGCGCAGCTGGTTAAAGCACTGCGCTAAGAAGCTTAAGGCCACTTCTGCATGAGTTCGATGCCCGCCTGCCCGGGAGGAGATCCACATGGCATGGCAGACCTCTCCTGACCTGCCCGCTGCTCCCCTCAGCAGTGTACTTCGTCGATCTGCCTGTTTCGCTTCCCACTCTGTCTCTGGTGAATCCTCTCACCCTCCGCGTCTCTGGCCTGTACCCCGTGCTGTATAAATAAATAAATCTTAAAAAAAATTTTTTTTTTGATTCCTGGGCAACAACCAGGCCATTTAAATTAGAGTACTTGGGGCTGACAGCAGTATTATAAAAGACTGCAGGTTCTGTCAATCAATCTGCAGACATCAGTATTATCAAAGACTGCAGGTTCTATCAATCTGCAGTCAATGTGGGGAACCTGTGAGGTAGACTAGAGGCTCTCAAAGTGGGGTCTACAGCCCAGCACATCACCACCCCCTGGAAGCCTGCTATAAATGCTGATTTCAGGGCCAACATCAAGACAAGTGAGTTAGATAAGTGGAGTGGGGACCAGCAAACATTTTACCAGTTTTCAGGGAGTTCTGACATGTACTAACCACAGAACGACTGACTTGGAGTACAAACTTTAATTTGCAGCCATATGTGCAGCTCCAGAACCTAGCAGGGAGTCTGGCACAAAATAGGTATTCAAAAATTGTCAGCTAAGGGAATAAAGAAGGGATGCAGGAGGGACGGTAGGGAGGGAGGGAGGGAAGGAGGGAGGGAGGGAGGAAGGATTTCATGTTATTCTGTAGAGTCCTTTGTATCTCATTCTGAAAAAAAGGTACCCTTTTTATTATTTTTCGTAGGACAGGACTACTAGTAATGGACTCTTATCGGCTTTCATTTATGTGGAATATTTTAATATCTCCTTAATTTTTTTGAAGATTTATTTTATTTATACATACAGAACTGGGGTACAGGCCAGAGACGCAGGGTGGTGAGAGTATTCACCAGAGACAGAGTGGGGAGCAGAACAGGCAGATCAACGAAGTACACCGCTGAGGGGAGCAGCGGGCGGGTCAGGAGAGGTCTGCTGCACTATGTGGATCATCTCTGGGGCAGGCAGGAATCGAACTTATGCTGCAGTGGCTTCAGCTTCTTAGTGCTGTTCTTTAACCCACTGCGCCACCAGGGAGGGCCCTAATGTCTCCTTAAATTTAATGGACACTTCTGCTGGCATGGAATTTGTGGGTGAAAATCTGGAAACAGACCCTATCTCTCTTTCTTCTCCCTTATCCCCCTTATATTAAATAATCTAGAAGTATTGGGGAAACAAGAACTCCCAGACAAAGATCATCTGTGACAACCTAGAATGCTCTACCTTATTCAACATGGGTAGAACTTGACTTGATCTTCTCCAGGCAGCTTTCAAGATTTAAGTACCTCTGAAAGCATCATTTCTCTCACCTGGTTGGTATGAAGCCTCCTCTGGAAATGTCATATATTTGCATGTTATATAAATTTCAGGCTTTCTCTCAGTTCCTGGGTGTTTCTTTCAAAGGTGACAAACATGAAGCAAGTGGAAACATTTCACTTTAATGATAAGTTAAGGGGCAATGTGTATGTCAGGGTAGAAGATGGCATGTGCTCTTATCATAAATGTTACAGAAGCTATTTGGTTGTCAGGGCTTCAGCAAATGCATCATAAAATTGCTCGAGTTAGAGAGAAATAGACTATAATTTCCATGTCTGCCCCCTAAATCAGGCACTGACAACTTAGACAATTCTTACCAATAAAGATGGAACTGATTTTCTCTATTCCATCTAAATAAGCATATTATTTTCAGGGGAAAAAAAATAAGATCATTTTAGACCTGTCTCAAATTACATGAAAGAGACAGTGAGTCATAGGAAAGACTTTTAAATCAAAGGAAATGTAGTAAGTCACCATGAATATCTGTTGATAAGCAGGCAACTTATCTTCACATGATCAAATATGTGTCTAACATTAATCAAACTGTCTAAGTCAATGTCACTTTTATGTTAAAACACTTTTTCAGAGTTATTAGGTCTGATAACTTGGGTGTCCCTCAAATTTCTCTAGACTCACTCTATGTGATGCTCACACCCCTCAACTCTCTCCCAATTTAACCATTTGCTTTTTTTCAACCTTTATCATTCTATCAATTAGTTGATGTAAAAGAAAAGGATTATAGAAAGTTTCAAGTAGAGGGAATTGTGACACATTGTGTACAATGAAAATGATATTTATAAAATATCTGACTACTCTGAAAATATTAAGTATATGGAAAATATTAATGCCCATGCCACATGAAAATCCATGAGATTCCATTTTAAAAAAGAAGCAACCATTGAAGTTTCTTCAAAAATTAGTTAACTTTTTCTTTTTCTTTAAGGGTTGGCATGCTAAGAGAGAGGTTTCAATTTTTTGACAGTTTTCTTAAATGGAACAGTTCATATCGTGGTGATTCACATGAGTAAGGTCCTGTTATAGGCTGCACTTGAATTTAGCTTCTGAGTTAATGTAGAAGAAAAGCAGATGATATAAATATTGTCAAATAGGAACTTAGAAGCTAGGCAATAGCTTTAATGTTAATAGCACTTTACAGAGGCATAATTTACAGAGACAATGCAAATCATAAACATACAGACCAATGTGACTTGGCAATTGTCTATGACCATGTACTCACCACTTAGGCCAATATAAACAATTTCTTCTTTCCAGAAAGTTCTCCTTATGGTCATTTTCAGTCAAGAATCTGGACTCTAGAATCAACTAAGCTACTTCGGTTTCTAGCTGTAAAGTACTTTTCCTGTCTTTGAACTTAACATGAATGGAATCATGGAGGATGTTCTATCTTGAGTTTTCTCAATTATTTTGAAAAACAAGATTTTGAGATTCATCTACTTTTTTAATTGCATCAGAAATTAATTCTTATGTATAGCCAAGGCACATTATTATATGATATACCACAATTTGTTTATTCATTCAACAGTTGATAAACAATTGGGTAGCTGCCTTGTTATGCTAATTTTTCTACAGATCATTATGTTGATACATATATTTTATCTCCTTTAGATAAAGAACCAGAAGTGAAATTACTGGCTCAATTGGTAGGAGTATATTAAATTTTATCTTTTTCTAAAGATTTATTTTTATGTATGTATACATACAAGAGCTGGAGTGTAGATCAAAAGCGTGGGGATCGAACTCATGCCTCAGGGCTGGCAATAGCTTAACAGCACTGGCTTTATTTAACTCCTGTGCCACCGGGGATGCACCCAGGTATATTAAACTTTCTTAGATATGGCCATAAAGTTTTCCAAAGTAGTTATATCATTTTATATGACCAATATGTGGATTCAGTTATCCTGAATTATTGTTAACACTTAGTCTTGTTAGTACCTATAGTAGCAGAACAGCTTTTTTTTTAGGTTAATACGTTATTTTGTTAAGACTCCTATCTTGTTTTTCTGGAGTACTTGCTTGAACTTTTCTTTACTTGATTTTCTACTTTCTTTAAATATTTATTTATTTATGCAGACAAGAACTGGAGTACAGATCAGAGGTGTGGGGTTGGGGGAGAGACGATTCATCAGAGAATGAGTGGGGAGCAGATCAGGTGGATTGATGGAAATAAACTGCTAAGGGGAGCAGTGGGAGAGGCAGGAGAGGTCTGTTGTGCCATGTGGGTCAGCTTGCTGGCTGGGGATCAAACTCCTGCTGCAGTGGCTACAGATTGCTTCACAGTACTGTGTTTTAAATTGTGTGCTACCAGGGAGGGCCATTCTAATTTTTAAAACATTTCTGCACCTTAAATGCTAGTAGCAGTTACAGACAAAAATAAAGGATTTAAAGCAATCTGCACTGAGTGTGTGCACAAATATGTGCAACAGACACACAGAAGAGAAGTTGTGAGCTTTCATATACAAGAACCTGTTTTTTAAAAGTAAAGAGTCTTTAAAAGTCAAGAACTTTATGGCCTTAAAAGATTTCTGGACAACGATTTCTTATTTTAAGAAATTACTTCACCTTGAACTTGAAGCTGTATTGACATCATTGTTTACTGACACTGGCTAACTGAAATTTTCAGCATTTCGGTATCTAAGTAGTGAAAAACTGTATCTAAATCCTGCCTTACAACAGCAGAATCCAAAGGAACTCTGAAATTGCCTTTTCACACTTGCAAGAGTGTGCCTTTTGAATTTTGTGATTACTGTGTCACGAGAAATGAGAATGCATGCAGGTTATAAAATCACCCTGATGCTGATAACTGAAATATCTGAGGCTAGCACTTGGGGAATTTGCAACAAAACTCATTGTGTGAAGCTTCAGGCCTGTTTCTTAGAATGCAGTTATGGATATAAAACGGACTGTTTTCAGGGACCATCAAATCTATGAGGAATGAGGCTTGTGAATAGCTGTAATTTGAACACATGCTTCGTGCTCGCCAACCCAAGTTTATCCTGAATTCTTAATATCTCCCCAAGGTGATTAACATATAATTACCATGAAATCAGTGTGAAAATGCTTTCCCAGCTATAACGCTTACATCCTGGATGGGGAACTGGGAGCACAGGACCAGATGTTAAATGTCTGGTGCCGGAGGGTGGCAGTGTGGATAGAAGCACTGGCATCTGGCTATGGGCCTGGAATTTAATCGGCTACACATATTTAGCCACATAGCAAAGTCTACTAAGACACTGTGTGCGTGTTGAGTGTGGTCTTACACTTCTTTCCTTATGAACAATTAGAATCTCGTAAAATAGCACAGGAAGGATATAAGTATAATCTCAGTGACACACCCCTTACAACATGGAGGGCACCCCATTGTTTATACATGCAGCAGGGCTCCCATACAGAAAATGCTTTGCCTGTCAGGCCTGCTTAAATTGAAATGCTGAGAAAACTTCCCAGAATCTCTGCAGGTGTTGACTGTTCTCTCTACTAGTCCTCTTCTGATCTCTCTTCACTCTCCTCGACTTTCCTAAAAATCTAGCACATGTAACTCAGACACAGACTGTTTAAGTCAGACAAAGGATTGCTATGTGTAGGTGCAGTAAAGACTGAGTTAGGCAAATAGAACCTCAAGGTTTCCATGCAATAATCAAAGAAAGAGCTATGCTTTGGAATCTGCGTCTGGCAGGTATTCAGTTAAACAGGGGTGATATTTAAAATATGGCGGGCAAAGACAGTGAGTGACAGGTGGCCTGGTTGGTATCAGCAACCATTCCTTGGGGGAACACGGGGAGGAATGGCGATCAGCACAGTGGTGATGCCCGCTAAAGACTTTGGGAAGATAGTGCTTTACTAATTGGCATAAAATTGCTTCAGTGTTTTAACAATTGCTTAGACGTAACATTCTAATAGAGTTGGTTTTAAGCCTCCAGTCTCATTTTAATTGCATTCTCTCAAGACTATCAAGGTCCTGGCTCTTAGTCTGAGTTCCCCCTTCAGAATCAGACACTTTTACAGAAATCCAAGCTTATTCACCTTTTCAGAGAGACAAAGATTTCAGCATAAGTAGTTTATATGGGCGGTTATTTTAAAAATTGTTGGTAGGGGGAGGAGGATGGTGAATCCAGAGGGAAGGGAAGGGAAGGAAGGAGTTGGGAAATAATGAAAGTTGACCTGCCCAATGGTTACCACTATGGCCAGCTGGGTATCGTCACTCAGGGGCATTCTGGGAATGGTATAGTAGTCACCTCATGGAGGAGGGACTATGTATCTACAACATATCACTGTGTGATGACTGCTTCTGGAAGCGCTCATCCTGCCACCCCAACAGACAGATAGTCCTCAGACAGCAAAGAATCCAACTTAGGGGATTGGAAGACTAGGGAGAATAAATGGCCACTAAACAACAAAGTTGAGCAACTATTTCGAGTATTTCTTTTGGCTAAATCCAAGGAGAATATTTATGCATAAACACAAAACTATCTCTTATAAATGAGAATGAATGACTATTTATTCCTTCAAACCAGTCTACACTGCTCTCACCTTCCATTGAAAAGTTATCTTGTAGTAGATCTCATTGAGTAATTTTCCATTAGAAAGATATTGTCTTTTTGGTTACAGTCATCCTGAAAGTAAATTTCCTACCCTGGAGTTATACTAAATCGAAAACCCACAATTTAGTGAGAGGAATTTATGAGTTTTATGTGGTGAAATGTAGCCACTAATATGTTAGGAAATTACATTTCATTCAAATATCTTTGTAAATAAGTGGAAAGGCCACAAAAACAGAGGAAAATTATCCCTGGATCTTATTTAATGCAATGTTATAATGTCTGTTCTTTATCCATTTCACTTGTCATCGATTGTGATAGAATTTAAACTGCCCAACTGATCAGTATAAATTTCAATTTGCTTCTGGTCACACACAAGAGGGAGGGGCAGTTAGGGAGGAGAAGGAGAAATCTAGGAAGAACAGGGGAGGGCGAGAGGGAGATATGAGAGAGAAGAACCACTGGCTAGTATTCTCCAACAGCTTAACTGCTTTTATTCCTTACACATGGTGAATTTCCTAGGGTGCATAAAAAACCCTAGGGAAAAATTAGAAAAATCACTGATTTAAACTTTGAGTCTAAGAATATATTCAAGGTACTATGATGATCCAGAGAATGCAGGAAGGTTTGGGATTGTATGATCTAAGGATTGTTTTAGTAATCAAAATCAAAAGCTGTTTTTTCACTTTGTCATTTGGACATTCGACTGAGTTCTGAACTTGTCATTTAATGCTTAACTAGCAATTAGCTAAAAAAATGAGAATACTTAAAAGAAGTACTGGCAACATTGGCCTAGACATTCTTCTTTGACTCCAATCACTTTCAAATATAAGCTAACAGCAGCTGAGGGAAGGGCTAATTATCTGTGCTTCCTTCACTTCCTCATTCCCCTTTCAATTTCTTTTGTTCTACAAGAATTATGTCTTCCCTCTTCACTCTGCTTCACTCTGCTTCACTGCAAATCATTTGCAGAGATGTTAAAATAACTCTTTTCTTAGAATCTAATATTTTGGCAGTGACTACTTTTTGATCAACATTCAAAGCTTAAACTTATTCTACTAATATCCATGGAGAGTTCACCTGTGCCAGATAGTGAATTAGAAATTGAGAAAATAAAGTTAAGCACTACCAGTTATAAGTATTGTTCTCACAAAGTTTATAGCCTATGAAGTGATAGAGCCTGGACACAATACATATAAGTTGCAAACTCAGTCTTACTGAGCATACACATATAAATACAGATAGATGTGTGATAAATTAAAGAAAGAAAGGGGAGGAGGAAGGAAAAGAAAGCCAAACTGAAGAGGCAGTAGAGGAAGAGAATTAATTAATAGAGAAGAAAAAGCAATCTTCATGCAAGACAGCTCTTCCTCCCAGAGAGAACACTAACAAATGATCTGGAAAAGCAAGCAGGGCTAGAACATGCAGGGACTTCAGGTCATGATCAGTAAGTTTCATCTTTATACTCAAAGCAATGAAAAACATATAAGGCTTTTAAACCTGGGGCCCAATAGATGGACTAGCTCATCTGAAAATATTATTCTCACTATAGGATTAGCAAAAAGATGGTGAATGGTGATGAGATCAATAAGGGGGTTACTGCATTACATCAAGGGAGATGTGCGGCGCAGGCCTGTTGAAAAAGAGAAACATGAATACATACAGGACATACTAAAATGAATTCCAGTCATAGTATTGCAGGACACAGAATTGGAATTGAGTTGGAGAAGGAAACTATAAAGGATGACTCTTAAGTTACCAGTTTGGCCAACTAATGGGTAGGGGAGGCACCATTTAAACAATGCATCCACAATGCATCTGACACTGTGCCATAGAGGACTAATACCCTGAGTCTCAGCCTTAGGTCTTAAGAGGTCTAACTGCCCGGACTAGATGTGTGATACCCAATTAGATTCCTGCTTTGGTAATATCCACATTGGGAGATGCTATCATTGTTTATTTTAAAGAGATTCTGTAGTCAGAAGTAGGGTTCAGTGAACACAAACACAAACCACGAGGAGAATGAGACCAGAAAACAAATGGCTTGCTGCTTGGTAGCTTGAAGTAATGATGATCTGATTTTCTCACTTGGTTGGGGAAATGGGACGTTCTGTGAAGGGTCAGCATGCTGCTTCAGATTCTTCAAAGAAGAGGTTATTATTCTAGGTATGTAAGCATTTGTTTTTCGGAGGTGGCCATTTCATGAGTAACTGTTAATTAAACAGAAACCCTTGATTTTCAACTAGGAGGTGCAATTATAATTTTTCAGATACATATAACAAAATATGCTATTGGGAAATAACAGAGTAGAGATAAAGCAAAGTCATTTCTATAGATATTATTCAGAAAAGCACAGCTGAATTCAAAAGAACTCATTTATTATGGCATTAAAAAACCCTCTTATTTGCAAAATAGAAATGTGATTTTTGTCAGGAAGGTTTATCATACTAGTCATTTCCTACATTTTGCAACTTGAATAAGAAACAGCCAGAATGCAACAATGGGAATGATGTTTATTATAATATCATCAACTGCTAATTTAAGCCACTGGTCTGAGATTTGTCAGCTGTGTGCTGCATATACTTAGTGTTTTTTTGCAGCAAGGTCTGTTTAGGGGGTGATTGAGTTTTGAAACCCAGCTTACTTTGCATTACCTGTCTTCTCAATCTTAAATGTATGATATGTATAATCAGTATGTATAATCAGAGTAGCATTCTTGGCAATATAAGAAAATTCTGGGCTCATGAGATACTTCCAAAACCTACTTTAGGAACTAATTTGTGAATGCATTACATGCTAGCAACATACTACCAAGATATTCATTGCAATGATTCATTAGTAACCATTAGAAGTGACCAACCAACAAGGTTCTAGAATTTGAAAAGGTTATCAAAAGTTTGTAAAACTTTACAGACACACTGAATGGATTTCTATAGTGCTATGTGGTATGTCAGGTAAGGAAAACAACTCATTTTCTAGATGACTTCAAGTGCAGTCACTATGTGGACTGCCATGCTGTTGTCTGCTGCAATTTTTACAAGGGGGATAAATAAACCCACAACATTTAAATTTCTTCTTGAAGGGCAATTCTGTCACTTTTCGTAAGGTTGCTTTACCACCCGAACCTCTATTTCTCTCTATTTATAAAACTGCAACGATTTAATTCTTTTTTTAATGATTTATTTTATTTATTTATGCATATAAGAGCTGAGATATAGGCTAGAGATGCTAGGGGGAGGGGAGTAGAGGATTCACCAGAGACAGAGTGGGGAGCAGAACAGGCAGATCTACTGAAATACACTGCTGAGGGGAGCAGCAGATGAGACAGGAGAAGTCTGCTGAGCCATGTGAGTCAGCTCCCTGATCAGGGAGGAACTCATGCTGCAGTGCTGCCAATAGCTTCCTAGTGCTGAGACTTAACACTCTGCACCACCAGGGAGGCAGTGAAATGATTTAGTTATTCTTATAAAACTGTTTAAAGGTTCAATAGGATAACATAAATAAACATGTATAGTATAGATTAAATACTTTTTATAGAAGATTAACTGTTTCACTAGCATTTCTAAATAGCATGTCTTAAAAGTGAGTTCTCTGGGCCCTCCCTGGTGGCACAGCAGGTTAAAGCACAGCACTAAGAAGCTAAAGCCACTTTAGCATGAGTTTGATCCCAGTCCCGGAGGTGACTCACATAGTGAGGCAGACCTCTCCTGGCCTGCCTACTGCTCCCCTCAGCAGTGTACTTCATCAGTCAGTCTGTTCTGCTTCCCACTCTGTCTCTGGTGAATCCTCTCACAGTCCCTGCACCTCTGGCCTATACTCCAGTTCTGTATGCATAAATAAATAAATCTTAAAAAAAAAAAATAAGTTCTCTGGATTTCTCCCAATACACTCTTCCAAGTTTTTGGCTGGAAATCTAAGGGTTTTCTTTGTA
>NW_004567123.1:13535192-13575785 GCF_000260355.1 Condylura cristata
ACTCTGTCTCTGGTGAATCCTCTCACAGTCCCTGCACTTCTGGCCTATACTCCAGTTCTGTATGCATAAATAAATAAATCTTAAAAAAAAAAATAAGTTCTCTGGATTTCTCCCAATACACTCTTCCAAGTTTTTGGCTGGAAATCTAAGGGTTTTCTTTGTACTTTACTCTATTTTACCTCCCATATTTTACAAGTTTTAAAGTCCAGACTTATTTTTTTGCACCTAGATTACTTGTATTTGAACTTACTTTTCAATCTTTATAACTAATATATACCTTTTCTACTAGTCCACATCCTCATTTTCTTTCTTCTTGTCCACTGCATTTGTTTTCAAATCAGCCTTCCTAGTACTGGTCTCTCTCAACATGACTGCATACACGAAAAAACTGCCAAATTCATCTTGCGTTGACACACTGAGTTATACCACAGTCCTGCTCAAAAACCTCCAGTGGTTTTCCATTTCTAGCCAAGAAAGACTGGCACATAAAACTTTCTTCCATGGTTGCGTCCTCAGTTCAACTCTTCAGCTTGATCTCCCACATCACAGTACAAAGCTTAAGTCCCCCACCCCTGTCAAAGTGGCTAGCACATCCTTCCAGAAATGTCCTGTATTTCCCTAATTCCATGGCCTGGCTTAATTTTTTCTTCTATCTGAGCTATCTTTCTTGTTCTCAACAGATTATTATGCTTTCCATCATGAGTGAGTCATATATCTCCTCTTTCATGAAGGCTTCCAACACCCAAGAGTTTGTCCTTTTTCCAACTTCATCACACTGTTTTTCCTATAATATTTTCTACATATGGTTTACTCTCAAGTTATGTATGCACATATCTTATCCATCCTTCTAGATTGTCATGTCTTTGACAACAAAGGCTGTGTTTAAATCCTCTTTATATATCCTTCCATGACTTGCTCAGAACCAGATACTCAAGAAAATGTTATTGGTTAATGTAGAAGTCCACATTAAGTACAAAACAAATTTGATTTTCAAATTTGTTGTATATGCAATTTCCTTATGAAACACATTATTGCCTTTCACCATGTTTGTCTCTTATTGAGAAGATAACTCTAACCTAGGAGATTTATTAAGAGCACAGACACTAGACCTATTTGTAAACACTATAGGACATGTAATAAGATTTTGAATGAACATCACTGAAAACTGACCATACCCTAAAATTATGTCAGCAGTACCTGAAAACTGCAGTTCTTTCTGGATTCTTAGATTCATTGATATGAATGTAACCTAGACAAAGAAGTTTTAGCAATCAGTTCAGAAAAGGAAAATGTGCTTCTCATTTTCAAAATGTTTTCCCAGTTCCTATTGCATTTGATATTAGTAAATAGCAAAGTGGGATCAGGGGCTCTGATCACAACTTGAAAGATAAAATTGTCCTCCTAAGAATGACTTTCCTTAGATAATAACAGAAATAATGAAGTAGAAGCAGAAATAGGTTATGCGTTGAATACTTCAATCTTTTATTCTACCACTCTCAAGCTTTTGGGGTACTGTAATACTTTGTTATATGCAAGCTTGTACATATCTCCATTTCTCCACTAGTATGGAAAGAAGTTCAGGTTCAATTATTGCACTTAGCAATATCCTCTTCCCACTGCATAATTTAAATATATTCTGGTTATGATGGGCCTAACATTCTTTTTCTTTCTAACTTTTTGAGGTAATTTATAAAGAATGAAATGTACTCACTCTAAATGCATCATCAGATGGGTTTTAAAAAATGTATGCAATGGTGTACTTCTACCCCAATGAAGATAGAGAACATTTATATTGTCCTGGGATGTTTTCTGTGGCTTGAAAGCCCACCCCTGTTGCTACTGATCTCCTTTGTCTGCCTAACTTTTAAAGCTGCTCCATGTAATTTGCATTGAAGTCAGATCATGCCTGGCCTCTTCTAAAAGTCCTCCCAACCTCTTTTCCCATTCAGAACAAAAGCCGTATCATTCAAATGGACCACAGGACCTTGGGGACTATCTGTTCCCATGTCTTACTTATCTCATTTCCCATTACTCTCCTCCAACATTTAAATGCCTCCTATGTTCCATCATTAATTTATCTTTTCCTAAGTTTTCAAAACTTGAATATATGTAGAAATCCCCAGAGGAAAGTGCCTAAAAGAATATTCTGATTCTTGGGCCCTCCCTCATGGCACAATGGGTTTGGATGCAGCACTACAACCTCTCTGCAGCTACTTCAGTGCAAGTTTGATCTCCTGCCCAGGAGCTGACCCACATGGCACAGCAGACCTTTCCTGCATTGGCCGCTGCTCCCCTCAGCAGTGTACTTTGTTGATCTGCCTATTCTGCTTCCCACTCTGTCTCTGGTGAATCCTCTCACCACCCCTGCATCTCTGTCCTGTACTCCAGTTCTGTATGTATAAATAAATAAATCTTAAAAAAAAATATATTCTGATTCAGTAGGTCTGAAGTGGGACCAAGATGTTCTGCATCTCTATCAAACTCCTGAGCAATGTCGATTCCTCTTGACTAACAGGGACTGGAATATTTATCAGGAACACAAGGGGAAAGACTGAGTCTCTTCTGTTTTCTACTGTATTCTCAGTGTTTAACAGAGCCCTAGGTTTAGTAGTTGTTCAACAGGCAGCTGATAGCAAAATGAATGATTAGAAGAATGAACGGCTGTTAAATATAAAGAAGCAAAGCATTGTTTGCTAGGGAATTGGCTTCACTGATTGACCTGGCAGCCATATCTGTAGCTCAAATCAATTAAATTCCCTGTGCCTCAGTTTCCTGATCTGCACACAAGACACTGAACATGTTCTCTAAGGTTCTCTCAGATCAGAGTACCTTATTGTACAATGTGCGTGAAACAACTCCCTAGGGTCTGAAAAATGACTTTTCAATCACATTAGAAAGGCAATATTGTAAATGTCACTGAAGTGCCTCCATCCCCCCACTCCACCCCCCCCTCCAAGCCTTAGGTGCTGTTCTTTCTCCCAGTTCTCAATAACTTCTAGTCAAGAATGACCAGCCTCTAATCTCAGAACAGTTGTCTGCTGAGGATTATAAAAGGGATAGAAAGATCCCAGATCATACTCATGGTTACAAAGCAGCTTAAGCCAATCAACATAACTGATACCCAGTGAGACATCTGTCCACAGTGGACAGTTAACATGGAGAATGTGGGGCCTACATAGGTTGGTTGAAACAATGAAAAGCAGCTACAGTTTCACTAGCCCATTATCAATCTTCCCATTTATCCCTATTTTTGTGTTTCAGTTCCTGGGATTCAAGAATGTCTGTCCTTTCCATTTCACCAAAGGCTACCCCGGAGTGCCTGAGGTCTGAGCAGACTGTTGTATGGCCAAGTTCACATCTGTGAAAGAACAGATCACAGAGGCACTGGAACCTGGGAACTATTCAATTCTAGACTATCTACCTGGCTATTCAGAGAGAACATCTTTCTGAGATCATGACATGAGCTGAATAAGTGGGTGCCTGCTTTGACAGTACATGCGGGGAGAAGTGCTCCTGCTAGAGAATGTGCTTTCAGTCTATTCAAAATTCTACCTCTGATGGGGAGGAAAATTATTCGCAGCTGGATAATGAAGTCACATCTGCGTTTTGCTTCTAGCTGAAGTCACCTCATTCCTCTTTATCTGATCGAAATTGTACTGCTATTTCAAAATCATATGCAAATGTAAAAGGGAGGGAAGTTTGAAAGGAAAGTTGTATCTCAAAACTTGTGATTTCTGGATTTGAGACATCGCTTGAAGGTCAGTGATGACTCAGTATTTCCTGACTATTAAATAAATATATGAGGCATGGGATGCATTATTATTTTACTCAACTAAAACATAAGAACAGAATATAAATTATTTAAAAGAAGAGTAAATTATATACCTTGTCCTGAACTCTCATTACTCACTCAACATGTCCTCATTTCATCATTTTTGACTGGTTTGCTAGTCAAGAATTCAATCACCCCCGGCATTTATAGCATTGCCTTTAAAATGAGGAAAATTGGCAATGTCCGACACAGAACACCTCTATGTGTCCAGAAGGGAAAAGAACGAAGTGACTCTTTGCCATTGGCATCTCTCCTTTGCAAGTTATCTTGAAGTTTTTCCTTCTACCATGTTATTCCTCTCCTGTACACACTTCAAAGTTTCTTTTCTTACTATGGAAGAAATTCTAAAAGTCTTGCAAGACATTCAAGCCATCCTCAATGTTTGAAGAGGATAAGTGGCTTGACAGCAGTAGCAGAGGTACTAAAGAGTGGACACCAAATATCAACCCAGATAGGTTGGCTCTCAAAGACTGAAGGCCTAAATTCCCCCCCCCCAAAAAAAAAACATCCCATAGAATGTGTGCTTAATCCAAAAATGCTCATCAAGGTAATATCCTCACTACTTCCTATAGAAGAGACCATGGAAAACAATGATGGTGTCTTTTCCTTCTCAATTTCAACACAATCTCTGTATGCCTTTTCTTTCTACATGTTTGTGCCTACCATACATGTGCACCACACAGAGTCAGGCAGTTGTAATAAGAATAATATGCTTCATTGCGTGAGCAGTAGGAGAACTATTAAAAAAAATAAATAAAGGGAACCTGGCTTCTAAATCACTGGCTTAGAACAGCCCTGGAAAAAGGTTGTATTTTCATGAGTCAAAAACAGTTCTAACTTCAATAGATCAATTGTAGGTGTAACAATGTCGCCTTTATTCACTGTCTGTCAACAACGTGGAGAAGGTGGAAATAATTCTAATCATTAGTTATATCTGACACAACCTCCATCCTACATTTCATCAATGGGGGCCTATGATGAGGTGTGCGCCAGTGGTTTGGAAACATTTCAAAGGAAACGAGGACTTGTGGGCTAATTTGAAAGGAGAGAGAGAGCTGTCTGAAGTCTCCAAATGAACTAGAGAGAAGGTTTGTGTGAAAGCACATGTTCAGCCTGCCAGGTCTATGAGGCAGGTTTTTGGAGATAGAATGTACTTCTGATTGCTGACTGACAAATTATTTGCTGCCTTCTAAAATATGCAAGAACTATTCCATGTTGGGATTTACAACTAGGTTAGTTTTCACTTGTGGGCCTCTACAAAAAGCATCGTGTTTTGATTGATGATATTCGACAGAAGTACCATTACTAAAGAAAGCTACAGAAATGGTAGTCCGCCCTGCTTTCTGGAAGAGAACATGAATTAACAGCTTATTCATCGGACACCAAAGTTAAATGAAGACTATGTACAAAAGAATTTTCTATGTGAATACATTTTAAAAACCCTGAAAATGTTTTATTGAATAGAAATATTTTCTTCACAAATTGATATTATTCTTACTAATTTCAATGATTGCTACTCTATGTAGAAAATGTACCGATTCACTTATTTCATTATTATTTATTAGCTGATTACTTCCTTGGCCAAACTAATGTACTAATGTACCTTCAATGGGGAATAAGATTGTCAGAATCCATAATGACATGAGGGCTATATAAATATATATATAAGGCATAGACAACCAGTCAAATTCTAATCTGCATAGCTTTTTATGTTCTTTCTTTTTATTTGTCATTGTAATTTATAAATGCCATCCATATAACAACAGAAAAAGAACAAATAGACAAAAGAAAAAAAAGAACAAAAGGGAGAGAAAAGAAGGCTTGAATAAGGGAGAGAATGAGGAAGGAAGGAAGGAAAGAGGGGAAGGGAGGGGTAGGAGAGGAAAGGAAAGAGGAAAGAAGAAGGAAGGGAAGAAGGAGGCAAGAGAGGATGGACACTGTGAATATCTACATCATGTCAAGTGTAATCATAAGCACTGGGTACAAATGGTTCCCTGTTCTCTAAAATAGAGAGATTGTATTATATCTTATTAGCAATTTTTAATTCTATATTCTCAGGTCAGCATTACATCCAGAACACCATTAAATAAATGTTGATTGGGTGATCTGATTTTATCCTTGAATAAATGATTATGGATGGATATTTTTCACGCTGGGAAAACACAAAAGATCCTTGATATGTGTCCAAAATCAGAGACAAATGAATTTAAATGATTTTCCTAGAGCATTTCCTTAGAGTCTTCATGACATCAATTCTAGCATTTTTATAAATGATTCCATTTGCCCTATAAAAGATTAAAGTGTTCTTTATTAATCCTAATTTGCATTCTTGCTGCAGTTGTGATAAACTAAAACTGAGAATTGTGTATGATGGGAATAATTAATGACTACTTTTTGAGGCTGGGATGGCTACGAAGTTAAATGTAAAAATAAAATGAGGGATGGAAAGTCTAATTTTATCTTGATTTGTTCCTTCCTAGAGTTGAGGCATAGTTTTATACCTTGAAAAAGGATCATTTGATATCATTGACATAGTGTCAGATGTAGCATGGAAAATGCCAGAGAAATGTGGGCCAAAGAAAAACAAATAAGGCCAAGTGCTGGCTAATCTGTGGTAAATTAACATGCTTCTAATTACTGGATTGAGTTCATATTCCTGTGTTGATATTTGCAGATGTCTGTTTTATATCCCATAGACATATTTTAATTATCTTGACTATTTGCTCATTAATTACAAGTATGACTGGTTAAATCATGTAATATCAATCCTCCAATGTAAGTAATAGCCCCAGAGATTTGCTTATATGCTTAGAAACAGAGCAAGTATTTTGTTACCTAGAAAATAAGGACACTAGTCAACAATTCTGATTAATGTGATACTGATTCATGTAGTCTTTAGTGTGTTCTACTTCATTCACTTGCTTAGTTGTTCCACCAAGCATTCCACAATCATGGAGATAGATTTCTTATCTAGAGACTCCTATCTTCAGGAGAAAGTAGTTTGTATCTCTCCTTTTAAAAAATTTCCACTCCAGGCCCTCCCTGGTGGCACAGCGGGTTAAAGCACAGCACTGAGAATCTAAAGCTGCTTCGCCATGAGTTCGATTCCTGCCCCGGAGGTGACCACATGGTGTGGCAGACCTCTCCTGGCCTGCCCACTGCTCCCCTCAGCAGTGTACTTCGTTGATCTGCCTGTTCTGTTTCCCAGCCTGTCTCTGGTGAAGCCTCTCGCCATTTCTGTATGCACAAATAAATAAATCTTTAAAAATTTTTTTTTCCCACTCCAAACAGTAGTCACTGCTCATTGAAAAAAAAAAAAAAAAGATTAGGCCCTCCCTGGTGGCACAACAGGTTAGGCGCAGCACTGCAAGCTAGCCGTTTCAGTATGAGTTCAATCCCAGGCCCCACAGATGATCCACATGGTGCATCAGACCTCTCCTGTATTGTCTGTTGCTCCTCTCAGCAGTGTATTTCATCGATCTGCCTGCTCGGCTCCCTACTCTGTCTTTAGTGAATCCTCTCACTGCCTCTGCACTTGGGCCTGTACACCAGTTCTACATAACTAACTAACTAACTAACTAAAGAAAGAAAATACAATACTTGATTACAAGCAATAAGGGTGCCTGCATTAAAAAAATAGATTAAAAAATATTTTGGGTAGGGCCCTCTCTGGTGGCACAGCAGGTTAAAGCATAGCACTAAGAAGCTAAAGCCCCTTCAGCATGAGTTCGATCCTCTCCCCAGAGGTGACCCACATGGTGTGGTAGGCCTCTCGACCTGCCTGCTGCTCCCCTCAGCAGTGTACTCTGTCAGTCGGGCTGTTCTGCTCCCAACTCTGTCTCTGGTGAATCCTCTCACCACCCTTGTACCTCTGGCCTGTACCCCAGTTCTGTATGCAGAAATAAATAAATCTTTAAAAAATATATTTTGGGTAAATAATTGAAAATTTCAGCAAAATGTCATTGCTCTATTCTTGTTTCCATAATAGAAGATTGATTATATTGCAGGATTTTAGGAAGGTTCTTTTATTTGAGCATTCTAACTGATAGCTAAGGGCTTTTGCTTTGTATCCCACTTTTCTGGTCCTTCTTTAACCAGATGTTCTGCATGTCATAGGTGTGGCTATGACTTGATTTTGCCTCTTCAGATTGCAGCTCAAGTCCACATATAATTATTCATTGAGCATGCTCAGGTGAACCTGCAATACCCATCAATCAGAATCCCTCTCACTGAAGCATTAGTAAATACTTGGGAAAAGGGGGTTGTGAATTCTTGTGTCAGATGCTCCCATTTTCCTTTCTCATAGATGCACTGACTTTTAAAGGTTTTCCCCTATGCAATGAAAGTAACACAGGCTTAAAAGCAGAATCAATACAACTGGCATGAAGGGTGGGCAAACAGCATGACCCAGTGGAAGCCATTCATCGATGATAAGGGCTTATTTGAGAAAAAAGGAAAAATGCCGTGATTAGGATTATTAAGAGAACCAATATTTTAGAACCCAGACCATCTAACTGTGCTGAGCTAACTGTGCTGAGGAATAGGATTGAAAGTCTATGGAGGTTATTTCCAATCCTGAGTGAGTATTTTCCTCAAAAATGTCTCTGGACTCTCCAATAAGTAAATACTTCAAAACTTCAGAGACTCTTTCTCTTCCTATATATTTATATGTATAATATATATGTATAATGCTATAATAATGTCTCCAGGAAAAGTTAAAAAAAAAAAAAAAAAAAAGCCTGGACTTATGGAAGAGAAATTTTGAGCTTCATGTACTTACAGTTCATGGTCTAAGGATATAATCATGTTGTTGGCATTTTCATTTTCTATTCTAGTCCCACAAAGCTTCAGGTGTGGAAAGCATCTCTTTCAGCTAAGGGTCTCAACCTGCTTTGCTTTTAAGGAGTCCGTTTGTCTTTCCACAGCAGTATCTCATTGACTCTACTCGTACTACAAAGTAAGACGATTAAAACTTTAAAACACTAGAAGAGCTAGATTTAAACCTGCCTGAGAAATATAAATTAGCATAGACAGTCAAAGAGGGAACATGTAACAAATTTGTCACTAAGGAATATTTCATGGCAATTCACATTGACGTGACATTTCTCAAGGTGACACACAAGTGAATTTCCTTTCTTCATTCACATGTCTCTCCCCCCTCTCACACTTCTTCCCTCCTTCCTTCCTTCCTTCCCTCCTACCTTCCTCACTCCTTCCCTTTCTCTCTTTGCTTCCTTCATTACCTTGCTCTTAAAACTCTCTCTCCTGGGAATGGGCAAGATGGCGGCAGTGTAAAGACGTGAAACGACTATGTCCAAGCTTGCATGGGAATATATAAAAACGACTATATCCTTACATGCTATGAATTTCAACCCAAATGAGAAAACCCTGGACCCACTAGAAGATAACCGAGGGAGAATCTGCAATTGGGGAGTTCCGATAAGGGAACTCCTATCCAGAATCTCCAAGACAGGATAAATGGAACCCTGCAACTACGATGGGGGAGAGCGCCCAGGCTCTAGTGTCACAGACGGAGGCTTCCTGCTCATTCGGCTTGGTGAGTGGAACCCAAGCTGTGGGAAAAGACTGCACAAGTGGGCACATAGAGCTCAGGAGGTGGGGAGGAAAATCTGGTGATCTGATGACTGGGGCAGTTGCAAGGTTTGCAACCCTTTCACCCATCATCCCCACAGGATAGGCCTGGAGGCCTGTTCCCAGCATTAGTCACTAAGGTGGGGCCAGCAAGTTCACAAAGCCCCTGAGATAAAAGGGGAGGAAAAAAAAAACCAGTTAGATTGAATCAAAAACAGGCCCATTAACACTCCCCCAAGGGGTAGAGAAAGACTCCTCAGGGAGAGAGTGCTCTGAGTGGGCACAAAGAGCCCTGGAGGTTTTGAGGGAGGACTGACAGCCTGTACAACTGGGGGATGTGCAGAATCAGGACTCAAGATGTTACTGAACAGCAGTAGCCTGAAGATGTGTGAGCCAGTAAGGCACTGCCTTGCAAGGCTCACAATGCTTAGAAAATAAACAAAGCCAATGAGTGGCTCAACCACAGGCCTGGCTGCAACACTTCTAATGCACCCCCCCCCCACAGCTGCATCCAAGCATAGAGGGAACCCAGGACATCAGAAGGTTACAAAGATCAACAGGCACCTTCCAGAGACAAGGACTCAAGGAGTTACCAGAAGAAGCTGAACACAAGAGACTCCCGATTGTCACTGTCAGAGATGACAGACATAATTCCACACAGTGGGGGCTGGAAAAACAGGAGATATTAAAACAAAACAAGGCTCAGAATGCCCTCCACAACTGAAATGTCTGCTAAACATGGAGCTTCCATATGACCCAGCAATCCCACTCCTAGGTATCTACCCGAAAGACACAAAAACACTGATTCAAAAAGATACCTGCACCCCATATTTATTGCTGCTTTGTTCACAATTGGAAAGACATGGAAATAGCCCAAATGCCAAAATGGATGACTGGATTAAAAAAATGTGGTACATAAACACAATGGAATATTACTCAGCAACCAAAAAGAAAAAAAAGAAACACATGTCTTTTGCAGCAACATGGATGGAACTGGCAAAGATCATGTTTAGTGAAATAAGCCAGAAAGAAAAGGAAAAATACCAGATGGCTTCTCTCATAGCAGGAATATAATGGACCAGGCAAGAAAATAATGCTAATGATGAACAGCTATATACCAGAGACGTTTTGTGGGGGTGGAGTAGGGAATGGGATCAAAAACAGTGGGAGGAGGGAAATGCACTAGACTATGGTAATGGCACATGGGTAATTTGGTGATGGGAAGCCCAAGGGGATTGCAAATGAGATGGAAAAATGGACAAAATGATGTAAAAATAAACTATTATATATACAAAAAAAATAATAAAGTCAGTATAGAAAAGAAATATAAAATATAAAAATAAAAAAAACCTCTCTCTACTTCCCTTTCTTCCATTCTTCTCACTTTCTCACTCTTTCTTATTCCACTAAATTATTTTAACCACATTTATGAAAATGAAAGTTTAACAGGGCTTGTCTTAATATATTCTCATCCACATTCTCGAATTCTACAAACAGCTTCATGGCTTTGCTCTATTTCTGTTTATAGCAAACCTTCAGAATCTGTTTGTATAACCCCACCATACATATCTCCCAGAAATGTCCCTGATAAAAGCTGACAAACAAATAGAATGCTTATGACAGGGAAATGAAAAACAAAGAAAGGCACATTAAAACCTTTCTAGCAACTCCCTGGGAAGTTTGTGGAGGGTATGAAGTAAAGCAGCATAAGCCTCAGGTCTGGGAGGTATTGCTTCCCCAACTGCTGCCTAGCAACTAAAATTTGTACCTGACTTGGCTTTTAATGGACAAGATTATATAGTGCCTACATACTTAATAACTGATAAAATAGCTTTCTTGTTGAAAAATATATTACCAATAGCTCATAAGAATTCAGTAGGTTTCCAATTTAAGTGCTCATTTGGTTTTATTTAAATGGAAATACTCTCGACTTGCAGACAACATAGACTATATTCATAAAATATATCATCTAAGCAAATAAGGCACTTTCTTCTAGACTAAGTTAGAAAACAAAACACTCATATACTGAGTATGCTTCTGAATACTCCAACTCTTACTTATTACTTTGGCTTTTGATATTAGGTTAAGCAGAGCTCAAGAAATAAGTCCAGCATTAAACTCGCTGTAATTTTTAGACTGTTATATACATTATTTCTGAATCCCTTTTTATCCCCCCTAAATAGCCAACTATAATTGATGTGAAAGTTATGGAATAGATTACTTATGCTTAAAATGTCATGGGTCCCCAAATTTTCAGAGTGAAAACATTCTTGGTTTCAATATAACATCATCATATTGTCAAGATGTATTTTAATATGGAAGAATTTGTAAAATATTGATGAGTTATCTATTCTTTCCCTTTTACTGGGAGTGGCTAGTACTAAATTTTTGCATGTGAAAGATGTGGTGATCTAAAGATGGAAGAAACATTGCTGAAATTGTATAAATGAGCATTAACTGGTAAGAACTCCACAAATACTGGAGAATGGATGATAAGTACACAAAACATTGACTTAATTTACTCAAAGTGTGTTTTAGATATCTATTTTACACACACACACACATTTAACATTATATTCAAATTGCAAACATTTCCTTACTATTTTTTGCACAAAAAAATAAACTTCCTTAATCTAGTTAGTTTTTACTTTATTATTAAAGCATGAAGAAACATGAATTAACAATATTCACCCTTTTCTCTGTAAGTATAATAGTCCTTTGTTACATGGGTTTAAATAATTGTTAAGAATGTGTTCATCCTTCTGTTGAGACTTGCATTTTCATTCATTATTTGCATACACTCCTTTAGGTAAAAGACCTGTCCTTTTTTCAAAAGTCTCTGCTTCACTTTTCTGACTTGAGTCTATTAATACATTATGACATCAGGGCCAGTTTCGGTTTTCATTACTGATTATCATCTAATCAAAAAGTGCTATCTTTGCATGAACAGAAAGATCAATGGAATAAGACAGATATCCACAAAATAAAAAAAATACGATAACTTGATGTATAATAAAAGTGACATAGAAAGTAATGAGAAAGATGAATTAGTCAATAATTTTGTTTGGTGTAACTGAGATCTGGAAAAACAAGTTGGATCCCTATGTTGCAATGACTCTAAACAAACCCAGGACAATTGAAATGCTTTAATATAAAAACTGAAAGCTTTAGTTATATTAATAATAGATAAACAAGACTATTGTAATTGATGGGTTGAACAAGAAAGAGATGAAATAGTTGAAAACTGCAATCCATAATTTTAAATTAGTAGAGAATGAACATTATGTTCAAGCACTACTTTGCAGTTATTTTTGATGACTGCATAATTTGGGACTTGCTGCATCATCAATTATGTATTTTTCAAGATTATTGGCCATTAAATTTGTTTTCAAAGTAGCTTAAAAATAGGAAATGCTACAATGAACATCTTTATGAAAAATAAAATTTATCTGTTACTGAAATACTTAAGCTGTTAGAATATTTACTTATGAGGAGCAGAATTACTGTACATTCTCATAATTTCTTATTTTGTAAAAAGTCTACAGTATTTTATTCTTCCTTAATAATTTTGAGAAATTTTATTTGGAGCCATTCTTTCCTTTTCATTGAATTTTAATGTGTGTAGATGTTATGTGTACAGTTCAATGACTATGTACATGTATCAATTTCAGTAGCTATGGCCAACATCAATAAAGAGGACAATTTCAGTATCAAAAGTCATCTGATGACAGATGTAATTGCCCTTCATGGTTTTCTGAGTTAATTATCAATTCTACTAGAAAATTGAAACAGTAGGTATATATTAACATTACAGCCTACGGATGGCCATTCTATCGTTAATCAGGGTCATTTTTTCATTAAAATGCAATCATTGCCCCTAAGATACCACATCAGCATTCAAAATTTTACAACCTGTAATGGCAAATATAGTTTGGATTCAAAAAGTGTACTATGAATAAAGATAATGCTTATACCAATAATTCATTAAACTGGAGAAAAATATAGATGTGCACTAATCAGGAAAAGATGATAGAATGGGAAGACAATGTCAGGGGTTCTATCTGAAGACAGCTGGAAGGATGTGGCACTATTTAATCCAAATGATTTTCTGATTTCAACTGGCAAGAAAATACTAAACTGCACAATGTAATGGAAATTGCAAATACGTTTTTGAATTACAAAAACAAGATCCCAGTCAAAAAGTTAAACAAAGGACGATGTTAGGATACATGATAAGATGCATATATCTAGAAAACATTACACTATCAAAGCCAGTGCTTAACCAGAATTTCAGGTCCTTCAGAATTATTTCAATTATAGAATGAACATATGCACCACACTTTAATAATTTCAAAATTTTTGCTTAATATGTAAGAATATGTACACAAACCATAAATGCACATACTTTGATCATACCATGCCAAATAACAACTGTTCTCATTTTCATCTTAAGGGTTATGATTCACCGTAAACCATTATTTTAAGTAAATATACCATATACCACTGCTTTAGAAAATTATATTGTTCAATCTGAATTTGATCTGAGTACTTGAATAAGTGTTATCATAGTTTAATAGGATAGAGCTACTGAAGATAAACTTGACAGCTCTTTCCAGACCCCATGCAAAAAGAAAATTTCATTTTCCTTCTTTTATTTTTCTATATTTCACTTCATTTAATTCAGGTATTATTCATAGTTAAAACTGAGCTGATATTTCCTTGAATTTATATTTTATTTATATGACAGCAACACACATGATTATTGGTAAAGTGTGAGATTGAGTTAATTTCTTTAGTGTCTGTTTTCCATGATTCCCCTGAGTTCCACTGTGCAGCATCTCTCTGTACCAAAGGCACAATACAGTCAGTTAGAATTGGTGTGGATAGTGTCCCCTCATTAATTATTTAATGTGAAGTGAACCAGCCTAATTGAGATTGATTACTAATATTCAATTTTATCAATGTTAGAATCAAATTAACTAGAATATTAGCATGCAGAATAATACTTAAGGTATTTCAACCCAAAAGAAATGCAAACCTTAAATATGCTGACGAGCACATAATACTAATTGTAATTGAATAGCATGCATTTCTGTCAAGGTTAAGCTTCTTCCATAATTGATCTGCTGTTGACATTTTTCCTTAGCTATGCATGAGGTAAAAGGATATTTTGGAATGAACTTACATTCTCTTTCCCTCCAATACCCTCCCATCTGTGATTGAAAAATTACTTTTCCCCTCTTTACATAATGTCATTATCAGCAGTTTCCTTCTAGACACTAGAAGGTTTTGTAAAATCAACTAAAGTAAGTTGCTAATCATGATTAAAAAAAGCAATTATTTTTCTGAAAGATAGCGGTCGAATATTTAGCCACTGCTCACACACACCTCTCCAAATATTCTAAGCAAGGCCTCAAGCTGCCTGCGATATCATTCTGGAAGGGGTGTCGTGCTGTTCAAGGCTGTCCCAGTAAAACACCACAAAGCCACCAACCACCTCCCTCTGACATTCCACACCTACTGGGCAATAGTATTACTATTTCTGGAGAAAATGGAGAGAGCGTGAATTACTCAGATGGTATTTTTAGATGACTTCTGAACATTGATTAATAAATCTTCGAAAGCACGGTTCAAACAACCCAACTCTGGCTTAAAAATAGAGCTTGAGAAAAGTTAGAAGATTTCAATGTCTTGTATCATTTCAGTAGACCTGCAGTGTAATATGTGGCTTTACTTCTTAGCTGCATCTTGTGCTCCATTTAACTTTACCCAACCGGACTTATAAATATTTAATTAGATCATTGCTGCTTTCTTGAAAAAAGGAAAAAGAAACCCTGGTTAATACCCTTGGCCAAACATGACCTTGAAAAGACAAAGACAAACTTAAAATGTTGCTCTCAATCTGATTTGCATTTAAGAAGGAAAACAAGTGTCATTACTGTTTTAGTAAAAGTGAGTTATTTTAAGTTGACCAAGCCTTCAGTAGCCTGCAGAGAGAAACAGCAATAACAGAAAATCTAAAACAATATTCTCCCCAAGCCCGAAAGAGATTTTTTTCCATGACTTACTGAAATTTCAGTAGTGCCAAGAATCATAGAGCTGTATTTAAATATTTGTTTTTCTTTGAGTATCTTCTTAAATGTTAGCTTGCAGAATACTATAGTTTCGGCTGGAGTATGTGTACATATCAATCTTTCACTTTTTGGACGTGAAGCTTTGAATATACTTCACTGAAAGAAACAGGGATTATTTTGTACTTAACATACCTGTTTTGTTACTGTTGTCATTTTTATTTTTCAGCTTTTGTACTAAACATTGATATGTATGTTGGAAGATTCCTAGTATTTTTAAGTTAATCAATTAAGAAATTAATATGGTGATGTCTGGAACAGTCACACTGCTCTACCTCATCCCATATATAAGAGTTCTCTGGTCTTGGAAATAACACCATGGCTTTCATACTCTCCTGAAATGCTTCTTCTGTGAGTCTCTGTGTCCACAAACTCATAATGTCTCTTTCTCTCTTATTGCACATTGCTATGAAAATAATCATTATCCAAAAGGTGTTGAGTAAATTCCATTAGTCTCCTTTCAGTGGGTCTAAAACTATGGTTCAACAATCAAAATGATGTTCAACAATAGCATTTATATAATTTGCAGTCAAACATTTTGCTGTATCTCATACCTTGAAGCTATGAGTTAGAACCTTATACTGTTTTTTTTTTTGATTGATTATATCTTAGTATTTGTATTTGTCTTTGAATCTGTTGAGAATTTGTATTACCTTTAAGCAAAGGGGCTGGAATTTCATACCGCAGTCAGCCTTTTACTGTAAGATTTAGGAGGCCTGGGGATAGTAGGCTACTCCTTACCATCTTGGAGAAGGTAACTCCATTAGCTCATGGACAATCAGCCAAAGACATTTGTGAGTTTGAGCATTAGCACCAGCACCCAATGCTGCTTGGTGATATAGACACAATACCTACCATCCACATTAGCTACTATGGGAAATCCAGTGTTGAGAAAGAAATGGGGTATGGGGTATATTTTATACTTCTGGGTTTGCTTTTATTTCTGTGTGGTTTAAATACAAGTTTTTTCTTTCCTTCCTCTTCAATTTGTTTATTGTCAGTAATTGTTGGCCCAGGGAACTTGAGTCTCCCACTATCTATTTTCCTAATTCTGCTGAAAGTGGCTTTGAATTAATATTCTAGTTGCTCTAAGACCTCCATTTCTTGATTCTTGACTGCATTCTTAATATCAGGACTATGCACATACTGTAGTTCATAAATTCTAAAACATGTTTTTCATAGTTTAACATATCCAAAAATGAAGCGATATAACATCTGGAAATTGTTCACCTTCAGCACTGCATACATAAATAGAGGTGCTTCCTACAGCTAATGGCTTCTTAGTTTAAAAATGGTATACTGTACACATAACAGGTTATGTAGAACATTGCAGAACAAAATTCTCACGTAAAGGAGGGAAATAAAATGTATCAAAGACTGACCTATTATTTGCTGATGGTCCACATTATTTTCTCCATGAATAAATTAAATACTTCCTATGCATTTTGATATTCGGAAGTCAAAGCATTTAATTGAGCTCTGATTCAAATTCATTGATACTTAAGGAAGTTTTTCTTTAACAGGATAGTTAACTTAATGCATTGCCTCTATACAATAACATAAACAGTAGCTTCAGGCTAAGAAGTATGTGCTTAACTATGACAGGTTTTGATAGATGAGGTTCTGTTTGGATAGATGTACACATCCATTGTTTATAGAAGCCCTAGGCTATCCTTAATCCTGAACAAAGTTAGAAATCCTTGATTTTAAACAAAAGAAGTCAGACCCAAAGGATTACATACTGTTTAAGAACAGATACATGTACATAACAGTCATATAAACTGGACAATAGTTATCTTTGTGGGGGGATTTTAATTAAAATAGGGAAGATGGACTTTGTGGGGTGATATTCTATATCTTGAATTGGATGAATTTTAAATCGGTTTGTATATATGTCAAAATTCTTAGTGCATGTATACATTTAACATTGTGTATTTTACTGATGATTAGTTATGCTTCAATGAAAGTATTAGAAAAAATGTATAGGCTATTACTTTAATCCTAGATACTACTTTGAAGAGGTTAGCACAGAAAGAAAGAAAGAAAAAAAAGAGCAGTTAAGTATGAATGAATAGAGGAGTAGTTAGATAAAAGTGTCATATATTCATGTAATTTATTCAGATTCCAAGCTTTGTCCCATTACTTAGCAGAAATTTCAAATATTGATTATGGTGAAAATCACAATCTTTTATCTTTACAAATTGTATGCTAATTTTAACTAGCTTTTATCCAGTGGGGTACTCTGAAATTCCTAAAATGAGATTCTAAAATAAAGCCCTTTTTCACCAAGTCTTGGCATCACCAAGAACTTTTAACAGAGTTACCTCTTTAAATCAAGAAGTTAAGAAGATCCACCAACATATTTTCTTCAGGCAAAGTGCTAATGACCCCTACAGGGATTTTTCTTACCACTCTTTCACCTAAGTGTGATTTTCTAAGTAGCTTTTCTATGTCTCTGCCAAGTTTGAGAAAACCTGAATTCCCTCTTGACTAAAATGTGAATTCTCAAGTACTCACATTTTTAAAAAGAAACTACATTCTAAATAGCTGAATCAGGCTTTCTTAGGATGCAGAGTTCTATAAAGTGGTTGCTCAGGAGAAATAGCATGTCCTTTGCACATCATGGGTTAGGGAATATCTAACAAGAAACTTGAGAGCTACACATTATTCAAGATTTAATGAATGATGTCCTAATCGTGCCCTAGAATTACTGAGCCAAATGAAAGTACAGGCATAGAAAATTAATTTTCATAATTTTTCTTGGAGAAAAGCAAGACATCAAATAGTAGTCATTATATATCATTTTGGTGTTTCTGGGGTAGGGCATTTTTGAATTTAACTTCTGGTGTATTTTCTCTTTAATTTGTACTAGTAAAACAAAGCAATTACACAAAAATATTCATAGTACTAAGAGCAATTCTTTTCCACATCTTTAGTCATCATAGGGTGGGGATAGTCTTACAAATGATGCAGAGGACTCTGTCGTTATTGATGGTATTTTATATTTTGTTTTGTCTAATGTATGTCCTACTCCCTCTTTCCATTCTGGGTTTATCTAGCTTTGCATAGGGTTTCATATGGCACCTCAAGCCTCCCTTTTTGGAGAAAATTCTCCTTAGCCTTCCCTCCCAAAATCTTCTCCTACTCATGCATTGTCTGCTTTCCCTAGCAGTAGCAATGTCTTTCTTACTCTCCAAACTACAAGTTACTTATAAAGCAAAGACTGTGCATCTTTTTGCTTACTTTCAAAGTTCATTTCCAGACATATTGCCCAGCACATTGCAATAGATGCATATGTGTTATTAGATGAATAAATTCATGAATTGATAAAATCTCCCTCTGAACTAACAAGTTTTGAAACTTAAAGTTTGAGAACACTAACTGCTCCCTTAAAAAGAGTGGGATGGGGCCCTCCCTGGTGACACAGCGGGTTAAAGCACAGCACTGAGAAGCTAAAGCCACTTCCACATGAGTTTGATTTCCGTCTGCCCTGGAGGTGACCCCATGGCTGGCAGATCTCTCCTGGCCCACCCGCTGCTCCCCTCAGCAGTGTACTTGGTAAATCTGACTGTTCTGCTCCCCACTCTGTCTCTGGTGAAGCCTCTCACTGCCCCTGAGCCTCTGGCCTGTACCCCAGTTCTGTATGCACAAATAAATAAATCTTAAAAAAAAAAAAAAAAAAGAGTGGGATGCTGGAGCCCTCCCTGATGACAGTGGATTGAAGCACAGAACTAAGAAGCTAAAGCCACTGCAGCATGAGTTTGACCCCCGCCCCGGAAGTAACTCCCATGGTGCAGCAGACCTCTCCTGACTCACTCACTGATCCCCTCAACAATGTACTTCCTCAGTTGTCTTGTTCTGCTCCCCACTCTGTCTCTGGTGAATCTTCTCACTGCCCACATCTCTGGCCTGTACCCCAGTAATATATGCATAAATAAATAAATCTTAAAAAAAAAAGAAAAGAGTGGGATACCATCCCCTGATGCCACTAAGTACCCACTTGACATTTCTTCCCCAGTTGAATGTTCTTCTTGTGGTCTTATCTTATATCACAATCCTTTCAGAGGCTCCTTTGTGAGCTATGAGAGAGTTCTTTTTTCATGACTACACAATATTACTGAAACTCAGATTCATATTCTCAAAAAATGAAAAAAATAAATTTACCAGGAGGACAGAAAGTTAACACTCTGCATAGACAGATGGCACCATGCTTCACTCAGGGATCTCCAAGTGGTGGCATAAGAGTGCTGTATGTGCCCGATACTTTTTCTTTGACATCCTGCTTTTAAGATATAAGGTCCCAATGAGAAAAGTATGTTGAGCCTAGTCCAGATATAGGAAAAGCAAGATTAACCAGAATGTGGAAGTTAGAATCTCTGAGAAGACACTGTCTACATGTAACTGGATTCAAAATCAGGTTGATGGCAAAAAAGGGTCATTAGTCAGATCCACTTGAACCTGAAATCCAGTGAAAGTTTATTTTTTCTATGAATACTCTGATTTTGAATGGAGAGAAAAGAAGAAAGAGGATCCAATGGCCTCTTTGTAGCAGAAAATGCTCCAACTCCCCACAATAATTTGTGTCCTCTTTTTCCTGGGCACAACATAGGCTGTATTTACCCATCTGTCTTGTAGTTTGGTTGGGGGGCACTGGATTCTGTCAGGTATCTAAGGTGACCCTGTGATAAGGGGTATAAAGGTAGTATACAGGGTGTTTTTATGTTTGTAAACACACAAGAACTATAAAACCTAAGACCATGTTATATTCATATCCATAATCATAAAAAATGTGGCAAAATGGGTTAAAACACAGCACTATGAAGCTATCCACAGCCACTGCAGCATGAGCTTGATCCCTGGACAGGGAGCTGACCCAACATGGTACAGCAGACCTCACCTGTCCTGCCCACTGCTCCCCTCAGCAGTGTATGTCAGTCCATCTGCCTATTCTGCTCCCCATTCTGTCTCTGGTGAATCCTCTTACCCCCCACACCTCTGACCTGTACCTCAGTTCTTATATGCATAAATAAATAAACCTTAAAAAAAAAAAAAAAAGGAACGTGGATGGATAGGTTCTGAAAGTTATTTAAGTGCCTTGCTACCTTGACCATGTATTTATCTTCCCTCAGACTTGTCCCTGACTTGTAATATATAGAACCAACCAAACAAACAAAAAAATATGTAAAAGGAAGTTAGGGCCATCACTTCTCACTTTCTACAAAAACTTGAGATCCTTATGTAAGCAAGTAATCCAAATGTTTCTAATTTGGTTAAATATAGCTATGCATATTTGGCATATTATAAAAATAACTGACTCACAGACTTTAGATATTACTTGTATTTACATGTATAAAAGGAATACTGTTGCTGGTAGATCAGATGGTTATTCTGAAATGCTCAACTTCAGGAAGCGCAAGACTTCTCTACTTCATTTAGGCTGTTCTTGGCCACAGTACTTTCTTTGACCTGATCGCAGCACAGTGATTGGACATTGGGCTCAATTGTGTGGCTGACTTTGACCAAGGTCATATTAACAGATGTGATGCAGTGCAGGCTTAACATGTGTTCCCGTGATTGAATGTGCCCTGCTATGCTTTGGGAAAGATTCAGGAGATCTATGTGGTGCATAAGTTCCTCGCGCAATCAGTCCAGCTGAGCTGAATAAAGATAAGTACCCCAGCTGACCCCACAGAAGTGATAACAAATGGCTTTTGGTTTAAGTCATTATTCGTCAGGATGTCTGTTTTATTTACTTCATTTGATTTATACATTTATATGAACCATTCTTTGAATAGTTGTGGCTTCCTCAAAACCACCCCCGATAAGAGAGCAAATTATTTCTGACTAAGGCACTAAGCATTGAAATACTCTACAATAGTATGTAGAGACTGGAAGGGGGTTTTAGCGAACTTCTCTTTGAGCTGCTTACACAAGTTTCTGAACAAATATCAACTTGAGTAACTCCTCAGGATATAACTAGACAGCCACATAGCAAAGCTTGTACATACTGACACAAATTCAGAACCTGTGATAGGAAGGAAGAAAGTGATTAGGATAAACTTCTAACAATTGTATTCAACATGAGTATATTTAGTAGCATAATTACAAATGTAATTATAGTAATGATATCATATGCTGATTGTTATTAGGTTAGTAAAAGCCACTACTCTAATGAAGTAGATGCTATAATTGACAACTTTCTAACAGAAGGGCTATTTTTAAAGTCTTTTTAACAATAGGAACAATAAATAAATAAATAAATAAATAAATAGTGGAACTATTAACATGGTGGCTGTTTTTCCAGAGCTGAATGCATAGAAACTTCTACCACTTTCTACCAAGACATTTTGACTAACAACCTATCTCTCACTCCCTCAATTACTTTCATCAACTAGTCAATTTAAATTCAGAGAGTCTAAATATAATTTCAAGCTAAGATTTTGTTTCTCAAAGAGTGTTCTCTAGGACAAAAGCAGCAGCAACAACAGCAGCAACCTTGGGAATCTGCTAGAAATGCCAATCTTAGAACCCAATGTAGAATTAAAGAATTAGAATAAGAATTTACCTGACTCTAAAGAATTGTTTCATATGAAAAATAAAAATAAAGATGCCTATTCATCCATACGTATCCAAAATCCTATAGTTTCATGACTGTCTCATATATTTTTGAGTAAATATTTTCAGGGTATGATAACTTGTTAGAGACTTTTTGTTCTTGATCACGGATTATTGGGGGGCAGAACAGGCAGGGTCTCAAGGTGGGAATGACGTTGGCAAGCGGAGATTCCTAGAAAAGGGGGAAAAAGGGGGGAGCCGGTACAAGGAAGACATGGGAATGGGAGTTGGGTGCAAGCCTTCTGCTCCGCCTTCAGCAGAGGTTTATTTTATACATTTCAAGCAGGCAGAGGGATGACATTAGCATATGAAATGAGCTGAGATCACAATCACCTTTTTTCTAAGAATAGTCTAGGGTTGTTTTGACCTTTAGTTGAGATTATAACATTTTTGAAATCAATCTATCAAGGTTAAAACAGGTACATAGATTCACAAAGCTTAAGACTAATACTACAATATTTACCACAGTGAAGATTAACCAAAATACAGTCACTGAAACTTTATCTATTACTTAAAGGCTTTCATTCTCATAGAGACATCCTAGGGGGTAAAGTAAAGTGAGGGCAGGAAGAGGAAATTTCTTGTAAATCAAATTAAGGTAAGGTTCTTTGAAAAACTTGTTAGAAAGTTTAAGTGAGTTTTCTTGAAGTCTAGATTGTAGAAAACCTGATTAGCTCTGAATAGGCGACTTGGGTGACTAGATAGTAGAAAGCTTGAGTGGTATTTAGAAACTGAATAGAAGACTATGTGAGACAGAGTGATAAGATTTGGGTTTTCCTCAGGCTGGCAGTGAGACTTTGCAGCAACAGCCATTTGTTTTTATTTATCAGCCAGTTGTTTAATGACTTTTGACTTCAAGACGAATTTCTCAGCCTGGTGCAGTACTTGCTTGTCAGGGCCAGGTAGTGCCTTCTGAGGCTGAGGCAATCCAATTGTAAGCTGAAGGTTGCTCAGAATATTTTGATATTATAATTATACAAAAAAGGGAGGTCATAACATAAGTTAGTGTGGAAAGTCTGATTTTTCAGAGCATTTCCCCTCCATCAGTACCATGTCTGTCGACAGAGGTCGCACAGCTTGTGTCAATAACTCCTTAAAAAAGGTATGTTAAACAAAGCTTCTCAAACTAACATTCATACAAATCACCTGAGCATCTTGTCAAAATTGAGGTTCTATTACAATGACTTGATTTCAGGGTGAGTCCTGAATCTCTAACAAGTACACAGATGATTAAGAAGTTGCTGGCCTACAGATGAGGGCAGAAACAACACAAGATTGATGGAAAGAGTACCTCTCCCTGTGTGCCCTGTGGGCACAATCTTATTGTAGGAGCTATAAGCAGCTTTCTTGTTAATGATGAAGTTTTAGATTCTTTTGTTTCTTCAATTTGGTAGGACTTTACCATTTTTTTCTGAGAGTAGTTTGGCTCTCTCCTCATCCAATAGAAAGGACTCTTATTTCAGAAGATATTTAATAATAACAATTGGCAGAAGGGGAATCAACATATCATAATATATTAATGGGATTGTACAACTGCATATATTGTATGTCCTCATTTTGAACTGTTGAATGTATTCCAAATACTGGGTACACTAAAGACAACTATGTATGCTGTAAGAAATGCAATTTGACTTATTGCAACTTATCATGAAAACGGTGTTCATTCTGAGCTCCTCTACAATATATTAATAGTGCTTAAATTATCACCATATACTTTTGTTTAAAAATTTAAAAATAAAACAAAGTTAAACAATGTTTAACTAGACCTTAAAATTATCTTGAATATCAGGGCTCTCACTGGTGGCTCTACGGGTTAAAGCACCACATTAAGAAGCTCTCCAAAGCCACTGCACTGGAGTTTGACCCCCCACCAGGGAGCTCACCCAGGGAGCACCAGACCTCCCGCTCACTGCTCCCCTCTGCAGTGTACTTTGTTATTCTGCCTATTCTGGTCCCCACTCTGTTTCTGGTGAATCCTCTCACTGTTCCTGCACCTCTGGCCTGTACCCCAGTTCTGTAAGCATAAATAAATACATCTTTAAAAAATTATCTTGACTATCAGCTACCAAAGGTCTCGGCACAACTGTCATCCCCTTCTTTTGAAATGGCATTATTAATAACTTTTTTGACAGTGTGATAGAGGTATCAGAGTAACAGTTATAGATTAGGTATTAGATGCTCCAGGAGTCTACTTAGAATATTCAAATCTCAAAATTACAAATAAACATAATTCACAAACCATGACTTTAGAGATACATGTAAGATTCCAATACTCAATAGATAATATTTGATAGTGATATACTATTCTTATGCCATTCCTTTTGGATTATACGTATCAATGCACATCATGAAAGCATTCATTTTACCATATTCTTAACCTCTTCATATTGCTGCACTAACTTCCCTATCTAAACTTCTTACCCTGATGTCTCCAATCCCCATGCTCACCCCAAGAAACAGCTCTAGTTTGCAACTTCTAGAGAGTAATTTTTCATTGCCCTGCATTACCAATCTGTCATTTCTCTAAAACCCATTAAGTTCTGCTTCTCGTCTTGATTTTCAAGTTGATGAATTTGTGGTCTTTTGACAGAAACTGCTGTATGTTATTTCTATTCTACCTGACTTTGGTCTTTGCTTACTGTCAATTTTTGCAACTGAGAAAAAAAGTTCTCAAATTTTTCATACTCCTAAAGGTTTGTAACTTATCACTCTGATTCTCAGTTAGTTTTTTGAGTTAATTTCTCAGATCTTGGCAGTCATGAAGTAACTTCCAATTTATTGAAACCAATAAATTGGTTCTACTTTGTTTGGCCAAGGTGACCTCACAATTTATTGTTCAATCCATGATACCTGTGAGACTAAAAGGATTTTGACTATGGAGTAGACTTTAAGATATTAATAGATTAAAACCATTTTAAATAAAATTCTAATGATAATATCCTATCACAAATGAAAAATCTAGGACAAATGATACACTGAATTACAGATGTCATCTCAGATTATGTCTGATAAAATGGTTGATGGCTCACTCTTCTGGTAGCTCTCCAGAGTTTACAGAAAGCAGTTTTATACCAGTTGTGGTTAGTTAATATGGATTATTTGAACTCTATCTTTTGCAACTCGTCCTACAAATAACCATCCAACACATGGAAATTCACTTACAATCCTTTAAACACATTTATATTTGTAGCTTCATTAAAGCTCTGATTTTTCTTGAGATTGTTTTGATTCATTATGATATATAATTTTCATTCATTATAGCTGGAGAAGTCCTTTTATAGTTGCCTTGGATGTTAAATTATAGTATTTCCATTTCAGATATAGAGAACATCATCAAAAATGTTGACATAGATAATGTCATGAAGAAAAAAAATTGTTTATATAACTTTCTAGTATCTCAAAGACAACATTAGAGAAAGAAAAAAAGATTTATTAGATTAGAAAGTTGAGTTTACTTAGGATCAACTACACAGAAATATAACTACTAGAATTAATGGCCTGATACTAACAAACACAACTTTTTTTTTTTTACAAAATCAAGCTTTTTATTGATTAAAGGGAAATTATTTCTAAAATTCTTACAAACCCAAGTGATACAGTGTTGGTTTTAATGTTGTGTTTAGCAAAATTATGAATGTCAAGTACCTGAGAAGGAAAGGAAGAAAAAGAAACCAGGAAATGCACAAACCAGGTACAATGACATAAATCCTCACACCAGAGCTAAAACTTATGTCAAAAAAAGCAAGTTCTCCAGCTATGCCAAGAGTTATTCCCACACACACACAAAAAGTACATCCCCAGTTGTCCATTTTGACAGGTTCTTACAATAATAATAGCAAACAATTTGAATGCAATCAAACCCATCTTAAATTGTTACCACATTCACTCTTTTAAAGGCCAACTTGTTTCTCCAAACAGATGTGACATAATTACCAACTCTAAGAGATTACTTCTCAACTGAGCCAACTGTATTTTCCCTCCTCCTCTGTCAGATGCTAAAATTTCCAGTGGTCTCTTAGAAAAAAGTTAATCTCATCGAGCAACTTGACAATTTCGGAAAATTGTCTCCATCACATTTAAACAAAATAGGATATATTTTATAGAGCATTTCACTTGATATCACAGTAATGAGAAATTGTCACTGCAAAGATTTGGGGGCGGAGAGTTAAGTTTATTTTTGAAAGAAATACAGACAAGTAGGTTTCAATTTTCTCTTCTTTCTCATTCCTCTTTTAGTTGGGAAGGGCATAAACATTTGATTGCTACTTTATTCATCAACTGCATTAATTCTAATGTCTCTGGCAGGGTAACTAAATCCAGCATCCATTGCCTATATCCCAGTTGATGTTTCTCTATTAGTCACAGTGGGTTGACATGGAGCAACATGATGAGTCTCAAGAGTACTCCATGTTCAAGCAGAGTGGAGGCAACAGATTGAAGAAACAGCAATGGCCTCTCTAGAAACACAGTTGGAATCTTAGAACAAAAAGAATGGTTTCTATTGATTCTTTGTCACAGTAAGAACTAACCAATGTCTTCTTCTCAAGAGGAAAACTACAAATGAACATAACTATCAGTTCTCAATGCCACACTGGCCACCCTAGACAAATCAGGGGAACCCTGATTTCCACATTTTTTTGAAACTAAGTATTTCAGAGTGCACTCAGTTCAGTTTGCTTCTCTCATAACTTATAGGTAACAGGAAAAGATAAAAAACTGTAGGAAGAAAATAAGAACAGAGAAATGGGAGAAAGGTGTTTGGAGTAGAGACCTACCACCTGTTATTTTCTAGTAATATAATTGTCACATGCAAACCCCCAAAAGAATTTGTGACCCCATTATAAGTAAATTAAAATTAAAAGGATTTTGGATCGGGCCCTCCCTCGTGGCGCAGCGGGTTAAAGCACTGCACTAAGAAGCTTAAGCCACTTCCGCATGAGTTCGATTCCCGCCTGCTCCGGAGGAGATCCACATGGTGAGGCAGACCTCTCCTGACCTGCCAGCTGCTCCCCTCAGCAGTGTACTTCATTGATCTGCCTGTTCTGCACCCCACTCTGTCTCTGGTGAATCCTCTCACCCTCCACATCTCTGGCCTGTACCCCAGCTCTATATGAATAAATAAATAAATCTTCAAAAAAAAAGGATTTTGGATCTTGGCTTATATTTCTCAGAAAACATGTATCAGTGCAATTTACCATTATTCTTTGTTAATTTTGTACATAAGGGAGCACTGCATGTCTGCTTGCTTTAAGGTTAGGTGTGGCCAGGTGGCTTGTTTTATCCAAGGAAATGTCAGCTGAAGGGACATATGTCACTTCTGGGTGAACACCTTAAGAACTACTTCATGATTTGTCACTTGCCCTTTCTATTTGCCACAACTGGCAATGTCACAAATGCGGCAGCTATATTCTCCAGAGTGAAAAAGATACAGAGAGTTTCTAGAAAATATAAAATGCTGCCAATTTAGGCTAGGTCAGTAGTTTGACTGAGAAATACTTCCTTTTTATACACGTGGAGCTCTTCTGTCAATACCGAATAAAACTATTCCTTTCAGGTAAAATCCTTCTGCCACTTGATGTCCCATCCCCATCCCTGCTCTAACCCTATAGATGCCAGAAACATCATATTGAACATGCAGGAAAACAAAGAAAAGGGGTGAATAGAGACAAAGCCTGCTATATCCTCTATCCTCTGTAAGTTTATGAATCAGGTAATGTGCAAATCAGTTGAGTGAAGGAAATTTTACTTTTGGCTTTCTTAGCCTTTAAATGAGAGAAAGATTCCCACTATTCAAAAATATGGTCAAGCCAATAATAAAAAGTCTCCCTCCAACACCTGATCCTATCAGCCCAGACTCTAGCCCCAATTACCAAAAACTTCTTTTTTTATCACTGTCTAATATGAGTCTGGGGATATTTTAATGAATGTACTAGACATAAAAATATAGATATATATTTAAATGGTAGTATACTATATACAGTCATACTCCTAAATAATTTCTAAAAGAAGACTATTTGAAAATAGGTGATAATATTTTAAATCATTTTGATTTCTCATGGAAAATAATCAAGATAAAGTGATTAAAATTTATGAGATAAGAAATTTAAAAGATCACTGTCTTTCATTTTCATTCAATAAACTACCCTGTATAGGGGCTATATAGAGTTCAATGGGAAAGAAAGGGGAGGGACAAAATTGACATTATTGGTAAAATTTTTCTGTGAAGGACAGTTCATTGACATTTATGTAGCAAATAGGAAGGTTTCTGATAGATTGTCAATAAGAGAAGTGGGACTATGTGAAAGGAAAAGGAAAGGTAAAGGAGGAGATAATAAGGGATCATGGGTAGTAGGACAGAAGCATCTTGTCAGGAGTCCCAATGAAAAGAAGAGCCGTCTGCAGTGTTTCTCAGAAATAAAAGAAATATCCAGTCCAAGCAGCCACCACCCAGAGATAGAGATCTGAATGTTTCCATTGAGTCTGGACATGCTGTATTGTTGAAGATTTACTGGTAGAAGCACTTGATCATGTGAGTGGTCAGAGAGGTTAATGTCGGTATTCTACTATTACTTCTGTGGTTCCCTATTCAAAGTGCTTTCCCACTATTAACTAATTTGATCTTCATAGTAACATCTAAGGAAAGTCTTATTCTCTCATTGTCTGTATGTGGTCAACCTGAGTGCCAAAATAGAAAGGAAAACAGAGGAAGGATCACAAAGAGAGGTGGTTAACTAGCATTGAGTAGTAAAGGAATTTAATTCTAAATTAAATAGGGAAGCTTATGGCTTCCCTATGACCTGGGAAAAGGAGACGGAATGACATGAGACACAGGAATAGAATAAAATTATACCAGTTTTGCAGGAATTATCAGAAAATGGTAACAATATTTCCTGAGACTGTAGTTTTGAACAATCATTCTGTCAAAAAAATTTTAAGAACTCTTGGAAACATGCACACAGAATAAAATATTTTCTCTAAGAGTTAGAGACTCATTTGGAAAAATTCTTTGACCCTACAATGGGGTTATTATTTGCCGATCATAAAGCAATACTTTGAAAGTGTTGGTGTCTATGTGACTTCAGTGTTGAAAGAATAACTAAAACTTCATAATGCACAATGGACAAATGCACTTAGCAATAAACTGTACATAATTAAATGCAAATCAATGTTCTAGAAAATATTCTATTTTCACCTTACAAGAAAATGTATATATCAATAACTGCAAATAATATAATATATTTGAAATCACAAACATGTCCATATACCTTGTCAATCAAAAAATGTTATAAAGCTAATTTTCAGAAAAATGTATGGCTATTAATACCATCTTTATCATTTATGTGACAGTACTAGCATGAAAAAGAAAAGATTCAAATGTCAGAATAGTTCACATCAAGTAATTTTCCTTCCTGGAATGCTTTCAGAATATATATTTAATGGTTATACTATCTTTAGAGTCCACCTATGGAGACTGTCATTTTTAGTTTAAGTTTATATAACAGCATTTTAATGCACTAGGCAAATATATTAAAATGAAAAATATTTTTTGTAAAAAAGATATGAAAGTTAAATGTATTCGACAAATGTAAAGAAGCCACTAGCTTGAACTTTAATTCATTTTTTCCCATTCTCTATACCTTAGAAGAAAATATGAACAGTAGGAAAAATAAAATGAAGCACTCTCATAATAAAAACAAGGATAGGGGTGTGTGTGGGGGGGGGGGCTGCATATGATATAAACTTCTGCACTTCTGATATGTTTTTAAAAGGACACTACTTATGAATGTATGTTCAAATGCATCGGTCAAGCAAAAGTCACTTATTTAGGGAAGTAAATTCCAAAGACGAATTATATACAGTCCGCGACCATACAAGGGGATGTTTCTATGACTCATTACATGGAATTTACCGTAAACTGATAGTTCACCCAGCCTGATAGTCCTGCAGGGTTGGGTCACTGCCCTGTACTGCAGATGGATTGTGCATTCAGGGGCCAAATGCTTCTCTCCAGGAAAGTCTTAGGAGAGGGCACAGGGTTCAGCAAGTGCACAGAGCACAAGGCACAGTGGAGGTGACCTGGACAGAGACCACTGTTTCCAACACAAAGGGCGCATCTGCAGTTTAGATTTTTTTGAAGAGCACAGACTGGGTGCCCACCAACCATGAAGCACTGTGCTGGGCATTGGAGGGCTGCAGTGAATACAGATAAATACTCCCTACGAAGTAATGCTAAATTTCTATAGTTGATGAACTTCTTGACTATTTGCTACTTGGTACCTGAGTTTAAA
Source organism: Condylura cristata (assembly GCF_000260355.1). Classification (NCBI taxonomy): domain Eukaryota; kingdom Metazoa; phylum Chordata; class Mammalia; order Eulipotyphla; family Talpidae; genus Condylura; species Condylura cristata. The sequence continues at coordinate 13,565,651 of NW_004567123.1, forward strand.
TATTTATGAGGCATTCAGATTCTTTCCCATACTTCATTTATAATTTGAAGCATGTTCTGTGGCTTTGCCAAGAAAAATATGCTATTAACTTTACTTTTAAGGGTTATTATTCGATCATTTTCACAATCATAATTCTGAACAAATCAAAGTAGTGATTGGATCAACATAAAATCACCCCAAATTATAATCCAGCAGTCAAAACCAATCAGTTTTATGGTCAAGTACATGCTTAAATCTTTTATAATTAATTTAATTGTAACTGCTGTGAGCAACCATCAGAAACCAGAAAAAAGAGATTTGTCTTATTTTCAGAAAAAGCTATTGGATAGAATAGGTAATTTAGATAGTAATTTCCTCCTTAAAACATATTTAATAATTCCTGGCAAATTGCATTCAAAATATTATCATCTTAGTTACTTTCCAAAGTACTTTTAGACAGATGGTATTTTACCTAAATCCTCATATATTATTTTAAAGTTCAGTAACAAATATCATATGGGCATTTCAAATATGGGTATTTTCAAATATTCATTTATATTCATTATTATTCAATGCATTTCATAAAATTTTAAAAACATTTGTAGTTATTATTTGTATATACTGTACAAAGGCAGCAATTATGTACAAAATAAGATTCAGATTTGCTGCCAACTTTAGAATTACAATGTCTTTTTCTACATAAAATGCATGAGCTTAAAATTATTTTTGTAGATTTTTGCTTCAATTAACTCCTTACTATAGCTAATGCATGATTGTTTAACAGCACGTATCTTTCATAGAATCAGAATATGCCTTTAAATTTTTATATCAAGTAAACTTCTTATAAGCTGTTCAGAGTGAATACATAGAAATTCCATTTATGCAAGTCCTTTACTTCTTTGACTTATAAACAGGATATTATCTCTTGTCTAACTTTATTATAAACATAAGCCTGAAGACTAACTTTTAAAGTATTAACAGGAATATAAAAAATGTACTAGATATACCACTGAACAAAATATATTTGGGGGGGGATCAGGTGAACTTGATTCATGTATTGACTCAGGGTTCACCAGCCACTCCCCAACAGATTTCTAACTTATTACACTGGTAGATAACATTTATGAAAACCCTTAGCCAACTCCATGGCAAAAAATACCCTGGGAATAAAATCTATCTCCATAAATGGGTGTAAAGTGTGGTCTATTGATATTATAAATCAAAACTTCTTTAAGAGGCCCACTAGAAAGACAGAATTGAGAAAATCTTTAGTTATTAATTATTGCAAAGATGGGGTGCATATGAAATATGCAACATATTAGCAGAGTAAGTCCTCTTTAAGTGCTCTAAGCCTGGCCCATATTTTCACCACAGTGTAAAATACAAGCCATTCATTCAGTCATTCTCAGGGAACATTTGTTTCCTGCCAGAAGTGATGTTAATCATAGAAGATAAAGCAACAAATAAAAAGGCAATGTCCTAAATCTGTTACTACTTACACCTCATTCAGGGGAAAGACAGAAAAGAAAGAAAATCTAATACATATAGTAGATAGCATCCTCTTATGATGTCATTCTGGATAAAGCAACTCATGGAAATATGAGTGGCTTGTGGGAAAGGACCTCATATTTTGGAATAGAATGAGTACAGAAGATCTTTGGGAAAGTGACATTTTTCTGAGCTGAGATGATCTGGAAACTATTATATAAATAATAGAATAGAGAGAACAGTGCTTCTATAGCATTAAGGAGGTAGCGTGTTGAGGTCAGTGTAAGTCAGTGGGTTTAAATGGTGAGAAAGACAGGTAAGGGTAGATCAAGTAGAGCAAGATTCACATTTGGTTGATTTCTACTCTGCGCACCAGCTGAGTTAGGAGTGCATGGTCTGAAAATGAAATGTTGAAGATGGCATTTCTACCCCATAACTTAATGGCTAGATCTTGGCTTAATCTCTCCATAACTTTGCTCCCTTAAGTATAAAACAGACATAATGATACCATTTATTTAAGATAACTACAGTGAGAGTAAATGAATTTATTCATGTGAAGGCTTTAAAGTGGTGAGCAGACATACTAAGCACAGGACAAATATTGGTGTTGTCTGAACATTGGATAGTGGTGGAGTTCTTCTGCTCAGGAATTTTTCTTTCCTTAAAATAAAATTTAAATGACATCAGAGAGTAGGAGGGGAAACAACCACAGCATAGTGTAAAAAAAAAAATGGAAGGAGAAAGAAAAATAGCATGCATTAAATTGTAAGGTACTGGGGTGTGATGTCTGACCTTCTCACATGTTGCTCAGTTGTCTAACAACCTAATGAAACAGCCAAGAATCATCTACACTTCCAGATAAGGAGACAGAAGGTCAAAATTGAAGTTACCACCCAAAATTCAAAACAATCTAGTGATAGAACTAGTATGCAAACCAGCGATGATGGGAAGGAAGGGAGATGGAAGAGAGGGAGAAAAAAAGGAGGAAATTATAGAACTTGCTGTGAAATAAGAAGTAGAATTTTACATAGAAAAGTGACAAAGAGAGCATTTTGACATATTTTAAAAAACACCCAGAAATACAGGCTAAGAAAAGCCTATTTTCTTTTACTTGTTCCAAAGTACTTCATTCACTCTGGCAGCTGGCTTTTGTTTTCTGACTTACAAGTAAGCTAGCTTCTGAAATAAAGGAAAATGTTCAAGTATATAGAACACATTACCAGGTTTAAAATATTGTGATGAATCACAGCATTTTCCCCACTACAACAATACAAGACCTATCATGTCTGGAATATATTTTTCTGTAATTTGAGTTAATTTCCTGATAATTGTTATCTTAGAATTCCTTAAACACATAATAATTCAATCAAAACCACATCGGAACATCCCCCCCCCCAAAAAAAAAACGATTGAAAGAGACACAGAAATTTCTAAAAGAAGAAAAACGGACTGCAAAATGTTTTCTAATAGCTTATTTTACCAAGTGCTGAAGTCACTGGTTATTAATACCTGCTCAGAATCTTCTAAGTTGACAATGCAGTCTCTCCTATGTCAAGGAAAGGACTGAGGTTCACTTTTTAATCATTCAGCAAGCAGCACTATAAAAATAAGTATCATCTTCCCATTTACTATGTTCTAAAATTATAATTATACAGAGTATTTTTTTAAGAATTATTTATGCATACAGAACTGGGGTACAGGCCAGAGGTGCAGGGGTGGTGAGAGGATTCACAAGAAACAGAGCAGGGAGCAGAACAAGCAGATCATCAAAGTACACTACTGAGGGGAGCAGCAGGCGGGTCAGGAGAGGTCTGCGGCGCCATGTGGGTCACCTCTGGGGAAGGCAGGGAAGGAACTCATGCAGATGTGGCTTTAGCTTCTTAGTCCGATGCTTTACCACACTGTGCCACCAGGGATGGCCAAGATTTAATAACCTCTCCAGATACCTGAAGCAAGCCAGGGCTCTTTATCTACCCAAGAGTATTGCCTGCCACAAAAATTACCTTTCTTTAAAATTAAATAACATCTAGCCACAATCCTGCAACCTATGAATGTTAATAAATTCACTATAAAACCTAGACAAGACAATTAAGCAATCATTTATTTTTGCTGTAAATTCAGAAACTAATTTTTGAATAAAATTTTTAGAAGTGTTAATTTTTTACCACTTTCTCATCTGAACAATAAACCAAAATACCACTTTCTCATCTGAACAATAAACCAATAAACCATGATCTTGATGACCAGAAATGTTGAGAAATCAGTGGAAGATGGATGACACATAGGATAATGTAAACAGAAAATCATAGTTGAATATGATGATATTCAAACTCCAAAAGTTGCAAGTATGGGATACAAAAAGGAATCTTGGGACCCCTATTGGGAAATAACTTATTCTAGACTTATTTAAATTATTAACTCTTGGCAGAAAAAGAGGTTGGAAACAAGGTGATACCTGGGGAATTTTATTTTACCACCATTTTGACATATATATATATATATATATATATATATATATATATATATAATTAAAATAAAGATGTCTACATTTCATATGTACAAAAGTTAACTGGTGACATGGAGGGTATAAAATTTTAATCAAACTTCTAGTAATAAAAATTGGAATATGTAAAACGAACTTCTATAAAATACCCATTTGTTACAGAAACTGAGACATGAAGGAACTAATCAAGACTAAATCAGTATATTAAAATATCTACTTCTGAGAATATTTGTGACTGGATTCAATCCTAATATATTCCAAGGCAAATATTCTTGTTTCCTGACTTAGATCTACATTATCATGCTGGCATAGAGGAAATGCATCATTTTCTCCCATTTTATAACACTGAAACTGTAAGTCGCTAAATTGCTCAGCAACACAGGTACAGAAGGAAGTCTGACTCAATAGAAACAAACATTTCCTGCTTAAATTATTTAGCATCATGGATGTTGTTTTTAAAAAAGGCAAGAAAAGACATTTAATTATGCTGAATATTTTCATAAAACTTTCTTTGATGTAACCTTACAAAAGGCTTATTTGGACAACTTATCAACACCACCAGAATTCCATTTGGAAGATGCATTTAACTATTCAAACTACATAAAAGTGAGTGACTCACACAAAAGCTAAAGAAGTTTTGTGCACGTCAGAAGGGTTATTTTCAGAAACCTAAATAATGGAATTCTGTATAAGTCAAAAGAAAGTGGGCAACAATTTCTTCTTTTCTTAATCAACAGAGAGGGCTGAAAATAAATGGTTGATAGAAAAACTATTCATTAAAATGAGCAGACTTGCTAATAAATTAAGTGGTCAAAAAAATAATACAATTTGCAAAAAATATCTTTAACCTTCAACTCAGAGTATATAAAGGTCTCTAAATCAATTTAGCTGTTTCTACTTTCAGTGAAAATGAAGTAACAGGGATTAGAATTACCTTCCCACCTAAAACACCAACAGTCAAAATATAGGAAAAGCTGGCTTCAAGACAAACAATTAAATAACAAAGAAAAGGTCTCTGGGTGGTGGTAAACAAATGAGGTGAGCTCTGTGCATAGTTCAATCTATTGGTTACAGATTTTGGGCAGTCTGCAGGGCAGGGAGGTAAAGTCAAAGCAGTTACTAGGGAATCCCTAAAGTGCAGAGATGGAGCTGAGAATCCATGTGGACTGAAGTAAGAGTACTGAAAAACAATGGAAAGCTGCAAAGAGAAAAGCTTCAGTGATCTTTACAGGACCTCTGTTGAGTGTTCATCTAAGATATGACCAAACCAGGAATATAACAAAGCCACTCAGGCAAAAAAAAGGTTTCTTTCTAGAAAGACTAAGCAATGATGGCCAGCACTCAATGGCCAGCACTCACTGGCCAGCACTCACACAGTATCTGTTCTCATAGCCACTGTAAAAGCATATTCCTAGAGTATCAGGTGAGTAAACAAAGGGTTTTGTTTAAGTAGTGGAAAATAATTAATAGTAGAATGACCCGTACAATGATCTGAAAAATCCTAAAATCAAGACCCAGAAGGACTAAACAGTTTTTTTTTTGTTACTTTTGTCCAGAACAAAGTCAAAATATTGAAATTGAAAAATATCTAGCACCCACCAATAATGTAACTTTCACAGTCTAGTATTTGATTAAAAAAAACCAGATTTAAAGGAAAATAGTAAAATGTAATACAAAATAGGAAGCTAAAACACAAAACTGACCCAGAACTGATACAGGATATTAGAATTAGCATGTAAGCAAGGATTTTAAAAGTTTTCAGAACTATATTACATATTTACAAAAGCTAACTGGTGACATAAATACCTACCTGCTAGAAATAAACAATTATAATATGTAAAATGATAAATCTTCCCCTAAAGAACCCAGCAAGCCCAGATGAATACACTGGTATATTTGACTAAGTAGTCTAGGAAGAAATTATGTACAAATACTTACAAAATATTAAAAGAAAATTGAATGCTTCTACTCTTTTGATGAGGCCAATTACACTTCAATACTAAAATCATATAGGATCATAAGAAAAGAAAAATCAATGTAATTCACCATAATATCAAAGTGAAAAGAAAAATCATAAGATACTTTCAGTGAGAAAGAAGACCTTTACAAAATGTATTCCTGATAAAAATTCTTAGCAAAGAAAGAACTTTCTTAATTATACAGGGCATCTATGAAATACCAGTATAACTATGAGAAACAACATGGTTTGCCTATAAAATTAAGAACAATATAAAAGTATTGCTTACTACCAGTACTACTGAACATTATCTTTGAAGTTCTAGCTGGTGACAAGAATCAAAGTAGCTAGATTAGAAAACACAGAGTGATTGCAGGAAATTCAGTAATAATCTATCAAAATTATTATAACTGATAAACTATAAAATTGTGGGATTCAAGATCAATAACAAAAAAATCAAGTTCATCTATTTTTGCTTGCAAAACATAAATGAAAGTTGAAATGAAGAAATAATATAAAGTATGGGATAATTAGGTATAAATATGAAAACGCGACTTATATGATGGAAACTACAAACATCTTTGAAAGAAATTAAAGAACTAACTAAATAAATGGAGAACTATACCATGCTCATGAATCAGATAACCAAATAATTCTTAAATGGTAAATTTTCTCTAAACTCATCTATATAGTTAATATAAGTTCATTTATTATCCAAATTATTTTATGAATTGACAAATGATTGTAAAATTCCAGACTCTAGGCTGGAATGATTTAGCAGTTTACCAAGCTGAACCACTAAATGGCTCTTAAGACTTCTGCTTGGAAATGAATTACATAATTTCCCTTTCATTTCATTACATTACAAAGCAAGAAAAATGTCCCAGTCTTAGAGCAATGTGTCAGGAAGGTAATTTTTCAGAGGAGAGGGTACACATAAGGAAAGTCAGATTGGTGGGCTAGAACTATTTTCACAGTAATACAACTTACCATTATACTACAATCCTCTCTTGCTTGGTTCAAGACATTTTATATAGTATTCTTTTGTTAAAATTTTTAGTATATTTACATCATCATTTTCTTACAATGTATGATTTATCATCTCATGTATGGCCCCCAAGGAGTTCCCACCACCAATTCACTGTACCGGCACCATAGTCCTCCTATGCCCCCCTCCCTGAAAAATGTCCCTGGTTCATAGTTGCCTATTGGTTTTGATTTTTACTTTGTTATAATTACTCCTCTTCCTCCCATATCTATGTTTACTGCAACACTAGTCACAATAAATAAGTTATAGAAACCACCCAAATACCCAAAGATAGATGCCTGGATCAAGAAGGTGTGATGTACATTTTATATAGTATTCTAACTGGACTCCTGTCTTCCCCCCAGAGATGACTAGATCTCTGTGGATGAGCCCTCAGATGTCACAAGGAGTACTGATTCTTAATTCAAGGATTTCTACAAATGGAACTACTAGGTTCCTAGAACTTGCTAGAGAATCCCAAGTCTGCAGAGAAGACATGGTTCATTTTAGATTTGGATATGGAGTATTATACTTGAATATGATCATGTTGAAGATGAAACTTCCCCAGGCTTTAGAACTTTCAAACCAGAACTCCCCCAAAGAAAGGAGTTTTTAGAGTTATCCTAGTACAAAGATCAGCGCATTGCCTCTGTAACGCTGGCTGACCTCTGGCTGCCAGGACACTGCCAAGTCCTATGTTGCTTCCATGGCTTTGGCCCACCTGATTTCTGGAGGCAGTTTTGATTTTCTTCACCTGCTTGACCCAAAGCAGAACTTGGTACAATACAAACATTTTGGAATTTACTCACTGAAGATACATTTCCAATTCCAATAATATAGCGGAAGAATTGGGGAGAAAAGAAAAGGTGTATGGCCAAGTTCAGTTATTTACAAAATGATCAGTTATATAAAGACACAAATATTTTCATTTCTTGTGAGTGTTTATTCTCAAGCTCATTCAGCTGAAATATGTTAGTTATGTAATATTCAGCTTTTTAATGAGAAAAATAATATTCAGCTTCCGGAAGAGTTTTCCTTTGAGTTCACCTCTCTCTTTACTCATTCCACTGCTAATGAACTAGCTAATCTTCTGCTGTGCTACAGACAGATGTGCTATACAAAGATATACTTAAAGGTTATTTACAAGTCTGGCTTACCCTCAACCCCCACTGTCTGCTCCCCACAACAGACTGTGGCCCCCTCTTGGGAACAGAACACATAGTCTACTACTCTGAATTCCTAGCCTTTTGAGGAGTTCATCTACTTTTAAGATATTCAATAAATATATGTAAATAAACTTTTGTATGTCATAAACACTGTTAATCTGTACCACATACATGAGGTATTTTATTTAGGAAAACATTTCTTCATCTCCATTCTTCTTCGTAACATACCACTGGTTAAGGTTAAACAGGATTATATCAAGTTATACTATAAGGTATCAACTAAATTCAAATTATAATCACAACATTGCCCAAGACAGAATTTTTAAATACAGGAAATTTAAATCAATTCACTGAACTCACTATCACTACTTGAAGTTTTGCTCTATTTAACAGTAAAAAACATAGTTATCAAATGAAGTTCAATAGATTTTGATTCTGTTATAAAGAGGGCCCTCCCTGGTGGCATAGTGGGTTAAAGCAAAGCACTAAGAAGCTAAAGCCACTTCCACATGAGTTCGATCCCCGCCTGCCTGGGAGGTGACCCACATGGAGCAGCAGACCTCCCCTGACCCGCCCGCTGCTCCCCTCAGCAATGTACCTCGTCGATCTGCCTGTTGTGCTCCCCACTCTGTTTCTGGTGAATTCTCTCACCGCCCCTGCACCTCTGGCCTGTACCCCAGTTCTGTATGAACAAATAAAACAAACCTTTTTTTTAAAAAAAAAAAAAGAGCAGACAACATTATGAAAAAAATGCACATTTCTTGTCACTTATAGAATAATTAATTAGCAAATTATATGAGTGGGTCTAGAAATGCAAATCCTAACCATGGTTGAAGTTAATTAAAGTTTCCCCAAAGAAATTTCAATTAGTCAAAAAATGTAATGCAGATTACTCTAGCACTTCAGGTCATTTTAAGCATGAAACTATGAGTTGGCCCTGCTGTTATTCAATTATTTAATGCTTTCAAATCAGTTATATTATCTGAGTTGGGCTTCCTAGACTCAAAGGCTGAAATTGTTACATCTGTGATTTCTTGATGGAGGTACCTAGGAGAAACACATGACTGAATGAAGCATGATAAAGATCTGGGATGGAGATCAGCTTGATCCTTGGAGAAATGTGAATGGCCCATTTAGGGAAAAGACAAGTACGTTCATATGCATCTCTCATTGCCTGGGATAGTACCCCTCCGTATGGATTAACATAACATAACCAAGCATTTCAAGAGTGAAATCTAGCAGCCAGCATCCATAACAATCGAGGGCTAGGTGCGCCACTGAGTCAAAGGAATAGGGGCAGGGCACCAAAATCTGCTCTTATGACATTTCCCACATTCATTCTGCCTATCAAAGTTGCTTACAAGAGTAAGGAATTATCAACAGTCTAAATTTCTAAGAAACACCTAAATGAAATCGGACTTTAAATTTGTTTTCATTATAGAATATATCAAAAATATTATTTTAGAAGAACCATAGAAAGATTTCATAAGAATCACAACTAAATGCTAGCTTGTTTTATCTATATACTTAAGTCATAGGCCCCATTCCCAGTGCCCAGAATAATTTAAAGTAAATCTCAAACATATAATTCCCTCATAAAAATTACAATGTAGGGCCCTCCCTGGTGGCAGAATGGGTTAAAACACAGCATTATGAAGCTTGCCAAAGCCGCTTCAGCATGAGTTCCAAGCCTGGCCAGGTGACCCACATGGAACAGCAGACCTGTCCTGACCCGCTGCTCCCCTCAGCAGTGTACATTGTCGATCTGCCTTTTCTGCTGCTGACTCTGTCTCTGGTGAATCCTTTCTGTCCCTGCACCTCTTGCCTGTATCCCAGTTGTAGATAGATAAGAATAAATCTTCAAAAATATATAATGTATTTGAAGCATTTATAATGAAAGGTTAACTTTTTATATTATAATAAATGAAAATTCTCACAAAAATCTATATAAAATGTTATTCCAATTACACATACACATATATGTGGATATATATGTGTATATGTATATGTACATG
>NW_004567123.1:13576115-13588093 GCF_000260355.1 Condylura cristata
TGAAACCTCTCACCCTCCGCATCTCTAGCCTGTACCCCAGTTCTATATGAATAAATAAATCTTTTTTAAAAATGTATTTATTAACAAAGTGACTTTTAATTTTATTATTATGTACTCCATATTCAGTATTCAAATATTCTAGCAAACATAAATAAATATGCATCAGTAAAGCTGTTAAATATAAAATAGTTATCTTAAAAAATATTGCTTCACTATCTTCAAGTCAACTTCTGATATGGGTTACATTATTGACAGTTTCAAACATCTCTTGATTTACGCAAACAGATCTGGGGTAACTGTAGACATTTTCTGAGGATCTTAAGGACAGTTCAGACCTAGAAATTCCCTGTGTCCCCTGTCCCCTCTCAGTATGACACAGCCAATTAAGAAAGACAGTGCCTTTCCTAATGTTGAAGTGTTATCTCAGAGGAGGAAGAAGACAATTACACATCACAAAGTAGTTACTGCAAACTCTTCCAACTCTAAACATTGGTGATTACCTAAGACAAAGGTTGCTAATCTCCTGAAGCAGTCCATGCTGGAATATTTGGAGTGAACTTTATGACCTCTGGAAGCCTTGGTTCAGGGATAGCTGGGAAACCTCCACATATTATTTCCAGAAAACCAACCACATCTGGCAAATCAAAATCCATGGGTTGGAGGACAGGGAAGGCAGGGGGTACTATGTATTGCCTATTTTGCAAATCTTGGGTTTATTCACAAAATCTCTCCATCATGTCTTGCAGAATTATTTTTATGTAAATGTGAGAAAAATAAATGAGCAAAGAAAAAATAAGAATAGCAAGGGCTCCATTTCCTGATTTTTGGAACTGAATAACCCTTTGAATTCATACCACACATACACACAAGCACACGCATACCACACATATGTGCACACAAACACATGGTTCATATATTACAGTATAAAAAAGAGGGAAATGTTGGGAATAATTTGGGAACATAAAGGAATGGAAACCTTCATATTTCTGTCAGGTGAAATTTATGCCTACTCAACAAGTCTCCTTCCCATGGTGGTATTAAAGGACTTCATGGAATAGTATGTCTCATTCATGTCACTTGCACCTAGTCTTGATGAGGATTCAATGATATATTTCTGTGCCTCACACACAGAATGCACATCGATATAGAATGCTAATAAAGACAATTTGTCTTTTAGGAATACCAGTGATTCTTAAGAGGACTGAGAAAAAAAACAATTGAGAGGGGAAAAAAAAGGCATTTAATACATGGCTCTTTTATCTTTCTGAATCTCATTTTTTTTTCCTCCCAAATTTAGAAGTCTAACGTGGGGAAAGTAAAGGTGACACCAAGCAAAGCTTTTACAGTCAAATTGGATTAGACTCACCGATATCTGAGATAGTTAATTCATCAATTTATCCTTCTTCTTTGCTTTATCTATCACAAATATATTAGTATTATCTTAATAATAGTACTAGGGCAACTGGATCCGTTGATCATGCTTCAAAATTTGGGGGTAAATTGTATTGTTAAATTACCAAAGGCCAACTATTGCCACTATGACACTGAAGTCCATTCATTCATCTAGCTGATATTAAAAACTGATATTAAGCCAGTGCCAGACATTGGTTTAAGCTTTAAGGGTAGCACAGTAAACAAAACAAAGATCCTGTTTTATATAAAGAGTACACTAAAAAGATTATTCAGAACAGATGAGGATATATTACTTAATCTCATGGCAAGTTTTCTGTGTCTGTAAAAACCAATGTCAAAATAATGGATCTATAGATACCATCCAGCTACTTCTTTTTTAATAATTCCTATGAAGAATAGAATTTTCATCTTTATTATGCATCAAAAGAAGGGTTCTAAAGATGCCATTCACACTTAAGAAATCTCAGGGCTAAAAGGAAATAGATCTTTGTTAGGACTGGAATAAACATAAGCTGATTGTCAAGTGCTCATGGACCTGGATTTGATCACCCAATTAAGTGTGATTCCAGTCCATTATCATTTGCTTTGTAGATAATGTACATTTATCAAGAACATGTTTATTTTATGCTGTTTAAGGTAAATAATACATTAGTTTACTTGCTTATTACAGAATAACTGATGGAGCACTGGGGGTGATATAAAAAGGTTTGGGTAGTATGGAGAAGCCATTAGAGTAAATGAATTTGTTATAGATAATAGCAATAATCCAAGTTTGAACAATCAAGTTCTTACTGTATTTGGCAACTATTTCCGTGAGTCAGTTCATACTGACGCTCAAGCCAAATGATTTGCCTCATTTAAAAAGGCATCTGTATCAGAAAATAGCACAATGTCATTTACTTCTAAATGCTGGACATTTGGAAATAGCACTTAGCCACTTATAAGAAATAAATAACAGTACACAGAAACCTCCTTATAAAAGTGTACAACTAATTGCATTTCCAGTGGAAACAATGACTGTTTTGGTAACTACCCACAAATGGTCCACTTCAATCTTCCTATCAGGTTTGAAATCTCAAAACCACACAGCAAGCCTCTGCCAGTTACAAAACCATTATTAGTCAACAAAAAAACAAAACAATAAAACACCATACAACTCCCCTAAAGCGAAAGACAGGAAAGGTTGAAAAAGGGCAAGTCAGGTACTTAATTGGGAATTCAAGAGTGCTCTAAATTATATTCTTAATGAAAAAAAACAAAATGTCACAAACAAAATCAAAATAAAACTTCTCATTACAGATAACTAGTTGACAAGAGATTAAAGAATGACAAAAATGGATTGATTTTCAGCTAGCTAAATTAAATGGCATGGAGAAAACTACCCCAAATCAGACCTTTTGCTGAATTTAAAGTAGCCTTGTAAGTTTACAACGATAAGTGTTTATTCAAGCCCATGAAAACTCTGAGATCAGGATTAAATACAGTCAGGGTACTGGGTACGAGAGGGAAAAAATGCCAGCAACAGTTACATTCTCAGTGGCCTGGAAATGTTTGATGCATCTACTTCCAGCATATATACCATGTTCCAGAGAGTTTTATGCGTACACCAAAATTAATTTATCTAACTCCACCCAGTTTATATTTCCACTTGACACTTACAGTATAAACACTGAGTGTGTGACATTTTCATTTATTTCAGTAAAATTTAGTTCTTACATTTTCTTTACTCATAACATAACATTTGTTGGTTCAACAAAAAAATCCGATTAAGATAGACTATAACAAGATGTCCATTTCCTAACACAACCTTAAAACATCATTTTACCTGTTATTTAAATTTTGCTTTCCCTATTATAAATTTAAATAAAAATAAAATTTATATTAAATTAACATAATACTGGTTATTCTGTTAATCTTATGTGTGTGTGTGTGCACGTGCATGAAATTTTAAACAAATTTGTATAACATTAGTTTTAAAGGCCTTTAAAATCATTCCACATATCTAGGGTTAATGACATTAAATAAATATTTTGTAACTTGTCTCCTAAAAAGTTCTCATTGACAACTATGCTCTTATTCTCTTTTTTTTAAGATTTATTTATTTATGGATATAGAACTGGGCTATAAACCAGAGGTGCAGAGGTGGTAACAGGATCACCAGAGACAGAATGGGGTGCAGGACAGGCTGTTTGACGAAGTACACTGCTGAGGGGAGCAGTGGGAGGGTCAGGAGAGGTCTGCCGCGCCATGTGGATCACCTCCAGGACTGGGGATTGAACTAGCACTGAAGTGGCTGCTGCTTACTTGCTGAGCTGTATTTGTACCCATTGCGCCACCAGGGAGGGCCCACACTTTCTATTTTTTAATTGGAGAAAACTGAGGAAGTAGGCAAGAGACTTTAAAAGGAGTTTGCTTCAAGAGTATATGGGTCTTACTGCATTAATCAGTATCCAGAGGATAGTATCCTTTGCAGCATGAGTCTGTTTTAATCAAGTAGTGGTTTTCAAAAACTACCTTCTATATGAAACACTGGTAAACATCTTTACTTCTAGAAAGCTTGGTGCCATCTAATACCTTCATCAGAACATTTACACACTTAAAACTACTGATGCTATTTCCTCTACACTGGGTCCCACTTTCAAAATTGGAGGATGCAGAGATCTTTGCCCTTCTGGAGTTGGTAACTGACTTGGGAAATACAATAACAAAAACAGTGAACAAGAAACTTTCAATAAATTTTCTGAAGAAAATAAAGCAAAAGGAAGTGGCAAAAGGTACTGGAAAACTAATTCAGACAAAGTGGTCAGTGAGAACATCTCTAAGAACGTGACTTCTCAGGGGAAATACATGTGACAAGATATAGGCACTATCAGAAGATCTGGGGAAGTGCCTGGTTCAAGAACAGGGATATATAAACTAGAGCGACTACTGGTTTGTGCATTTGTGTTTTATTTCCCTCTTTTGCTTTACTATTTCTTTTTGTGAGTTTAAATTCTTGTGTTGCCAGTATTTTACTGTGTAGGTTTTGTTTTAGGTATCTTTGATCCTTCATGGGATGAAACAAGACATTAAGATTGTCTTAATGAAGTTCCATTCTTCTATGACATATGCAACGTTGTTTATCTAAGAAAAACATGATTCCAATCGTGGATCATATTATATTTTGATTGAATAGTTTTACTCTACTTTAAACTCAAATCAAACACCCCAGAGTCACTTGTAAGTTTATTAACTCAATATTTTTAAGAAGAAGGTATCCAAAGGAAAACTGGTTATGCAAGTACACATGTTTTGAAGCATGGACAACTAATCAGGTCAGTCACTGGGCTGAAACTTAGGAGGATATTGTTGAACAATAAATCAATGCAAAAATGTGTTAAGCACATATACTTTTGAGGGCCACCTTCCTATCATTAATGTTAACCGCAATATGCTAGAGCTCATTTCAGGGGACACCTGAATCCAGAAATTTAAGATATGTCAGCATGAAGGTAGTCTATAGACTATCAGTGGAAGCAAATATCCAGCACACAACTATTTTTCACCCACATTTTTCTGTGTCAGATAACAGCCATAGCTTTGAAATTATTGATTCTTAGACAGCATAGACATGACTTTGCATAGATTTGTGCTTTACAAATTCTTGCTTTAGAAATACTGCAACTTCTGAAATACTCCATCATTGTGTATTATGGAGAATGCACTGTATTTATACTTAGATTACTCCTATAATATGAATGAAAATGTGCACATATAAGTGTAGGATTTGATGGCCACCCCTATTCTACAATGATGCACCTTGTTTCCAATTAGTACTCTAAATTAGATAAAGTACTTATATAAACAAGTCGAATTTATAATAAAAATTAAAGATACTAACAAATATGTGAATTTAGTGGGCACATTCTGCACTAATTTGAGTGCATGAATTTTTATAAACACATTAATATCATTACCTCAAAATAGAAAATACTTCTTTAGATTAGAGTTGTAAATCCCATTTTCTACCCTGAAAAGTTTATGACAACAGAATTTGAAATAATTGTTATCCAAGAATTGGGCAAAATAGCCAGACTACAAAATTGGCTCCATAAATCATACAGTGAAGTTTTTGCAAGTATAATAGACTGCAGTTCATGAAACATCAGGAGTTAACATCCAAGCAATTTTGGGCATTTTTAATTTATGGAATGAACTTCCTCAAACTAACACTTTGATCATTACCAAAGGAAAACTTTTCAGCAGAATTAAAATTTCATAAAATCTTTATGCTTTACTTTTTTTAAGTTAGCAAAAGTTACAAGAAAACACCACATTCTGTACACTTGAGGGGAAAATAATGAAAATTATAACTATTTAAAATGTTTATTTCAAGAACTAACTACCTTCCTTAATAAAAATTGGAAAAATTGCTGCAATTTTTCCAATATATGTAAACTTTTAAATTATATGTCCAAAATTTTAAATGTGAGCTGTAAAATAGCACTGCATGCTGAACAGCAAACTCTCTGTCCCCTGTTATCTTTGGGCCCTTAGAGCTTGCTGCCTTTGTTCAAATTCTACATGCCTTTAAAGGTACACATATTCTGTCCACTCAATGCAAGTTGCATGGGTTCTATGAAGGTTTATTTTAAATTGACATCTCCCTTCTCTGATTTTTTAAAATTTGCTCTATCAATGCCATATTGCTAGGTAACTTTTCATTGTGTTTAACGTACTATTTGCCAGTATGTGAGTAAATGCATGGAGTCTCCCATAACTTTCAAGCAACTTAACCTGTGACTATAATCTCTAGCACGATGCTAGGCATAAAGTACTCCCTCAATGAAGTTTGCTCTTCCACTCCTTGATTATGTGTCAGCACAGAAATAAGGGGTGCATCACTGCAAAGTAGCAACATGATAGCAGTTGTCTTTATAGTCAAGCAATTTCACACATGAGCTATTGTTCTGTTTCCTACAGATAAACTTATACTCAATAGATGTACTCTTACAAGCAAGCGATGAAACTTGCTGGGGAAAATGATAAGGAAAAAACCATGGCAAAAAAGAGCTAAATACAGAGGGAACAGCTGACATAAAGCACTGGCTACATAGATCTGGACATATTTTTCTGTCTTTTCCATGTTATTTCACATCATCCCAGCTTTCTCAGGTTCAATCAATGCACCATACTTTGGAGGGGCTCATTTTATCTGTCTTCATTGGGTTCTAATATAAAGTAAAAGATCAAATACTAGATAGACGAATACATATTTAATACCTGAAATCATGGGATTGTGGTAACTATCCAGCTTTGTCCTAATTAACAGTAGCTCTTGAAATTAAACATGCAATGGACTCATTTGATGACCTTTCTAACTACAGATTCTGATTTAGGAGATCTGGATAGGGCCCAGAAATCTCTAAGTCTAATAATCTTGCAAGTGCTGTTGATGCTAAAAATTATTCATTACACCAATGCCTACACATTCTGATGTATTTAGTCTGAATGTATATGCTCTTAGAACATGTTGAGTGATCTAAAATAGAGCCTTATTTCAGAAAAACTGGAATGGACCATCATCTAACAGACAAAAATCCTTCCTATCAAGCTGGTATTTGAATAGACCTTCACAGCAAGAAAATATTGTGATTGCAGAATCCTTGATCACTGTCCTGTTAGACAAATGCCTCCTTTCTATCATTCTAAGCTGTCAATAGACAATAGATTTCCTTACCTCTGTGAAAATCACACACACACACACCATTTTAACTCAATAAAAGATCAAACATTCTATTTTTTAGATCAAACATGCTAAGTAAGGCCTCTTTACTAAAAATCGTCCACAGATCAACTGCATCAGCCTCTCCTAAGAGCTTTAGAGAAATGCAAAGTTTCAGTCCCACCCCTGACCCATTGCATCAAAATTTATATTTTTAATAAGATTAAAAATGATTTGTGTGCTCATTAAAATTTCAGAAGCAATGTTCTCATGCAGAAATTGTCTCCTTGCATGGTTTCAAGATTCACATTAAAATATTTGATTAAAGGGATAATTTGAATGCAGTGTCCAAAACACTTATAAAAGTTAACAACGTTAGCATACAGTCGGAACAAATAATGTGAAGGGATTCTTTTGTTTTGTTGCCTGCAAGGTAAAACTGAGGTTATACCAGTGAGCAAAATACTCATTCCCCAAAGTGGCCCAAAGCTCCGCTGCCCAAGGGCAATGGTCCCGCATTTCAGCTGTGATGAATCAGGGGGCTGGGGCACAGGTAACAGGGGCACTTTAACAAGGAATAAGACAGCTCTTTTTTGTGGTTTCTTTGGGAGTAAGGTACAGAATCATTATAACAATTGCATCTTTTCCATTTTGGTCTTCTACCATCATTCTATCTCTTTTTCAATTCCTATAAGCTTCCCAGGAAACCCAAAAGTGAATGCATCCATACTAGGGATAGTGCGTAAGAAACAGCTTATGGTTGGTGCCAGAAATTACTGTCACAGCCTTCAATTCAAAGCGTAGCCCACAGACCAGCATCATCTGCATGTCCTAGGAGTTTGCTAGAAATGCAGAATTCAGGCCTCACCCAGAGTTGTGAATCCGAATCTGCAGTTTAACATGTGCCTCAAGAGATGTGCATGTATCTTAACATTTATAAACCAGTGGTAAGTGACTTTATACTAAATACTGTACTTGTAGAGGGGTGGGGAAGCAGATATGTACATGAGTACAAGTGGCAGAATTATTACTACAAATATAAGGTACCCCAGGGATGATGAAAACTTGCTCTTAGAAAAGGTCATAGAATGTCCACCTGTTATCCCTGCATAATTACTTCTTTGTTACCAGATTCTACTTTGTATTAAATTATCCTATTAATCAATTTTATATTGCTCTTGAACAAGGTTTTAATTATAGCTTTCTTGATGCTATACACCTGTCTAAATATTTTTATATTGAAGTTTGTTGTTTCAAACAAGAGACAAAATGTAGAAGATACCGTCTAAGTAGTATGGCTCTTTGTTACGAGCTAGGTGGCTGTGAGCACAGATTGAACACCTCCATGCCTCAGTTTCCTTGTTTGTGAAACTGGAATACTCATTTCACACTTATCGGTTACTGAAAATACATTTCTGTTTTTCTTCATTGTATCTTCAGTGGCACAGAGTAAGCTCCACAAAATGGTTTGTGAACAAATGATTAAAATTATGAAAAAAAAACTTTCCTGGTATATAATAGGTACTAAGTATTTATTCTTGTATCTTAATAATTTAATGTTTCCCATATATGATCTTTTGATTGCAAATATGCCATTCTGTTTTAAATTCATATACTCAATAGTTAATTCTACTAAATATTCTAAAGAAAGAATATGCATATGTGTGTATATATAGAGAGAAAATATATTTGTATAATATATACATTTATTAAATCTATATGTGTGTATGTGTGTGTATGTGTGTATATATGTATATATATATATATATATATATATGAATGTGTATGTACAAATATATGGGTGTACTCATCTTTATCCATAGAGAAATACTTCTTTTTAAGCCAGTATATCCAATATATATTGTGATTACTTATCTGGAGGCTTTTGTGTTAGTTAATGTTTGATCGTGCCTTGCAAACTTAAAGTGAAAGCAGTATTGTATGAAGGTATTTGAGTAGAAGTAGAAGAAAGCCATCTGATTTTATGGGGAAAAGGATTTTATCACTAGAATTATTACATTAAAAAAGTAAGCCATTATTCCAACACTGGTCACACTTATAATCAATCTACTTTTTTTTAGATAGGTGATACTAGTTTACAATGTTGTGTTTCAAAATATGTTATGGACAATGTGCCTTCTTATTACTTGTGCCTGCGTTCGCCCAAACTTTGCCAGTCACACAGGACCCAGAAATCAACCAAGACCCAAATTGTAGTCTGCAAATGCAATCTTTTCCAAATAGTCATATGATTTTTCCCACTTGTTCCCTTGTCTCTGTGCAAATGCCATTTTTTTCAGATCAGCCCTTCCATAACATGCCATTTCCCTGTCCATTTCCAGCACTTCACCCTGCTTTATCATCCTCAGGGCACTTAGCTGTACCTGGCATTAGATCATATTTTCATTTTCCTATTGTCTATAAGAAGACAAATTTTATTTTATGCATACTTATCTGTCTGTATATCTATATGACTGCCATACACGTATCAAGTGTCAGTATTTGCTAAATAAAACATTTTTAAAAATGATATCTAAAGCCTGTCCCTTCTTTGCCACTAATTATGCAAATGAGCTCAAGGTCATAGTGGGTTTCTCACCTTTACAGCACATGCTCAGGGGAGAAAATGACAGACGTCAAAACCACAGCAGACAATTTCTTAATTCAACAAGTTCTCTTAGACACAGCAATATTGTTCTGGAGCATATTATCATTTCCTGCCTTTTAAAATGCACATATTTCCATTTGAGAAGAAAGCCACTATGTTGTACTAATAAAATCAGACTTCTGCACCAAGTTGTTTGACTCCTGCCAACTCCAAGAATCAGGTTTCTGGTGCCCAACCTCCCTGAGAACCTGCTTTGGGAGTAGTAACATCATATCTTAACTGTGATCTGAATCACATTTCACCCCCTGACCAGTTCAGAGAAAACCAATCACATGATGTCATTTTCTATTTGGAAAAGGAGGCTATACTGTTATATGAACATTTAGTTCCCATTAGGAAACTAACACTATGGCAGGCAGCTTGATCTTTGTGCTAATGGTACCTGTTGAAATGATAACTAACTAACATAGCTGGGTTGTCAAAATTCATTTTCTAGTTATGTGTGATGCTTAGCTTTTCAGTGTGATGTTGCAAAGAAATTTGGGAGATATAAATTTTAGCTGGTTATTTGCTTTGTAAATTGAGAACAGATATTTTGCTCTATAAAATTTGCCTTCCAGGAATTCCAGAAACATCTTTGAATTAATTTGAAGAGAACTTATTAAGGAAATTATTTAAAATGTTGATATATTAATTATTAGGCTGAGATTTAAATGCATAATTAATGTGCATGTGTAATTTTGTTTCCTTTGGAGATAATGAAGCATTTCATTACTCAGATTAATTTCAGCATCATAAACATAAAAACAATGAATATCCAGATGTATGTGACAGAGAGAGCTGCATGATCTAAATAAATTGCTTTCTCTCTTTGGCATGTGGCAGATTGTGTGTCACAGAGGTAAGATGTGGCCACATGACTGACTTCTAGTGAACAGAGTGAGAACCCACATTATCTCACAAAAATCTTTCATTGGGATCCTCCATGTTCTTTTCCTTTTGACTCAATGTCATATAACAGGGTAAACTAGAGGTTCCCATTGGGAGAAATGGAAGGATTCTGGGTCTATGAAACATGGCTTGAAGGGGAACAATGCAACTTTAGGAGCATTTTGTAAACAACAAACTTCTCCATAATATCAAGCTACTGAGATTTGGAGGATTATCTTTACAGCATCTAGCACTAGAGAAGGCAACAGCCCCATCCCTCTACTAAAGCCTGTCTTCATATTCACTATCCATCCTTCTTCAAGTGTCCAGAGCACTTGAAGACCACATAAGATAACAAGGACATTCTTGAGAGGACATTCTATAAAGTGACAATAAAAACTTAGATTTTGGGCCCTCCCTGGTGGCACAGCATGTTAAAGCACAGCACTAAGAAGCTAAAGCCACCTCAGCATGAGTTTGATCCCCACTCAGGAGGTGACCCACATGGCATGGCAGACCTCTCCTGACCTGCCTGCTGCTCCCCTCAACAGTGTACTTTGTCAGTTGGCCTGCTCTGCTCCCCACTCAGTCTCTGGTGAATCCTCTCACCACCCCTGCACCTCTGGCTTGTACCCCAGTTCTGTATGCATAAATAAATAAAAATCTTTAAAAAAAAAACTTAGATTGCATTGGACTCAATTAGTAATCAATTTAGCTGGTGGAAAGGTCTTTAATAGGAAAAATAAACCTCCCAAATATGTACCAGTCGGTCTTTCCAAGACATCTGGAACAGGTGGTTCCCAGACATGTCAGTTTTGTCATGTGGATTATTTCAAGCTGAGGTCAGTCCAGACCCTACAGGCTTAAGAGAAATGGTTTACCACACCCTTAACTACCTGGAAGAATAAAAATTGAGGGTACTGCCTAAATTTAGATTATCTCTAAATGTAACCTGTCTAGCTGAGAAAGCTATCTATGTATCAATGCAAATGTGTCATTATTGAGCATCTCTTCCTTTGACATGTCAGTCCCCTTCCTCTCTTGTTGAACACCAAGACCTTACCTCATACCTTAGCTCAGGATAAAATCTCTCATTTATATCCTATTTATGGTTAGAATTTACAAAATGTAGGCTCTTCAAATGAAAATTAACATATTCAATTTATTATTTTCTCCAATTAATTGAAAGTGCCTCTGTATCCTTACAATATTAAGTGCTAGCTTATGTATCATCTGGCTTCTCCGGGACAATGAAATTAGGTAGCCATCAAAACCCTATCACTGGTACCATGGAAAAAGCATAAATACAAAAATAAATATGTA
>NW_004567123.1:13589818-13601913 GCF_000260355.1 Condylura cristata
AAAAAAAAATGTGCAAAATGATGTAAAAAAAACTTTGTAATAAAAAAAATTACCACTTTTGTATTTATTATAACATTGAATAGCTTAAAATATGTTTTACAACTTCAACCCAATACAATGGGAACTAGCAAAGTCCTCTTTTGTGTGTGTGTGTGGGGGGGGGTTCTGAAAAGGATTAAAAGAGCCAGGAACAATGAAACTCAATTCTTATTTCCAGAAATAGCTCTATGCCCTATAACTTTTGAGAAAACATCAGATTTATCAAAATATTGCATGAATAAGGAGTTCCCTCATTAATTAACTGAGCTGGTGGCACTGAGGAAGTTATTGTTCTAATTGAGCTAGAGAAACTTGCCTCCCTAGAACACAGCCTGTACATAGAGGACTGTTGGTTTGCACCTTGAAGAACAGCAAGTATTAAATTTAGAACTCTTTGAAGAACATAACAGAGCAAGTCTGCAAAATCCAGTTCACCTAGCAGGGGGTCAATTATGAATTCAAGTGAAAAATAAACTTGCCAGCCAGCTGGGAGGAAACACAAACTGTCTCAGACTGCCCATGATTTTTTCTTTTAATTCTTCTTCTATTTAATTAATATTAATTTTCATTTGGTAAAATGTTTGGATCCTTCCAATATTAATTATAACTTACATCAGGTCACTTATCAATTGCTGCTTGTACCTTCATTCTTGTCCTCGAGTCACAATCTCAGTTCTTTTAGGGAAATTAAAGTCTTTAAAGCAATGCTTCCCCATCAGTTTCAAGAGAAGATGATAAGGGAAGGAGAAAAGGGTTTCATAACCATGCCCAATAAGACACATATTCACTAGCATATTAAAGGTTCAAGGAAGCCTTTAAGCTAAGACCTTGCATTTAGTTTATTGAGTCCAAGGGTCCCCAGACTTAGTGAGTCACAAAAATTGTTCATATACCAACTTATTAACATTCAATGGAACAATCTGGAGAATGTTATTATTAAATATTTCATAAAAGATAATAATTAATTACTACATTAGTACCAGTATTTTGGTAGCACATGATGCCATGCTAACTAGAGATAGAGTTCAGGATAGATATATTACTCCAAAATATTAAATATTGGCATCTTGGCAAATTGCATACTTTAAACTGAAGGAGATTGAGGAAATAACAGAAACAGAGCTCCTGAAACAATTCATAAATATCTCAGGTGAGAGGGACCCTTCCTACACCTGGAGAAAAGGAGTTTCCTTCTCCTTAAAGAGGAAAACATAAAACAGTCAAATAGAAAGTTGATTTTACTGCAGTATCAAGTTATATACAAAATACTTGAGTCATTTAGAAATCTATGGAGCCAGTTGAAGAAAATGTAAAAGCTGACAACTGTACTCCAAGTTATAAACATTTTAAGAAACGTAAAATCAATCTGTCCTCTTGCTGAAATGCTTTAATTTGCTTAATCAATACTTCTTAGAGGTGAAGCTTCCAGTTCAACCCATTTATAGATCATGCCCAAACATAGGTCATTGGTCACTCTATATCATCATCAGTAATAAGAAGACTATCAGTGTTTTCAGAGCTCCACACATATGCAGACAGTAAAACACATATACATGCATGTATATATAAGTGCATGTTTATGTATATGAATGGAGAGATAAGAATATTTAAAGGGGAAAAAAGCTATTTCAAAGCAGGCCTGTTAAATAAACTAAATTTTTCATTCACTTCATTGGTAAAAACAAGGGGAAAATTAGATTTACGGTAACTGGGGTATTTTAGATGGGGTGGGTTCACACAATCTAATCAGACTTAAGATTAGCAAGGAATTTATGATATAATCTTATCAAAGAATTAAATCAAATAATACAAAAACCATACCAAAAATATGACTTATATTTCCACATAAAGTGCAAGACAGTGAGGTAACTAAGACTTGTCTCTGACTGTCATAACTGCTTTCCCTATAAGAAAAGAAACACAAGTGTACAAAGCTTTGTGTTATATATATTTATTTTAAAGATTTACTTATTTGTGCATACAGAACTGGGGTACAGGCCAGAGGCTCATGGGTGGTGAGAGGCTTCACCAGAGACAGAGTGGGGAACAGAACAGGCAGATCGAGGAAGTACACTGCTGAGGGGAGCAGCAGGCAGGTCAGGAGAGGTCTGCCACACCATGTGGTCACCTCTGGGGCAGGTGGGAATTGAACTCATGCGGAAGCAGCTTTAGATTCTCAGTGCTGTGCTTTAACCCACTGCGCCACCAGGGAGGGCCCGCTTTGTGTTATAATTTAACCTCCCAAGTTAACTGTAATTATGTTTACATAAGGAATTTTTCTTTTTTTTTTAAGATTTATTTATTTATGCAAACAGAACTCTGGGATACACGACAGTTGTGCAGAAGCGTTCAGAGGACTCACCGGAGACAGAGTGGGGAGCAGAGCAGGCAGATCTACTGAAATACAATGCTGAGGAGGGCAGCGGGGAAGATCTGCTGCTTCATGTGGCTCAGCTCCTGGCTGGGGAGCAAACTTGTGCTGCAGTGGCTATGGTTAGTCTAATAGCTGTGCTTTAACCTACTGTGCCACCAGGGAGGGCCCAAGGCATTTTTCTGTATTGTCTCACCAAAATAATAATATTTAGTGGAGGAACTAACATATACTGAACTAACAATGAAAGCTAGCATTTGCCAAGTGACTACAACTTGAAAAAATTATTTAGAAAAAAAAAAAGTTTCATGTGAACAACACAGCAATTGGTGTGGTAGCTAGTACCATAATTAAGATTGCTATTTTGAGATGAAGAAATTGATGCTTAGAAGGATTAAGTGACTTGTCAGAAATTATCCTGTTACTGGGAAGGCAGAACTACCTACACACCATGTTTTATAGCCCAAAAGTCAAAATGTCTTATTATCTAACAGTTTTGTGAATCTACTCCTAATACTAGAATAGATCTCTTAATAGAACTGTCATTTACCTGCACACATAATGTTCCTGCTTCAAAGCAAGATTTTTGGAAGCTCAGGGATAAGTAACAAGAAACCCTTGACCCTAACCACCCTTCTCAAAACTGGTGGAAGCCAAAGAACAATAAAGTACTAATATCAAGTCCTCTAGCACAGTCAGTCAGATAAGGCAGAGAGCTCTTTAAATGTCAGTTAATTAAAATTCAATGGAATTAAATTGCAGCTCCTTGTTTACAAAAGCCCCATTTCAAATGAGCAACATTCTTATAGTAAGTACTCACTGTTTGGATGATATGGGACATTCCATGACTGCAGAAAGTTCTGGTTAGAAAGCACTGTTCTAGAGTCCAGTACTCAAAGTATGCCCTCAGCATCATCTGGAAGCCAGAAAAAACTCTCAGGCCTCAAACTACACCTACTAAATCAGAAATTTCAGGGAATCCATATGTCCATTGCAATCTTAAGGGGGTGCTTTAGATAATCAAATAAAACAGATGGATGAAAGAAAGGATTAGGAACATCTAGCAAAATACAGAGGACTTTGGAATAACTACTAAAAGGTCAATAACAGAGATAACAGTCTTCAAATATGGATGAATTTTATGTCCAACATATGTTAATACTTCTTTGGACAGAGAATTCCGAACAGTGGTTAGTGCTGATAATGCATTTACCTTATTTCTGTGAAGACAGAATGTTTCCAATGAACTTTGAACAGGCACACTAATCTACACAAGGAGTTCACATCTGAATGGGAAGCACTTAAAGGCAGATCCACTGTTAGCAGAATCATGGTCCTGTATCTGAAAATGATATTTGAAGCTGTGTTTGCAAGATACTTCTCAGCAATTAGGCGAATGCCAGGAAATTAGTCCTGAAGTCCCTTTTGATTGATACTGGATGATGTCAATATGTAAATGTAGCCAAGAAGTCTAGAAAACTGCAATGAATTACTAAGAAGGATTCAAGAAAGTACCAGAAAGCAGAATTCATTCTGTTAATATATCCATCGTAGCTTCACTTCAATCTTTAAGAGAATATTTCTACTAGTTTTCAATTACTAAGAACAAGTTCTCAGATCTTCAGAAATAACTATTTTATATGCACAGAGACAACATTAATTTAGGAAGACAAAACATGCGTGTAAAAACAACTTCTGAGCCAAAAATCACCATTGTTTTGGTGTAACATAAGCATATATTTGATCATCATCTATGGGCATTCATCATTTTGGGGGCATATGACACCATAACTCTTTCACTAATTCTGGGAAATCCTATCAGTAAACATACCCTCCCTCATTACACACACACACCTTCCCCAGATAATTTTTAAAATCCTGATGGTAGTGTTACACAAAGTGATAATTTGTGAAATGACTTTAATACAGTGGGAGAAATGAATATCATCACCCCCATGGCTGATCATGGCATGCAATGGTTTCCATGATGAGGTCATCTATGCTTCCTGGAACAGTCCCCTTAGATAAATTAAATGGTCACATTTATTCAACAACACCACAATCATCACCTCAAAAATGTTAGTTTAAACATCACATGCTTCATTTATATCAACTTTTAATTATTATTTTTTAGCAATATTTGGGTTTTTACTTTTTTTTACATATAAGAATTGGGTTGTAGGCCAGAGGTGTGGGGGGTGAGAGGAATCACTAGAGACAGAGTAGGGAGCAGAACAGGTGGATTTACTGAAATACACTGTCAGGGGAGCATCAGGTGACATAGCAAAGGTCTACTGCACCATGTGGGTCAGCTTTCTGGCCAGAGATCAAACTGAGGTTTAAAGCAGTGACAGCACTGAGACTTAACCCGGAGGCAAACAGGGATGCCCATTTTCTAGTGATATTTGACACCTTACTTTAAAAAAGGCATTAGGAGCCCAGCTAGCTCAATTGGTAGAGCATGGCACTCTTAAAAAAGGGCATTCATTATACATATACAGAACTAAGTGACTATTATCTTCTAAAGACAATAGAGGCAGTAACAATACATTGCAGACCAGGATCCCATACATAAAGCTCTAAAGGATCCAACCACAAAAGTAATTAAGGATTCAACATCAATAATTTATTATAAAATGACTTTCCAGGAACTATATTAATCTCTGTGCAAATAATACAACAGAGAGAAAAAAAAATATTTCCATGTAGATGTACATTCAGATCCAATACAATTTCTATGCAAATGCTTAAAGACAATTAACTTGCTTAGCCAAAACTTTTGGAGATACTTTTGTCAGTAGACAGAATTCTGTGAATTTAGCTGTCCAAGTGTTTTTTGGTCCACATTGTATAACCCATTGTTTTTCTACAAAGAAGGAAATGAATAAACACTACCATCATCTCCTCCCCTCCAAAGAAAACACATGCTTTAGAAACTTTGCAAGAATCAGCCTCTAAATAGTTGACATCAGTGTAGCCTTATACCACCACGGAAAGCATGGCAAATGTTCATATTTTATTCTATAAGGGCTTCTAAGTCTATTAAAATAGAATCTAAGAATTTCAGAGCATAGAAACCATGCTATTAGAATACTTGGTTTAGTGTCAAGTTTTGTACAAACATTATTCAATTCATCCGCACGAAGACTTTTCTGGAGTGCATAGCATGTTATTATTACTGTTTTTAAGTGAGGGAAGTTAGCTTTGAAGTTCAGTGTAAAAGAAAAAAAAAACTTATAAGAGAGACAGGAAGTTCAATTTCAGATGTTCATGACCTCAGGTATACGATGCAAATATAGTAAGCAGACCACACTGGACATAACATAAGGAAGAAATGAGGAATATGGGTGAAAACATACTTCTGAGTTTCTGTTTCATCTACAGATGGTATTGCACAGTGTAAAGGTGAAGGCTTGGGGAATTTGGGGGGGTGAAGATATCTGAAGAGAACACATGTAGTGCTGTGTGAAGCTTGTTTTCCCAAATATTAATATATGCATGTTTTGCTGAAAGGAAAAAAAAATTGAGGCATGAGAATTTTACTACTCAGGTTAAAGAGGAAGAAATGAACTCTTACTAAGATGAAATGTTTATTAGCTCATTCAACAAATATTGATAAGCCCTGAAAAGATTAACTAGCTAGAATCTATATGGCAACAGACTGCTGAGCACAATCTTTGTGATAACCAGCCCAAAGCCAACCACTGTCTGTCCAGTAACCTCATCAGGATGCAACACCAGCATACAGAAACCTTCCAACTCAGAACCAACAGAACATATCAAATGCTTCCAAAACAAACCACAACAGGTGCTCACTTCTAGTTAACCCAATTCCATGGCTATAACCAGGTGTGAATTCTGAGCACACCTGTAAAGGTTTCCTGTAAAGGTTTCCTGCTCACTGGCTGCCTTTGAGTCTCTGCTAACAGCAAGTGATGGCAGTTCATTCCCTTGTAAGCTATAAATAACTTCTGTTTGTCCTTATGTGTGTCAACTTCAATTAATTCCACTGGGACATACTAAACACAACTTTATAAAATGTTCCCGTCAGAGGATGGAAAGGAAGAACTTACAAAGTGCGAAAACACTGAGCATTATGACAGGCAGGTAACTGGAGCCCAGCACCTGGGGCGGAGTGTGTCTGCAGGCTACAAAATGACTTAGCAGAGGTGTGGGAGACCCTGAAGGGCAATAAATGATAAACTTGTGAGTCTATACGTTTATCCTCGATTTATGAGCAAGAGTGAAAAAATTCAATAGGAAACAATGGGATGTATCTTAGAATTCTAAACCGTTTTCCATCAGCAGGAAGATAGAAACTTGTTTTCTATCAACAGGATGATATCAGATGGAATAACTGACATTCCATGAGCTCTTTCTACTTAGGACTTAGGAAATCATACTATGGACCAGATGAAAGAGGCAGAGGACCTTCACACTGGCCACATGTCTAGGAAAGAGAGGACAAGGTGTGATCGTGATAGGAGACAGGTATATGAAGGGTACACAGCTGACCTGATGTGGAGTGAAGTTGGAGAAAAACTGCACATCACTCCATGGATGTGAGTTCATGGAGAAGAGGTTAGACAGGAAGTAACAACTAAGTTGTTGTTGTAAGTGGTGGAGATGGGACACAAGGCCCCATGACATGTACAAAGCCCAATTTATCCACATTTAACATGCAATGTCCAGGGAGACACAGACAAGGAATGAAGCAGAAAGCATTCCATGCTTGAACTCTCCCTTAGTTTGGAATCTCTTAGTATATTTGCAAAGAATCATGACTTCTCTAGGAAGCTCTTTTGCAGACAGAGATTATGTGTACATAAAAATATATTCTTGCATGAAATGGTAGCTGAAAAGATATAACTAAATCTGCAAAAGTCCAAAAAGGATGTTCTCTTTTTTTCATGGAGGCAACATAGATTAACATGGTTGTCTGTGTTTTAGAAGTTAGGATCTCCCCCTGAAGTGTTGTTTGTGCACACAATCCCATCACTAAGACACCCAGGAGTCAACAACATTGCCAGCTGTGCCCTGTCCCTCCAGCTTTGCGTTCATCGCTCCCTTTCTCCTTTCCCCTCCGAATGCCTATGCCTCCATTCCTTATTCAGCTTTCTAGTGTCCTTAGCTTGACTTTATCTGACCTTTTTTTGGCTCCTGGATATTCCATATATCAGCAACACCATTCAGTATTAAATCATCCTTTTCAAAGAAGGATAATTTTGGAGAAAATGTGCCTTAAGTGAAGTAGACAAAGGGCTTTTTTCCCCCCTTGAAACATGTTGTCTTTTTTTTTTTAAGATTTATTTATTTATGCATACAAGAACTGGGGTTTAGGTCAGACGGGCAGGGGTGAGAGAATTCATCAGAGAGAGAACAGGGAGTAGGACTGGTGGATCTACTAAAATACACTGAGGGGAGCAGCAGGCAAGACAGGAGAAGTCTTGCTGTGCCGTGTAGCTCACCTCTCTGGCCAGGTATTGAACTCATGCTGTAGTGGCTGGTGATAGCTTCATAGTGCTGTGCTTTAACCCCTTGCACCACCAGGGAGCCACCTCTGTCTTTTTTTTTTTTTAATATTAAAATTTATTTACTTTTCCTCATGTAACATGAGCTAACTGAAAGCAGAAAGAGAGAAGGAAAGAAAAAAATTCCCTTAAAGATAAACCTATTCCTGCTACCAAAAAGATGGAAGGGAGAGCTATAAAAAATTAATTATGTGATTTATGAAGATACACTCAACACTGCCCCTTACCCCCCCCCCAAAAAAAAAAACCAATGCCACCAAACAAACTTACAATTATTTCTCTTTAAGATAACAACTCATCACAAGAACAGGGGTATTTTTTAACAATACCAAAGGTGCAAGTATGTTAGACATTTTTTTTTCATGCCTACACCATCTCAGTTGTAAAGGACTATTTAGATGCAGAACATTATGTAAGGCACTATATCAAGACATATGCTAAAAAGTCTTTTTATTTTGGTCTTCAAATGCAAAAAGAAATACAATATGGGGAGACATACAGTAAAATCTTATTCAAAAATAAGTCATAGCATGCTAGAGTTTATGAGATAAATTCATAATACGTTCTTGTTGATGACTTTTAAACCAAATCTTTGATTCTCTGCATCAACCTAAACAAGATCAGTCATTGATGAAATCATAACACGTACAAACCTCACACACATTTCTATAATTTACAGTGTGGTTTTGATGTGGATGCAAAAAGCCTTGATTTTTACAAGACACATCATTTTGATTATTGCCCCTGCTTGATTAAGGGCCTTGGATACATGAAAATTAAGTCTCACCATGAAGATGAAAGCCTCTGAAAATGGAAAAACTGTAAATGTCCTTTGGGTGATGGTGCTGAGTGCACAGCTACAAAAGGACAATGTTAGCTACAGCCACTTCCCTTCCGTCTTGCTCCCCAACCACATACCCACAGGTGCCAGAGAACTCAAAATTGTAGCTCTTCGGTGATTGCAGACTAAGTATAGCAAGAAGAATATGTAGCATTGTTTGGAAACGGATTACTACTGCCTGTAATAATCATTAAGTAGCAGATAAAATACTAGTCATGATATGTGCCTTAGCTCATTGATCATATAGCTGATGACCTGCAATGTATTTCCAATGGAGGCATCTGGATAGAATTATTGACTCCCTTTCTCCACGTTTTACCCATTCATTCTTTCAACCATATATTCATTCACTCATTCTTTCAAGTATATATTCAACAAATGTGTACTGACCACTTGTCATATGATCAATATATCTCTATCCTTGGTTCACACCCCACCAACTTAACAACCATGTAATTCCTCTAGTCTAGTGTCAATTCCCTATATCTAGATACAATGCATCCTAGATACTTAGTACTCTAAGTACAATAAAGCCAAAAACGAGACAAAAAAAGCATGCTCTTGTGAAGTACCCATTCTAGAAGACAATAAATAAAATTAGTGACTAAACTATGAACTATGTTGGATGGAGATG
This sequence comes from Condylura cristata, assembly GCF_000260355.1. Taxonomy (NCBI): domain Eukaryota; kingdom Metazoa; phylum Chordata; class Mammalia; order Eulipotyphla; family Talpidae; genus Condylura; species Condylura cristata. Next base: position 13,599,235 of record NW_004567123.1, read on the forward strand.
AAAGTTGTAGAGGAAAGCAAAGCATGAAGGGAAAGCAGAGACATGGTAGTTTTAAGTAGGTGGTCAAAGAAGGTCTGGATGAGAGGTGACCTCTGAGTACAGGTGCACAGAAGGTTTACAGTGAGCCACACTGGAGCCTGAAGAGCAAAGTAACAGACATGAGACAGCATGCAGTAACTGTGAATCATCCTCACTCATTTTTTCCCACTTCAAATCCAATTCATCACCAAATTGTCAACTCCATCTCCAAAATATATCAAAATCACTTATCTCTACCTCTACCCTTGGCTCACACCCCACCCATTTAACTGCTTTGCCTTCCTCCGATTGTCAATTCTCCATGGTCAGGCTGACCTTTTAGAAACATACCTCACATATTTTCAGTCTTTAAAACGTATCTTCCAAAGACAACCATCACCTTTGACACAAAACGCCAGACTGATTCATCATGATAGCAAAGTTTTCCTGGATCCTGACTCTTCCACCTAATTTCCAGTACCTTCTCTGTCTGAAGGATAAGGTAGAGCTTCAAAGTCTGTACTGTATGTCAGACTGACATAATAAAATACCATAGCTTGCCTTCTTCCTTAGTCTTTCCTCTGTTCATATGCAGAGAGGCCTTTGATATCTCTTCCTCTTTTGAGAAGAATTCCAGTCTGTGGAATAAGAGTCCCATCCTTAAGACCTCATTTCACTTGAGTTAACTTCACAGTGGCCCTCCTGTAGTGGTTAGGTCTTCAGCATATGGATTCTGGAGGGTGCAACTGAGTAGAAGTGATTCTTTATGCCTCAAATGTTCTTCCAAATTTCTGCAAGTTTTGATACTTCACTTTATGGGGATGGGAGACCTTCTGCAGTATTGCTACTGTCATCTCATTTCTCTTCTTTTACTCTTTGGTAGTCTTTTACCTTCCAATTCCTATCTGACTTTGTTACATTGCTTATTTCCTTCCTGAATTGCAGGAGGCAGGGAATTTGTTTTCTGATGTATCCCCAGATCCTGTAATAGTAACCCAGGTGCAGTAAATGTTTAGTTTGTATTTGTTGAATGAAAATACCCCGAGCAATTCAAACAAAGCCCCATCACACAAATGAGAAAACTCAGGACAAGAGAAATCAGATAATTTGCCATGGCTCACTCAGTCAGAATGAGTTTTTAAACCAAAGTATTCACATCCAAAGTAGTCCTGCAGACACTCACAGGCAGGGACTTCCTGTTCAGGGAGTGAAACTGAAGTATAGGGGCAGACAGAGCATGTTTTTCCAGAAACAATCACCATGCCTGAGTCAGATAATCAGTCACAATGGATCAGGTAAGGGGAAAAAACAGATTTCAAGGGGAATAGATTTGAACCTGGCCTTGAAATGAAAAAGGGAAATTCCTGTAGTTACAATTCTGGTGTCCACAGCAACTAGTGTATCAGGGACATTTAAGAAAGGAAGTAAACATGGAGTTGTTCATCATAGATCATCATTATGCCAACAAACTTTCCATCTCCAACATTTTAGTCATAGGCCCTCCTCCCTATGCTCTACAGGCATTTAACTTGGGCTGTGTCCACCAGGAATCACCCCTCCAACATATTCAAAATTCTATTCATCCATATTTAAAATCAAATATAATTTATTCTCTTTGTTTTTTTCTCTGCTCTCAGACACTTTGGGTAGAAACAAATATTTCTTTTTTAGGGTTCATGGAACAATATGAAGAGTGCTTATTCGAGCACACAGACCATTTGTTTTAGCTGACCCTGTCTTCTTTGTTATTCCTCAAAGACAACACCTACATTTGATTCATCCTACATTTCCAGCATGTTAGCAAATAGGCATCAATTTGGAGAAATGTAATAAATGTCTCAAAACTGAATTTCAATTTTCAGATGAGGATCTTATGCTTGCCCAATGAAGTTAATGAGTGACCTAGGATAGGAATGTAACTCTTCTCCCTAAAGTTTCAATAAATTTCCAGTAGACCATGTTGTATCTCTTTCAATCATTTTAGCATCGACTCTCACGGGAAGAAACATCTCCCTGGAGTGTGCTGTTCACCTTTCTCTTGCAATTTGAGTTTTAGCCAAAAACACTAAGAGTTGAAGTAACAATGAAAAAATTCTTTACCAGATAACATTATTTCCTGGCAAAGCCATTGGAGTAGATATTTTAAAATTAAAATAGAATGATGCTTTGGAAATCTGAAGTATAGCCATTCATGAATATTACTAATTAATAAAATATTCACAGTTGAAACTGTTTCATTATTTCTGAGTGGATGTCTTATTATAATTGGTAGCAATTTAAAATAGGGCAGAAATCAGCATTTTGTCCTCAAGAACCTTGCAGTAACTATCAAAAATAAATAGTTTCCTCAAACATCTATATTACAGGTGTGTGTGTGTTTTAGATGAGCAAAAGAAAGAATGCAAAAAGGAATAAAGAGAGAGTAAAAGAAAGAATGGAAGAAGCAAGAGAGGGGAAAAAGGAGAAATGGGAGAGAAAGAACAAAGGAAGAGTGGAGGGAGGAAAGAGGAAAAGAAAAAGGGAGGGAGGGAAGGAAGGAAGAGTAATGGAGGGTACAAGAAATGGAGGGAGAGTGAAGGGTAGAAAGAGGAAAGGAATGAGGAAGGAAGGAAATTGTTCATTAATAGTCATTGTATTTTTTTTTATTATAACAGTTTTTCC
>NW_004567123.1:13603427-13630873 GCF_000260355.1 Condylura cristata
GCCCATTTTTTCCTTAGAATTGATTCTTTTGTTTCTTACCATAAAGGTATAGTGAATCGTTAATAGGAAAATAAGTGATGCTGAGATATATATACATAGCTGAATATAGATCTTTGAATGAATACCAGGTGTTTCAAACAAGAAAAATGTGTTATATCTGATGGAAAACAAGCATACATTTCTCTACTACTGCAAAGATCTATCTAGCATTCACTCCAATGCTGGTACAGACCTTGAGCATGGCAGCAGTGAGAATCTTGTTATTGGTATGTGTCTTCCCACATCACAAGGGCATCACAAACAACATATCAAATGTTTTCATCAGCAAAGTGATGAGGTTGACTGTGGAGATATCTATGTTCTGTGTGGGTCCTTTCACAACATTTTTGTTAACTTTTCAAGGCAGCATTAGCTTCCAGAAATCAGTTCTTTACAGCCCAATTTTATTAAGTTAATCATATGTCATGAATGAACAGGGGTAAATTTCCTCAAGTAAATTCCTCCAATTAGGTTGGTTGTTTACAAAATATGGACTCTCTAGAGTAGAGGCTGTTCCACTAAAATAAGAAACCTCAAGAAGGGATCTTGCTTCTGATAAGGACAAAAAGGTACACATACTCCAGTACTCTACTGAGGTATGGAACAATCCACCCAGATACTTGAGGAGGGATTGCGGGCAAAGATAAAAAACAATATACCTTGGAAAAATTCTGATGTTAGAATGTGCCCATCACTCCCGAATAGCATGCTCACACATTAGAAAACACCACATACGAAGGGTTCCAACTAATGGAAGCATCTACCTGCACATTAATTTCAGTGACAGATCCAAAATTGAATGAAAATATTTGTGATGACTTTCTGTGATGTATTTGATAAAACTCTTCCCCAAATTAATGTTGCTATGTTACTCCATTTGTGCTAAATATTAGGTTTGTTGTAGATGGAAATATATTTCACACGAATTTTTTCTTAAGGAATGAAAACACAGCCATTTCATCTATAATCTCTAACTCATCTAAGACCACAGAGGAAATTAATAGCAGACACTTCTAGGAGTGGGTTGAGAGGAAGCCTGAGGCAGGAGATCTTAAAATTTTCATACAAAATTGTTAGGCTTTTTGCATACTTCAAATAAATGGGGTTAATGTATGGTAGGGATTATTATTTTATTATTAAATTCCAAAGAGGAAACTTAAATGTATCATCACTAACATCCATTATGTAATTACAGATTTGATGACACTGAAACATTCTCCCCAAATTTTGGTTTGTAATGGTATGATGGACAATGTAGTCCATTAGCAGGACAATGCCTCTAATAGATAAAGCAATTAAATATTTTTTAGAGTGTCTTACCTCCAAACAATACCTCAGACAAGGATGTGAGGACAATAAGTTTATCTGGAGGTGATCCCAAAAGCAGAAGTGTGTGGGCACTGACATAGGGATGGCAAAGTAGTAATAAAGGATGCAGATATGAGTTTGTCATTAGTTTGTACTGAATGGACTCAGGCTTCTGGTGGCACTATGAGAAGCATGTGTACTATGCATTGTTGGGGACCAAGAGGCAGGGTATACCCTGAAAGTACTCCCTCTCATTTGAGGGTACCCTTACGATGTTAACTCCCCTTAATTCTGCTGCCCCTGCCTGATGGTTGGTCTACCAACTTCTCTCCCACCTGCCTCTGAAGCAAGGTGCTGGCACTCACTATGCAGTGAAATGCCCATGCCAGTTGCTCCGAAATCTTAGAGGCTACAGGGATGCTGTACACCACCTGTGTCTGCTATAGAAAGCAGAACAATATAGTAGCTAAGGGAGCTTTTGTTTAGTGTCAGTTCATGACACCACTTTAGATTATCTACACTCTTAGTTTCCTCATCCACAAAGCAGCAATAATAATGCAAGCATAACCCATGACCTTCATACAAAAATGGCAGGCAGTAAGAAAAAAAAATGTTTTAATTTCCTAGGTGAATATTTCTAAGCAAATCATCTATCACCAGCAATAGTAACCAAGCCAAAGAAGTATATATCTAACTCAGTTGGCCCTTTCATTAAATTTGCATTGAAGAACAGTTCACTCCCCTTCTCACTTTGTCTGGCACTGGAAATAGCCAATAGTGAGCCAGAAAGTGTCCCTTCACGGATTTGCTGTGCTCGTGGAATCATCAAAATCATCAAGCCGGGGGGTGAAAGGGGGCTTCAGGTTCATCCTACTCAATCACCTGCACTATGCCAATTTTGTTTCTGACCTAGAAAACACCTTTGGCCTTACACAATTGAGACTGATTTGTGTGTGAGCCACTTCTTTTCTCTGTTGTTATTGCCACTCCCTACATAGAGAGCTAAAATCCGGACAGGGGAAGAGAGCACAGTTAGAAAAGTTTAGAATGTGCCTCCAGTTGAAAGGAGGCTCCTTTTTCAAAATGAATTATCCCTAAGATATTACATTGACATTTTCTCCAAATTTCTTCAGAAATGGTAGACAAGGCTACTTCTGGCCCGTAGGGGCCCTGATGCTGAAATAAGTTGAGTCTTTATAAGCTGGGTCTTTGCAGTCTTGGGCACACTGCTTGTTTTCGTCTTCGGTGGAGCCCTAACACAGCAATTACTTTGCCAGCTCGGGTTTTGCTGCTGCCTTCTAAACACAGCACATCTACAGATTTAGTTAGAAGCGTATCAGTCACTTTTCCACACAAAGACTGCACCCACAAAAGATGTGGCATGTGCTGAGTAGCTTTGAAAAGGTGTAATTATCAACTGCGAGTGATATAAACAGAAAGAGGCACGAGAATGATGCATGCTTAAGGTTTCCAAGCCTGCTCAATTAGGGTAAAAATGCCTTATGCGGCCAAAAGAAAAACACAGACGCTACGAGGTTTCTTCTCTTGCTCAACACATTTTTCCTTCTGTACAAGAGGAGATCTGCCTTTTTTAAAGGGATCAGTTCAGGTAGGAAGCTCCTAACAAAGGAAAGGAGTGTCTGGAAGAAATCTGCAAGACTGTGACATGGAACCATTGTATGTCACCCAATGAACCTCTGGCAGCAAAACCGTCTGAACAGGAAAATAGGAGATTGTCAATATTGAGTTGGAGCATGTGTCTGGACCACTGCCCAAGGGTTGATTTGAAAGAAGGCAACTCGAATACAAACAAGAGTTGCAGCCGTGTTCCTGACAGTCTGTCCAACACACACAGAACTGGAATCCTAGCATCTCAAAGGGGAACCAAAGGTCATTTTCCTACCTTTTTTGTCTGTCCTGCTTCTCCCCTACTCCAGTCCTTACTACAGGAGTTATTACCAAAATCATCATGATTGTCCAGCTTTTACTGACAGATCACTCAAAAATAATAAATAAAAGTAAATAAAAGGCTTAATCATTTGTGAATCCCATAGCTAATATTGATATAAGTAATGGAGAAAAAAGGGATGAAATTTATTCATCAGTCTGCTTTCTTGTTGGACACTTCTAGAAACTACAAAGGTATTTTTAATAGTGGGTCAAATTACATTTCCCTGCAATTTGCACTGTCTACTTCTGACTTAAGTTAGTTCTCCTTGCTCTTAGACAATCTCTCATCTTAAATATATATAAATTTACTATAACGTGGTGACAATGGGTTATTTTTCTTAACTGTGTTCTAGCTATACTATACATATTTCCCACACATGGACCTGAAGAGGTATGTGACAGAATAACATGTTGTAATCAATTCCTGAAAAAAGTCCACAGCCAGTGAGAATCGCTGAGGTCTCCTTTGTTTTGTTTCCTTTCCTATTTCAAAGTTTTAGCTATAACTAGTAAGACATGTTCTTTTTTTAATTGGTAATATAATTGTTTCCCATTGAGATATAATCAACATATAATACTATTAATTTCAGGTATACAGCATAACAATTTGCTATTGGTACATATTTGATACTTGTATATAGTGGGAAATGGTCACCATACTAAATCTAGTTGATATCCATTTCATACATAGCTTAAAATATATTTATGCCAGCAACACAGTACTATCAACTGTAGTACTATTAACTTTGATATGGTGTGTATCATATTGCCTGTTGTCTTCGACAATAAAAATGTAAATTAAAAATGTGCATAAGGAAGTAGAAAGATTTTCACAAATAAAAACAAAGAATATACCCTTTCTTCTCCATCACCTATATAAATATTAACTATGGGATCCACATCAACTGATATCACTTATAGAAGGAATGTAGAGAAAATTTAAAAAAAGGAATTAGAAAAAAAAGTAACTATAATATAAGTCAAAATCACCAGGCAACTATAGATTAGAGAGATTCTGTAGGGGAGGAGGATGAAGGACCAGGACAGGGGTGGGAAGAGCACAAGGGTCTCTGGTGATGGTGCATGGGGGAATTTCACAGGGAAACCAAACATTGTACAAAAAAGAAGGGTGTTAAAATGAATATACTTTTTAAAATTTAAAAAATAAAAAAGCTATTTTTTAAATGATGTCTTCAACTTACATTTCAAATGTTTTTATGAAAAAAGCTCTGTGTAAGTGAATTCTGTTATTTAGGATTTTTTTCTCTTTCATTTCAACAGGAGTTGAAACTGAAAGTCTTTAATTTTTTTCAGTTTTTGGGGTTCCTAGATATTTCTGGGCTTTGGGATTCTTTGATTCTTGGTAATGGCAATTTTAAGAATTGAAGGCTATATCTAGGCAAAGCAAAGCAAAGTTTATTTAGAGACAGAATACCTGGGAAGAGGTCCAGGCAGTCAGTGTCCATGGGAAAAAAAAAAACTGTACCAAATGCTGCAGAAGTCCTGGCTTAACTGGAGTCCAGGGGGCTGCTCACTCAGTCCCCTTCTGAGTTTTACTGGCAAGTGCTCCTGAGGTGTTGTCTTGTAGTTAGGGCAGGAGTTTATAGTTCACATCCCTTCTAGTATGTTCCTAGGGTGGGCAGAGGGCTGTAGAAGAGGTAGGAGGGCATCTGCCTTCCTCCCTTTGACACTTGCTCTCCTCAGGCTTTATCAGCAGCCCTGCACGTTGGGGTAAGAGGCTGCGTCTCCCCTGTGGGCATTTTGTGGCTCTTTGCTGACTTTATGGGCTTTGGCAAGTGTTCCCTGGGGCCCTGGATATAGTTGGCCATTAATTTTCCTCAGGCATTTCACTCTCTGCTCTAACAATCTAACAATATATGTGTATATATACATGTATGTATGTATATACATGTATACATATGTGTGTGTATATATGTATACATATGTGTGTATATGTGTGTATATATATATATTCACACACACACACCCCAAAAAAACTGTAATTCTCTAAGACACTGATAATTAAACACAATATAAAGCAGAGGCTACTATAGTTTCAAAAGAGGGCAAGGGATGACTGAGACAAAGGAAATTTTTGAAATTTTAAGAATTTTGGTACATGATAAGGGAAGTTTCCTTAAAAATTGCCTATCTAGGGCCCTCCCTGGTGGCACAGTGGGTTAAAGCACAGCACAAAGAAGCTTAGGCCACTTCCTCATGAGTTCGATCCCAGCCTGCCCTGGAGGAGATCCACATGGCAAAGCAGACCTCTCCTGACCCGCCCGCTGTTCCCCTCAGCAGTGTACTGCGTCATCTGCCTGTTCTGCTCCCCACTCTGTCTCTGATGAATCCTTTCATCCTCCGCATCTCTGGCTGTACCCCAGTTCTGTATGAATAAATAAATAAATCTTTAAAAAAAATTGCCTATCTACCTATCCACGAAGCCAGTCAAAAGAAGGGAAAGGCTTAAGTTATATAAAGTAAGAATTTAGAAAATAGTCAAACGTATTAAAAGAGATACAGTTTTTATATGCAAACCTTCTATCACATATCCAAATGTCCAAATTTTATCTGCCTAAATTAATAAATGTCACAGATCTAAATTTCCAAATACCATACTACTTTCAAGAGAAATAGTCGTATGCTATGAAAATACCCTTCAAAATATTTCTGATAGAAAATCTAGCTCCTTTGATTATGTTTCTGTAGCTCATTTTTTCTTGTGAGATAGCTCATGCTATTTTTATTTATAAATTTTAAGGAAAAAATCATCTTTTGAATTTTTTCAAAGAAGTTTCTTTTGAAGGCCTTCCTTGAAAAGAGCCTTGTACATCCTGTTGCCCAACAGTTCTCTCAAAGCTTAGCATCTTCACTATATCTACTTCATCCACTGGAAGAGAAAAAGGGAACTGGCAGTTTGTTCTTTGTTGACTATTAAATCATGTGCTCATTCTTGACCAAATATTTACAGAAAGGCTACTCTGTACAAAGCAGTGGGGAGACAAATTTAGAAGAAAGGAATTTTATAGTGCAGAAGCTCAAGACATGCTGAATAACTGCAGAAAGAGGGCTACTGATGAGATGGTCCTATAAGAGCTACTCCTAACTCCTTTTCTTTGGAATGTCTCCTGTGGAATAAAGTCAACAACCAAGCTGCAAATGAGCCTGCCTGGAGGTCCTTTGCAAGGCCAACTACCCCATCACTAAAGAGAAGGATTCACAGCTTCTAAGATCATGGACTGAGTAAGAGAGCCAGGGGCCATTTATCAATAGTTGAGAGAGTCCCCTTGAGGTTTGGGTGAGAACTTAGGAGTGGTTGGACTTGAGTTGGGCAAGAGGTAAACAATGAACTGGGTCTCAAGGATCCCCTAGGAAAGATACTCTGTCTGATTACACAAGCCAGTAGACAAGTACCTGGTTAGGGGCTATTTTCACTGAATTTCTTGAAGCATTCCATACCCTGTGGCTAAGAGATGCTTGCATCCAGAGAGGCTGGAGGACATTGGTTTTATTATTATTATTGTTGATTTGTGGGAGCCATTGGTATGTTAGGCATGCTATATATTATGTTTCCTCTAGGTATAATTTGATTTCCATCTTCATCTACTATGTCTTTTGCCAATCTCTCCTTGTTTTATTCAGTGGTTTTTATTTCATGACTAGCAAAGTCTTCTTCTACTCAATAATTGTACAGAATATTTTTCTCATATTCCAGTAATTTTGTATTTCCTTCAATATTTTAGATGTTTATTCCATCTGGACTTGTTTATATGGTGTGAGAGAATGCCGAATCGCATGGGTTGTCTATGGCTACCTATTGTCCCAATATCCATACAGAAGGTACCAATTAACTGGAAATGTTATTGTAATGGATGCCTACCTACAAAAGCAATTTTATATGAAATTATGTATAAATATGTAAAGTAAATAAACAAAATATAGGACATAAAATAAAAGCAACAATAAAGATAGGCTCTTATTTATCTGTGAAGTCTTTATCTCCAGTGTGTTCAATACATGTAGGCCATGTAATAAGGCTTTATACGAGTGAAAAGATGAAAAATAACAACATAGAGAACATGCTTCCAAAAATTCTCTAATTCCAGAAGGAAATGATGATATAAACTAACTGGAATGAGTGAATACATGGAGTGAACATTTTCAACTAACTTCCTGTCTCATTCTAATTAGTATTACACATAAGTATACCTATTGAGTTCTTTAGCTTAAGAATAGAAAATCAATTCCTATGAATGGGAAAGAAATAATCATGTTAGTCACAGAAACTAATCATCACCATGATTGAAAATCACCTTGTAATTTTATGGTAATAAGGGCAAACTAAAAATAACAAATTCATGTTTTTCAATAGAAAGCTGTGTGTCATTCTTTCATAGAAATGGCTTCTTTCCTGATGGTATACAACTATTCTAGATGTTATATTGTTAAACACTTTAGGAATCTGCCTACAGACAGACATTTTCACACTACTCTAGGGACATTACTGGTGCATATGATAAGAGATATGATGAAGATGAAGAATATAATGATGATACCTGATATTGTGTGAACATTTCACTTGGTGCTAGCTCCTCTTTGGTGTTCTTTATGTATTTTCTCACATAATCCTTATCGCGATAACCCTGGGAGGCAACTGATTTTATTACTACCATTCTTCCCTTTACAGCCCAAGAAACTGAGTCACAGGCAACCAAGGAATTTGCCAAAGGTTACACATTTAGACTGACACAGGCAATTTCCCTTCATGGTCTGCGCTTAACTTTGCAATTCATAAATTTCCTCTTTCCACAGGAGTCCTTTGAAAGCCTGGGTAAAAACCCTGTACAACAAAATAACCAAATACTTTTCAAACTTAAAACTTTCAACACTTCATTAACTATTTCCCAGAAACTTTTATATAGTCCATTCTTGCTTTACAATTATTAGATACTAAATTTTACTTTGCAGTTATTCAAAAGCTTAAAGAAGTTAAATCTGCAGGTGTTTACAATTACACTACTGAGTTTGAGGTCTGAGACATTCTCCTCCTGATCACTAACACATGTCAAGAAAGCACAGGCTGTTTCAAGTAATTTATTTACTGTTGGAATCATCCTCCACAAAGCTAAGTACATGATTAAACTTACCTGTGTCTAATTAGAATTTGGTTAACCTTAGCTATGCCCATTTTGCTGACCCTGTTTATTCTGCGAAACTCATCTTAGCCAGGGCTGGTGAATGAATCCTGACTATGATGGGGGAAATCTATAGATAACTAAAGCAAAAAGAATTACACAACCAGCCTCAACTGCAGTTGCCAGAAGAAATAACCCAGGCATGGTGGGTCTAGGACTAAATTTAACTCAGGACTGGAGATGTTTCCTATGCCAGCTGATTTCTGCACCTCTGAGTTGTGAATTTAGATGACTGAGCAATATCTTCTCTGTGTTCTACTGGAAACTTGGCTATATTGATCAAAGGTTTACTGTTAGCAACTTCAAACATCACTGCTAGGTTTTCTTCACTTTGATCATGTGGGAAAGATTTTTTTTCGAACAGAAACAAACATGGAGTTGAAAGAAAATCACAATTAAAAATATTGTCATAATTCAGAAAGGTACAAAGCTCTGAACACCACATGTCTGGCTATGAGTTTGCAACAAACCCATTTAATGTCAAATATACTGAGAAATGGTGCAAAACCATTTATAGTACTTAAAAATCACATAGGATTTCAAACATTTGTTACATTTTGGTGAGGAAAAAAACATCCTCTTTACTCTCCCTTTCCTTCTCTTCTGCTTCTTTTTCAAAAAGCCACAAGGGTGTGTTTCCATTCAGGTGACCATCTTTCTGAAATAACGTTTGCTATTTAGGTCATGACCATGATTCAGGCCTCCTATCCATCAGTGAATCCATAACCCACAAATGGGTCACAACCAGAAAAACACTGACTGATAGTGTTGTTATTGCCTTAGCCACAGATATCACTGAAATCCATGAGCTCTAATTCAAAAGACCTACCAGCAAGTTCTCTTGTTTTCCTAGCATAAATTATTTGTTAAAAAAAAATTGTTTCATTTCAATCATTTGTCCCTATCCTGTAATCAAAATTGAGTGAGTAGGCACTCAGTAGCCACAACAGACTGAAAATGACCAAGATGGGCAGTGAGGTATAGGCAGGTGGTTCCTACTTGACGTATATTCTCATGCAGAATCAGAAAGATTACAGGACATAGTGGAATCCTCAGACAGTAGTTAAGCGGACACAGTGAACTTCCTCTTCTCTTTCGATTCGTAATATTGGTATTCTGGAGAGTTTTGAAGATGTCCTCTTTCAGATATCAACAATGACACCAAATCACAGAACTAATCCATATTCAACAAGTTCCCTATGAACTTCCATGTTCTACAATTAAAACTTTTTCTCCCTTTCATTCTAAACTCTGATCTCACTTTTGCCCGTAGTCACTTCTCAAACATTTTCAAACACTTGAGTCTTCATTAATGTGCTTCGTTTTGAGATCTCCGAGTTCATCTTACACACCGAGATGCGTTCCTATTTAATCTATGTCATAGCTCCATACAAAATTCCATTTTGTTCATCAACTTTCTGCTTTGAGCTTCTCCAGGACTATGATTTATTATTCCCCTTGTCCAGCAACTACTGAGAGTTAAAGTAGCACAAGTTGGCCCGTAGTGTAGAAAGATGGCTGTGCAGTATCTTATTTTTCACCAATCATCCCTCTACATTTCAGGGAAAGAAATCATGGTGAATGATGTCAGCAAGTCTCTGTTTTCCCAGACAAAAATGAAGCAGTGCTTCTCATGTCCTTTCAACTCTGCATGAAAGCAGAATCTGCTGAGGATGGTGCCAGAAAAATGTCATCATAAAGTTCGAAGTAAAAGAGGGGTGAGCTTAAACAGGTTTCCCCACTGCCTGATGGAAGATACTAGAAAAATGAGAAGTTTTAAAAACAGCACAGAAGTGCTTTCTCAAGATGAAATTTTTGAAAACTTTCTTCCTCTTGAAACTGATTGCATAATAGGCATACCACTCTAACTCACTGCAGAGAAAAACCCAGACAGTAAGGTTCTCACCCTAACAGACACTGTTGCTGCTGGTGTGCAATACTAGTAGGTTTTGCACTATTGCTTAGTAGAATTGTTCCAGGGCACCCCAGGATGAACTGGGCTGCCTGTCTGTGGGTTCTCACCCGCACGCTTGAACTATAGGTGTACTTCAGGCACAAACAAAAGAGGTTTATTTACAAAAAGGGAAAGGAAAAAGAACAACCCAGGGAAAGACAGAAAGATACAAGGTAACTAGAATATCTTACCTGTTCCGCTGACTTGGCACTCTAGTAACAAACTAACTGATAGCCCCCAGTTACATGATCCTGAGAGCTATTGCCAAGAGAGAGTGCATTGGAAAATGGCTCCCTATTTATCCCCCAAAGTCCCAGAGTGCCTGCTTAGCTCCACCCTTGGGTCTTCGCAGTTCTCTCCCTGGTACTGCTGGGAGTTGTAGTTTTTAATCACTGGAGTAAGGGGGTAAGAGTCCAGAAAGCTGGAGTAGGGGATGGTGTCCACAAAACTCTGCAGAGTTCCTTTAGGACATCCTTCCCCTTAACAGAACTATATCTAATCATTTCAGAGGTAAAGGATATACAATTATACTTTAAGGATGCATATTAATTTTCGTTTAAAAATGGGAAAAAAAAGGTGGTTTTCCAGAATGGTGACAAATCTATTTCCCTTGAGATCTCTGCCACTCAAAGCATTGTCTATGGCATCATGTGACCTTTGTTAGTGATGAAGAACCTCAGTCTCCATTCAGACCTGCTGAATCAGAATTGACCTTTTAAAAGATTCCCCAGGAACTAAGTATAGTTTGAGAAACACCATCCTAGATCACATGATTATGCTTTTCTGAGCACAGATAAGAGTTGAAATGGGAATACTCTGCTAACTACCAGACTATCCTCACTCCCTTCAGACTATGGGAATGATGTAAGATGAAGCAGAAGGTAGCCAGTATATCTTTAATAAGTAGATAGCTAATGTATCCTTATGTTAAAAAGAATAATAATCACTGTCGTAGGAAATGATTGAAACACTAATTTTAATAATTCCCCATAAAAGCTTTAAGAGTTTTAGAATGAACCCTCCATATTAAAACAGTGCTGCCTGGTGGAACTCAACAAAATAATGTACTACATGTGTTACTGAATAAACAGCTTATCATCTTTTGAAAGTAAATGTGTGTCATCTGAGCCCCTGAAGAATAAATATTTAAATTCCTGTTCTATGACTCAAGTATGCATTTTCAATACAACATACTTGGTATAGTTGTAAACTTTTGTCCCAGATAGCTTATCTTAGAACTAAATGGTACTTGAAATGAATCCACTGCTCATTACTACAAGACTGTTGTTTTTATGTGTGTGTGTGTGTGTGTGTGTGTGTATTTATTGTGGGGGAAGGATAATTGCAAGTCTAGAAAAGTTAAAAAGTAGTTTTTACCTATAAGCAGTGAACACAATTTCTGGATTTAGGATTTAGAGTCTTCCAGTAGGCATACTCTCAGTTATAAACATCCTAAATTTAAGTTTTCATCTTCCAAGGCCCTCTCTGGTGATGTGACGAGTTATAGCACAGTGCTGCAAAGCTGGCTGCAGCCACTTCAGTGTGAGAGTTTGATCCTGGCCAGGGAGGTGACCCACAAGGCACAGCAGACCTCTCTTGTCTCACCCTTTGCTCCCCTCAGCAGTGTACTTTATTGATCTGCCTGTTCTGCTCCCAGCTCTGCCTTTGATGAATCTTCTCACTGCCCCTGCACCTCTGGCCTGTACCCCAGTTCTGTATGCATAAATAAATAAATCTTTATAAAAAAATAAATCCTGAACTTTGAACTTTTTGCTCCTATGCAGTTACGCTATTTTGTAATTCAATTCATCAACATAACTATATACAAATTGCTATCATTATAATACCAGTATGTAGTATATTGGGTTTTTTATTCTTTTTACTACTATTAAGTACAAGTTAGCCTCAACAGCCTCTTGGAGATTCATAAATGAACTTGAGTAGTTCCCTACCTCATGGAATTTGAAGTCAGGTGTTGGGGTTAATGGAAATAGAGCATCTGTCAAATTTGAAGGTTAAACATTTTTGTTGTTAATTTGGCTTGATTCCCAGCCATAATATAAACTGTTTAATCTTAGTTGATGCACTACTCTATAGGGGAAACAGTTAAATTTACATAATTACATAGTATAATAAAAGTCTTAGGCAAAGCTTTTGGTATTCTGAAAAGTGATTTCTGTTTCTTTGCAAATGACAAATAGACCTTTTTTTTTAGATTCTGGGATGTACTATAGCCATTCCATTGTTAGGCTTTGAACTGGCAGTTCCTTTTACCAGGAATACTCAAGCCCTGGTTTTTCCAATCACTGGTTCTTTCTCATAAATCAAAAGACTTCCTTGATATTATCAAACCAAAAATCTCAGTTCCAGAAAGCAGTTTACTTGCTACTAAATGCACAAGCCAGGCGCATGGTAGTTTAATCATAGTCAAGGGAGTGAGATAATATCATAGGACTCTCTTCAAAAACTAGTTTTTTAAATATAAAATTCATCTGTTCACTCAGGATGTGACTGATTATCTACTATGTATCAGGGACTGGCCCAGTGCAGATGGGGGAAGGGTGTATAATGATAAGTAAAACTGATTCGTTCCTCATGTCTTGGGGTTTATGAAGTAGATGGGTAGGCAACAGACAATAAACATGCAAATGAGTGATTCACAACAGGACCATTTTAAACAGTAATGAGTGTTATTAAGGAAATAAAACGGGCTACCTAATAGTAATGGTGGCTGTAACTATTTTATTGGAATTTATTTATTATTAAATACATATATAGTGTTTGCTACACTAGAAAGTACTGTAGTTTCCCCACAAATATTAAATCCCTCATTCTTCAAAATAACCCCCAGGGAAAAAAAATAATTTTTATCATTATCATTTCACAAAAACAAGAGAACAGAAAGATCAGGTCACAACATCTTAGGTCACTAGGGAGTAGAGCCAGGTTTGAACCCAGACAGCCTACATCACTGCCAAACAACCATCCGTTAAGCCAAGAGCACAGCTTTTTGAGAGTACTGGCAGGCGTCACTGATTGGCATACCTATGAGGTCAGTGTAACCAGCTGCACACATAGCTATTTTTTTCCAATTAAATAGTCCCCATTTTCAAGGGAAGGACATTTTCAAATGCACATCTTCATCAATGTATTCTTGACAGCTCATATTGCTTATCTAATATCAATTATATTCAAATTCCCTAAGACAAAATACTTAACATTTTGAGGTTCATATACAGTAACACAGACATATCTTGAGTAGACAATGTGCCAAAGACTTATAACTATGTAACCTCTAATAGCAAACAGAATATTTTCATCACTCTAGAAAGGTAGCCTCTGCACACTTCTCAGTTAGTTGTATGTATTTTGTTCCTTCTGGTAGAGATACTTCTGTAGGCATTTTGCAAATTAAACAGTTTTGACTTCTCAGAAATGTTTCACCTGTCAGAACAAACCAATAATCATATTCAAAAGTTATAATATCAATTGCAATTTTTGACAGCAAGCTGCATTTCTGTACTTCTCTGCCCTTTCTGTGCATATGCAAATCCTCTTCTTGAAGTGTTAGTCATGTTCTGATTTCCGATAAATACATCCGGTTCTATAAATTCCTCCATCTGACACTGTCTGGAAAAAGGCACAGGCTTATTTGTCTATCTGCGTTTTGTAACCTAGCGGTTCATCGCTCATAACTCACTTAAACAAATGGAGCAGATTGCATTGGTTCACTGAGGCCTCCAAAGACATGTCCCAGCATCACAGAAACCAGAGAGGAGGCAAACACAGACACCATTTAGGTTCAAAAACTTTCCATCAGTCCCCAAATTATTTAAATTTGGTCCACGAGATATCTTTTTTTAGCAGGTCCCTAACTGCATGGAAGAGAAGGTGGTAAATGAAAATGACCTGCGTGCGCATCTCACAAACTTGAACATGTATTTGAATTGCCTAAGGGGCGTGTTAATATGCAAATTCTGATTCAGCAGGTTTGGGATTCAACCCCGGACTCTGCTTTTTTTTTTTTTTTTTAAGATTTTATTTATTTATACAGACAGAAATGGCATACAATCCATACAAGAGCAGCGAGAGGATTCACCAGAAAGAGAGTGGGAAGCAGAAAAGGCAAATCAACAAAGACACTACTGAGGGGAACAGGGAGAGAAATAGGAGAGATCTGCTGCACCATGTAAATCACCTCCAGGGCAGGAACCAAACTCCCACTGAAGTGGCCATGGCTTGGCTTAGCTGCACAATGCAACACTCCAATGGGCTGTGCCACCAGGGAAGGCCCCAGACTCAGCATTTCTACCAAGCCCTGGGTGATGCTGATGTTACTAGCCCAAGGACCACAGGTTGATGTATGCTCAGTTCAAGTCCAAGTTTGTATGAAATATTTACCAGTACCTATAATTTAGGTCATAATATGATCTCTGTTCATTTAAGTTTGGGAGTCATTAGGCTGGCACTTTATGAAAATGACTGTTTTAATAAAGGGCATATCAAAGCTTTTGATATCTAACATGAATTGTTACGCTCCAAGAGAACAACATGGCATAAGAGTGTCTCCCAAGCTTAGCAAATCACAGAATACTCTTTTGCAGAATATTTGATAGGCCTGTTGTCCCTCCAATAGGGCAGGAGGACTTTGCTGATCCTTCCTGAACCTAAATATCTACTACTTCCCAGAAAGCTCTTTCAAGATGTGACTATCTTGATAAAAAAAAAAAAAAGTCCAAAAGTTTGCATTGTTTTCAGTACTTATTATTGCTTCTGTCTTTCTGAAAACAGGTTCCACAACCTTCCAGGAGAAAGCCAAGTTTGTACATTATTGGAAGCCTATTGCTTATGGACAAGTTAAAGTGAGCTCATATGAAACTGTGTAACATACAAACATATAAGCAAATTCATTGTATCAATTAGTTCCACAAATAAACTAGTGAGAGGAAGGTAACAAGATTAATTTTTTTTCTCACATGCAGCCATTCTGTCCACTCCTCTCACTGGCTTAACTGGAAAAGCTCGGGCCACTGTCCTTTTACTTGGCATGTCTCTTATTAGGTACATACTAATCATTTGACAGCTGAGTGTTTAAAATTTCTTTTTCAGATTGTCAAACTGGTCTAACAACAAAACAGGCCGTAAAAAATATGCACTGGCGGCCCTCCCTGGTGGCGCAGTGGGTTAAAGCACTGCACTGAGAAGCTAAAGCCATTTCCGCATGAGTTCAATTCCCGCCTGCCCCGGAGGTGACCACATGGCGTGGCAGACCTCTCCTGACCCGCCCGCTGCTCCCCTCAGCAGTGTGCTTCCTCGATCTGCCTGTTCTGCTCTCCACTCTGTCTCTGGTGAAGCCTCTCACCGCCCCTGAGCCTCTGACCTGTACCCCAGTTCTGTATGTACAAATAAATAAATCTTTAAAAAAAAAAAATATGCACTGGCAGCAGCTTATGAAATCCTGAATGATGATAGCAAATTTTTCTTTCTGAGGTCGATCTTTCTGTTACTTTCCCAGATACACTTAGAATTGCTGAACCTTATAACCTGTGCTGTGTTAGGGCGTTCTTGTTTTTTGCTACTTGGTGACTTGATCTAACATGAGGCTGAAGTTTTCAACAATGCACTTACTGAAAAAGATAACATTAAAAAAAACACCACTATAGATATTCATTAGACTTTTGCCACCCTTAGATTTAATATGCATAGTTTCATAAAATCATAAACAAATATGGAGATAGGCACAATTTTTTTAAACTACAAATTTGAGACATACCAAGGTACAAAGACTGCAAGGAGGATCAAGCTGCCTAGTGAGTAAAAGTGGCTGACAGTGGTGCAGCACATCTAAGTTCTGCTTGGTTGTTCTTGTTCTGCTAATTCAGGAAGCTCACTCATATTCATTACAACCAATAAAAATTATCAGCCATACTTTACAGGTGTGGGAATTAAGGACATTTTCTGCTTCAAAAGTGTGTATTTCAAAATGTCTTGGAAGTATCCTCAGAGTTGTCAAGGGTCAGCTACATTAATCAAAATTACTGTCGTGATGTTATTTAATAATGGAATTTTGACAGGCTCTTCTCTATTATGCAAACCCATTTATAATAATTTCAGATACAAACGGCAGCTCGTGTAGTTATTTGAGTCCCACAAATCAAGGACAATGATAAGCCTACCACAACCTCAAGATAATTATATGATACAGTTACTTAAAAGATTCAAGTATTATAAACAAATTGGATATACAAACACCTGAGTAACAAATAAAATACACTTCCATACAAATGGTACTTTTTTTTTTTACTACTTCCTTCATGTAAGATTATGCCAATAATTAGTAATTGTGGATACCCTTTTTCTAGCATCCAAGGTCTGTGACTAAAGTCACATTTCTGAAAATATAAGCTAATTCACTAAAACGGGTCTATCCTATAACAAATACAACAACTACACAAAAACATTATAAAAGCTGTTAAGCGCTATGTGAAGTTCATAATTAATCTCCTGTTTAATTTTATATACCCAGGACATGTTAACACCAAGAAAAAACTTCCCAAACACTGGTATCTTAGAAACAACCATTACTTACTAGCATCAGTGTCAATATTTTAATTTAACATCTTTAATTTTCCACATGATCAGGGATGCTTACATAATCATAAGCTGCAATAATACTGTGAAAATTGTATTAATGAGTTTTGGTGGAAGCATAAAGGAAGTACTTTCTGTGGAGGAAGAAATCATTTAATATAGTGATACTAAAAAGATGCATAATAGAGTGAAATCACACACATAATGTTAAAATGCATTCCCTGTTACAACTTGATATAGATGAGTTTATAAATGATTCCGTGGGGACTCTGAGATATTTGTATTGCCTCTTCCCCTCTGTGTACACAGGGGCTCCAGAGGCATTGGAGAAAGAGTAGCATTTTATCCAGTGTCTCTAGGATGTCTGGGTTAGGATGAACAAAGCGGGCAATGAGCCAACCTATGCATGTAAAGTACTTAGTTATTGAAAATTAGACTACATAAAATTAGATAAAAGTTCACAGGCAAAGTAGTTATCATTTTCCTAAAAATACAAAGATTTTGATTCTTTTTCAATTAAGCATACTTTTGCAAAACCAATCATCTCTGAAAAAAATAAAGAAAAAGGGTGAACAAAGGAGACTTTTACTAAGTGCTCCATTAGTAGATAAGGGACTGGCAATTATATGCATGTTTCTATAAAATAATAATTTACATGTAATTGTGTGTTCATTTTTGAGTGTTCATTTCTGAGACCTTTTTAGCCAGGAGATTAAAAAGCCATGGTACACATGTTCTGATGTGATCCAGCCACAGAAAGGCATCATGGGGGGCCTTCCCTGGTGGTGCAGTGGGCTTGTACTGTACAGCAATGCAAGTTGGTCGCAGCCTCCTCAGTGCGAGTTTGATCCCCAGCCCCGGAGGTGACCCACATGGCACAGTAGACCTCTGCTGAGCACTGCTCCCCTCAGCAGTGTACTGAGTTGATCTGCCTGTTCTGCCCTCTTCTGTCTCTGGTGAATTCTCTCACTGCCTCTGATCTCTGGCCTGCGCCCCAGTTCTGTATGCATAAATGAGTAAATCTTAAAGAAGAAGAAGAAGAAGAAGAAGAAGAAAGGCATTATGGGATACTTGATGCTTGGAAGGCAGCAAGGGCAGAACCAACAGGCCCTCCTGCCACTGGCTCATGATCATGGAGGGGGAGTCACTCAGGGTGACATGGAGTCAGGGCTTGTTAGACTGAGTCCATCTTACAAAGCCATATGGATTGGTGAAGATGTCAACTGTTGTCTTTGCACCTACTGGTGGACCCAGAATCAGTGGTTTGGCAGAGAAGGCTGGACATGAAGGGAGAGAAATAGAAATAAATTGGAACCCATGTCTGAGTCTCACTATTGCCAACCTTGACAAGTCATTTGACCTTCAAGGATACTGGCTTCCTTCACCAGGGAAATTCCTATCAGCTTTCGCCTTGTAACTGAGGAATGAAATTCATTGGGAGCCTAAATCAGTGACATCCTGTGAGGATTGCTTGTGAGTGGTCTGGTTTTCACATTTCCAGTTCAGGTCATTCTACTAGACTAAACTCTATTCACAAATAAAAAACAGGATTGTAGTCTTTGAAAAATTGGATTTTCTTTCATAAGATTTCCTGCTCAGACATTCCGTCTTCATACAACTATAGGAATCCATTGAAAATAGGAATTAAATAGGCAAATTGGTTAAAGAATGTGATTAGACTGTGTATAATGTTATGGGCACTTGTATTAAGATTTATTTCATTAAATTATAACAATCTGTTTACCTGTAGGGCAGGCTCTTCTAAAAGAGGGAATATAACCTGTTAGTTATAGTAGTAGGCACTCAACAAACGCAAGTAAATGTATGAATGCATTAATGAAACTGAAAGCACTATTTTTATATGGAACTATAAAGAAAATGATATAGTGAGTCAATAAAGCCCTGTTGTCATGAATAATTCTGTTTTGCATACATACATATTGTAAGCATACATACACATGCATCTGCTATTTATCTCTATATAACAAATGTAGTCTATTCCGTGATAAAAGAGGCCCCAACAATTATGCCTCTAACGCTCTATATACCTCCCTAGCATTTTCAAATGTATCTGCCAGATACTCTTCTTCAAGCAGGCTATCTACCCCTGCTCTTTAAGTCCAACCCTAGCATGCCCAGCTCAATTTGCAGTTTCCCTGGAAATCTCCATGCCTTTCTTAAAGTCTTCAAAAGTTATTTTAGAACTCCCATTGCTAAGAGAGCACTTACTGTCCATGATGAATCACAAGCATTGCGCCTCCCATGCTCTTTCACACTCATACACTCTAGAATATACACAGAATCTCCTTTTAGGCTTAGTCATGTACCTGTATATAGCATGTGGTCCCTCACAAGCTTAATTTGCTGGTTCCTGGGGAGATATTTTATCTCCCAAAGGGATGGTAATTTATTTACAGTTAGAGAAAAGATATTCCATCATCCACAATTGGTGTGTTTTACATATTCTGGTAAGGCTTTTAGAATTTTATTATATATGGGAATATGGAATCTAATTCCACGTAATATTAAGTCTAAACTTTTCCTATAATATACTTAACCTTATTTTCTCTCCACTCAGAATTTATTGGACTATGAAGGTATGAATGTGGTTTTCAAAATCATTTTTTAGATGAAAGTAAATAAATTCATTCAGAATCCAGAAAACCTTCTTCATTATAGAATGCATTCTGATTCTCTTGATTTTGAAAATATCACATAAATAGTCATAGTATCTTGAACTTAGTAGTAGCTAAACATGCATGGGACAGATGCAGATAAAATTTCAAATAAATTGTCTTAGAGACTCATTAGCCAGCAAGTCATTTTTAGTATTTACTAGAAGTAAAGGGAAGGAGAATGAAAGGGCCTGTCTCAGTTATATGTGTATGAAGGAGGTTGCAGAAGAATATTGACATTAAGAGCAGGGAACTATCTCTATGATTACAAAGTCCACTGCCTTCCCTGTACTTTGTGACTCATGGCAGTTCACTGAAGGCAAATAATTCAACAGGAAATGTTGGTCAGATTAGGGTGTCCTAGTTTTCATTCTGCAATACTCCTTAGTATTTTTCTACATCATATAAAGGGTAGTCTCCTATGACATAAGCAACTTCTAGTGAATGTATGCTGGTTCCCTACACCACACCCACACCTCAGAGGACCCCCTACAGTGAGGTAGGGGTTTGCATACATGCATGCTGGCATATTAAAAAACACAGTTTTTCAAGTGGCCCCCATGCAGGATTGAACCCCAATTCTCCAGATCTGTTACACACTCAGTAATATACCATATATTAACCATCTTCCCTTCTTCATATTCCCTACTATGCTCACTTTGGTTTTAGGATCACTGTCATCTAGACTTCTTGTATCAAAGTTCTTGTCTTAGAGTCTGATCTGAGGGGAATCCAAAAGAAGGATTGGTATAAAAATTTCTATTAACTCCATTCTCCAATTCTAACTCCTGTGATACATGCTTCCTCCTTGTTCCAAGACTGAACTCAGTAATCGGTTTATTTCCTTCCCTTCTTTTCCCTGCAGAGAAATGAAACACACACTCAAATTTATCTAGAGATGCTTAATGTACCTCACACAGACCCTGCCATGTAAGGAATCTCTTTCATGAATAGATGAGTCAACAGTTCAATCAACAGAGTTACATTTTGTTCACATTTAGAAAAGATTCCAAGTGAGCCATTCAAGTACTATTGCAATGCACTCCTACTGCATCAAATGCTCTTCTGTGGATAAAATGAGTATGTTGCTACTCTTCATTAGCCTATGATAAAAATAGAGAATTCCCAGCTTTTCTGAATGGGTGATTAATTAGCAACTAAAATTCCTCGAGGGCAGAGTCTCCCAAACTTTCATACCACTTGCCCAGAGATGTTGTTAAAATGCATATTGTGAGTCAATAGGTCTGGGTGGGATCCAGGATTCTTCATTTCTAGTAACCTCCCAGATGATGCTGATGCCATATTAGCAAGAAACACACATTGAATGAAAGCTGTGAACCTGCTCTGCCCCATAAGGTAGTCACTAGCTACATGAGGTTACTTAAATTAAATAAATACAGTTAGAAACCCAGTTTCCTCAGTCATAATAGTTGCTATTCAAACTTCCCAAAGGCAAGGCACAACTAATGGCTACCATCTTGGATAGTTCTGATATAAAGCATTTCCATCAGCACAAAAAGTTTCACTGGATACAATCAATTCTTCAATCAAAAGAGTTGACTGAAACTCCATTACTTGTCAAGACAATGTGTCCTCTAAAACTTACTATGTCTAGCCTGATTTCTCCAGGGTTGGTGAAAAATAAATATTCAATAATATAGTTTGGGACAAATACACTAAATTTCATACAGTGTGAATGTTCTCTTCTTCTTAGGATATCAACTATAGCAATCATCTTTCTTGATTTTACAAACAAAACAAATGTGTAGACATCATTCATCTCTTAATGTCAAGTTTTATTAACTGGGCATTTCTAATACCAAAAATAAATTATATTTTTCATGCTGATAGCACTTGTCCATTATAAGTTTCCATGAAAATGCTAATTTTTATTGGCACAATTAGTTGTTTATCTCTCTGATAGTTGTAAATAATTCAGCAATATGCTTGTTTCCTCAATTAACCTGCGAAAGAGGCTCAGGAAATCAGGACTAACTTTGACAACAATCTTACTGGAAAGTAAAGATGCTCCCCATGTTTAAGTGTGACATGAGCTGCTTAATTGTAATTAAATGTAACTCAGTTTTGTGCACTATATTGGTGCTGGAAGACACTGTAGCAATACTTCCTTGGGATGAACAGAGATGGCCCCAGTTCAATTATTCAAGTGCTTGAGGTTGTTAATTTAAGGCAGGATATTCACAAAAAGTAAAAGAGTGTGTCAAAGTTCTTCTGACAATGCAAATAGAGAAGAATACTACATTTTGACAGCCAATGGGGTATCTTTTACTGCCCTGGTGAAATGGAGGTAATGGTAGCTTTCTGCTGTTAGTCCTTGGTATTCAACAGAATACCTTGAAAGGGGTCCTGAAAAGTAAAACTTTGTGATTGACTTAGCTCCAGGAGCCATAAAAAGAGTAGAGTATATGGAACAAAGAAAGTTTGTTCAGCAAATAGTGCTGGGAAAACTGGGAAGCTACATGCAAAAAAAAAAAAAAAAATGTAACTAGATCCTACCTCACTCCATACACAAAAATCTACTTGAAGTAGATTAAAGACCTAGACATAAGAAAATAAACCATAAAATACCTGGAAGCAAAGATGGGCCAAACACTACACGACATACACTTCAGCGACATCTTTAAAGATAGAGCACCCAACGCCACAATAATGAAGACAAGGATAAATAGATGGGACTACATCAAGTTAAAAAGCTTCTGTACAGCAAAAGAGACATCACAAAAAACAAACAGACAGCCCACTAATTGAGGAAAAAATTTTCTCACACAGAACTAGTGATAAAGGATTGATCACAAAATATACAGAAAACTGATGAAACTCAACAAATATAAAAAAGAAAACATCAAAAAATGGGCAGAAAAGCCAAAAAGAAACTTCTCCAAAGAGGAAATGCAGATGGCCAACAAACATATGAAAAAATGTTCAACATCACTCCTAATAAGGGAGATGCAAATTAAAACCACAATGAGATACCACCTCACCCCAGTGAGAATGGCACATCTTCAAACAACTAGCAACAACAAATGTTGGCGAGGATGTGGAGAAAAAGGAACTCTCCTGCACTGCTGGTGGGAATGCAAACTAGTACAACCACTATGGAAAACTGTCTGGAGGTTCCTCAAACTGCTTAATATGAAGCTTCCCTACGACCCAGCAATCCCACTCCTAGGTATCTACCCAAATGATTCAAAAAGATACCTGCACCCCCATGTTTATTGCTGCTTTATTTACAACTGGGAAAACATGGAAGCAGCCCAAATGTCCAGAAGTAGATGCCTGGATTAAAAAGATGTGGTACATATACGCAATGGAATATTATTCAGCAACCAAAAAAAAATAAGAAACACATGTCTTTTGCAGCAACTTGGATGGAGCTGGAAAAGATCATATTTAGTGAGATAAGCCAGAAAGAAAAAGAAAAATACTGTATGGTTTCGCTCATAGCAGGAGTATAATGGGCCAGGCGAGAAAATAATAAGAATAATGAACAGCCATATACCAGAGACATTTTGTGGAGGTGTGTGGGGGAGGGGGAATGCATGGGACTACGGTGATTGCACATGGGTGACTTGGTGATGGGAAACCCATGGAGATTACAATTGAGATGGGGAAAAAATGTACAAAATGATATAAAAATAAACTATTATAAAAAAAGTAAAAAAAAAAGTAAAATACTAGACTATTTCAAATATTTGAAAAACCTTCTGTATATTAACTATCAAAGCTTCTAGTGGAGACAGTTCATTTTATTTGAAAATGTCTCTACTTACTTGCACTGACAACCTGCAAAAGAAGAATCCAGATCACTCACTGGTCTATGTATATGTTTTAGGTTAAGTTTAACAAAGTAAACTGCAAAGACTCCCACATAGTGAGAATTTCTTGCGGCAGTATACCCAAGAGGACATGGGATGTTAAAGTATTTTGTTGTTGTTGTTAAAGTATTTTATGGTAAGGCAAGAAAGAAGGGAAGGTAGGGTACCTACATATTGACTTTTAATGACATGCACTTGAAATAGGCAATGTCATCATGCAGAGTCATGCATTAAACTGACTACAGAACTTCAACAGTTGTAATACTTAAAGAAAATCTGTATAATTATCAAAAATCAACACAGCAAGTCCTAAAAAAATCATAGATAGTACTGTAGTAAGTACTATCTATGAAAACAAAATCAGCTTTCATATGTGCATGATTACCTACAGAATCTGGTCAAAATCTTTAGAAAATAAAAACTGTCAGAGCAATAGATTTTGCCATTTGACCCAACATACTGGGTAAATAATTTTCATAGTTACAGATGATAACTGTAGAACTTCAGAAAAAAATCCATTATCATGCCAAAACCCAGATATATTCACCAATGACACACTAATGTGTTTCCTCAAAGTGTTGTTTTATCTTTGTATCATATAAATGGGATGCATTCCACTTTTCAAAATTAATGTGAAAATGAAAAGATAATGGATGGCTAAATAGACACATACGATAGATAGAAACTTTATCATCATTATGCCACAGGTTCTGAGCCCACCCTTCACATGTACACATCATGAATCTTCATGCTAACCACAAAAGACAGGCGAGCGTGTTATTTCTGCTTTACAGCAGAGAAAGCACACGGACTAAATGATGGATCTTTGTTCTCTATTAGTCTATGAAATCTTATAAAACAAGGTCTGGCTATTTACTCATCTCCAACATTCTGCTTCTCCTGCTGCAGAATTTATCATCTATTAGTGAATTATTATAGACCTGATGTTGAAGTGAATGCCAGAGAAGAAAATGGTGTTTTCTTGGTCTGTAGATGGGATTATGTTCTCAATTCTTCAGCCCCTCACTCATGGGGGCCCATAGCGGTGTCTTCAAGACAGAACATATATTACTGTCCCACTGACTTTGAGTTGGGTTATGAGACTGGTTTTGCCAATAGAACACAATGAAACTAGGATTGAGCCAAAGTGAACTTGAGATTTTAAGAGGCAGGGATAATTATGCTCATTTTTTTTTAAACTTCCTCTCATTGCCATGGGAAGAAGAAGCTCAGAGGAGACAGTGGAGGCCAGGAGAGAAAATCTGAAGCCAATTTGAAATCTGGATTCAAACTCTGCCAGTGTAACAAAGCTGATCACACATCACTGAGCAAAAAAAGAAATGCATGATTTGTAAACTACTGAGTTTGAGGGTTTTGGTCTACTGCTTTATTGCAGCAATAACTGACTAAAATAACTTATAATATATTCATGAATATGCAATAACTAGGATAAGCAGGGCCATGATTTTCTTACTTAAATCTGCCGCTTTATTTTAAAAGAGGAAATTGTCTGTCTACTTGACAAGGTCATGAGGGAAAATGCTTCTCTCTGTCAGGTAACAATTTTACATGCTCTTTTGTTAAAAGTATCTTTAGTATAAACTCAGATAGTTTAATCATAGCATGGAAAATAAGATATCTGAAATTTGCATTCCTAGTAATATGTGGCAAGCAGAACTTGAAAAGAGAAACACAAAAAGAGTTTTTAGTCTTTCATAGAGGAACAAAGAGTATGAGGATAACATTACAATGAAATGACAGCAGCTAGGTAGTGCTTCTTAGAGACAGTACCTCTAAATGTTTTCACTGCTTTAAGTAGGTCTGTCCGTCAGAACTACAGTGTGAGTTATCTGTGCTCTTTTCCATTTTCTGCTAACCATTTTTAAAAAAAAGGTAAATGGAGGCCCTCCCTGGTGGCGCAGCGGATTAAAGCACAGCACTAAGAATCTAAAGCCACTTCCGCATAAGTTCGATTCCCGCCTGCCCCGGAGGTGACCACATGGTGTGGCAGACCTCTCCTGACCCGCCCGCTGCTCCCCTCAGCAGTGTACTTTGTCAATCTGCCTGTTCTGTTCCCCACTCTGTCTCTGGTGAAGCCTCTCACCGCCCCTGAGCCTCTGGCCTGTACCCCAGTTCTGTATGCACAAGTAAATAAAAAAAAAATGTTAAAAACAAATTAAAAAAAAGGTAAATGGAAAAGATTAATTTTCATAATTCATTTCAATCCAATATATCCAAAATATGAAATATTATCAATATAAAAAGCATTAATAAAACAGTTTATACTCTTGTGACCTGAATGCAGTGTGTATTTTACACTTAGATTTATCTGGACAATCCATATTTTTTTAATATTTTTTTTTACATCCTTCTTCATTTTGTGCATTTTTTCATCTTAGTTGCAGTCCCCATGGACTTCCACCACCAATTTACCTGTGTGCCATCACCATAGTCCCATGCCCTCTTCCCACCCAGTTCTGATCCCATTCACCTTTTACCTCTATAAAAGTCTCTGACTTATAGTTGTTCATTGTTTTTATTTTTACTCTGTTACACTTGTTTCTCTCTTTTTTCTCCCCCTGATCCCTTACGCCCTTCTCTGAGTGAAGCCACCCTTATTTTTATTTTTCTTTCTGGCTTATTTCACTCAGCATGATCATTTCCAGTATGGGCTGCTGGACACAATAATGGAGGTTGCAGTCTGAGATAACGTGATATACTTTATGTCAACTCTGTTCTTGCATCTTTGCTAACTCAGCTGGGCCATGAGGTGTGTGTGAGTATGATTGCACCTCATTCATCTATAACACACAGAAATGCTAGCTGTTTCTGAAAATTTTGAATCTCCAAGGACATTAGATTTACTTTGTAAAAAATCAATGCTACTTTGGACTCTAGAGTACTTATTGAAATAGATGATGAAGAATTAATATCAGTAATGAAATTACCTGGTTATTAGTGCAAAAAATAATTATTATTTCCATTCTTAGAGATACATGGTTTTCAAGTGACCTGAGAGGAAGTGGTGTGTTTTGGCATGAGCAAATGGCTGATAAGCATGAGATAAAGTGACTATCTCAGCCGCTGCAGTTGGGTAGTAACACAGAGAAAGCGACCCCAACACAGTTGACTTTAACAGTGCTGTTTCAGTTACTTAGATAAAAATGCTAATATACTAAGGTGTAAAGCTTTCCTAAATTAAAAAGCACTGTACTAAGCATGTGTTTCCTCATCTAGCTACAGATTTATACAACAACCTTTGACTTGAAACCTCACACTATGATCTATACAAGTATCTCCTTTAAAATATAAGAAACTAGTGAAGGGGAGTCTAATATTTATGTCATTGAGACTTTTTAAAAAAAAATATTTATTTATGCATACAAGAACTGGGGTGCAGGCCAGAGATGTAGGGTGAGGGGATTCACCAGAGACAGAGTGGGAAGTAGAACAGGCAGACTGACCAAGTACACTGCTGAAGGGAGCAGAGGGCAGGTCAGGAGAGGTCTGCCACACCAAATGGGTCAGCACCCTGGCTGGGGAAGGAACAGTGGCTGCAGATAGCTTCATAGTGGTGTGCTTTAACCCCTGGTGGCACCAGGGATTGCCCGTCATTGAAACTTTTGAAAGTAATTGCCCAGTTTAGAATATTTATAGAGGCCCTCCCTGGTTGTGCAACGGGTTAGGACGCAGCACTGCAAGCTAGCTGCAGCCACTTCAGTGGGAGTTTGATTCCCTCACCCCATAGGGATCCACATGGTGCAGCAGACCTCTCCTGTCTCACCAGCTGCTCCCCTCAGCAGTGTACTTTGTTGATCTGCCTGTTCTGCTCCCCACTCTGTCTCTGGTGAAGCCTCTCACCACCCCTGCCCCCCTGGCCTGTACCCCAGTTCTGTAT
>NW_004567123.1:13630973-13699474 GCF_000260355.1 Condylura cristata
TCTGCCTGTTCTGCTCCCCACTCTGTCTCTGGTGAAGCCTCTCACCACCCCTGCACCCCTGGCCTGTACCCCAGTTCTGTATAAATAAATATATAAATCTAAAAAAAATAGAATATTTATAGAACAACTTTTTTAAGATTTCTCTAGACTTAAAGACATTTTGCAGAAGAACAGGGAGAAATCCCCCTTACTCCATATCCAGTTTTTGCTGTTGTTAACATCTCACATTATCATGATACATTTGCTATACTCAAGAACCCAGACATACCACACACACACACACACACACACAGTTTTTAACTAAGGACCATAGTTTATTCATATTTCCTTAGTTTTAACCCATTGTTCTCTTTCTGTTCCAGGATCCTAATCAGGACACCAACAATACATTTTCTCACTATGTCTACTTGGAGCTTTCTATACTGTCAGGTTTTATTAGGATTCCCTTGGTCTTCTTGACCTTAACTATTTTGAGGAGTACTGCTTAGATAATTTATAAAATGTTTCTTAAATTGGGATTGTTTTAAGTATTTCTTAACACCTAAATGTAATTATCTGTTTGGGAAGACTGCAGGGTAGATTATCATATTCATGGCATCTTATAAGTTCTCATGTTATCAACATGACTCAACATTGATTTGCTAATCTTGATCACTTAGCTGAGGGTGTATCTGTCCAGTTTCTCCAATTTAAAGTTAGTCTTTCTCCTCTTTTCCATACAGTTGTCTCTGGAAGTCATTATGCCAAGCTCATGCTTAAAGGTTAGAGTTGCATTCCACCTTATAGAGTGGACTTTGGCTACATAAATTACTTGGGATGCTGCTGTACTGGAGGTTTGTCTATTCTCTCTCATTTTTAAAATATATCCAAACATTTCATTATATAGGTATACATTCATGGATATTTATTTTCTACTCTGGGTTATAGTCCAATATTACATTATTTATTTTGTTGGTGAAATGGTTCCAATATGCCACTTGGGGTTCTTTCTGTTGGCTCCTTTGCTCCTTTGGTATACCTTCATGAATGTGAGCTTTTATTTATTTATTTTTTTAGTATAAGTTTCCTTTTGGGAACTACACAATGGTCCATACTCAACTTTTAAATTTTCTGCTACAGTTCTAGACACTCCATTTCCCCCAAGGACAGCTAGTTTCTTCTATTAGAAAAGGGTATTTGAAAGTAAGATCTAGACACTGGGTATGCATATTAACTTTTGTTCTAAGATCCTTTAATGAACAGAGTTTGAGAACATCTATCCTAATAGTATGTGCAAATATATATGTGTGTGTGTATGTATATATATACATATATATATAAATATGGATTTGTGTTGATGTCTCATTCTAGTATCACATGATTCAGCTTAGCTTTCACACATTAATTATATGAAACAATTAAACATCAGGAGATTGTGAACTGAAAATTTAAAAATAAATTTTCCTTATAGATAGAAAATGATCAGAAATAGGATCCTGATTCTTTTCTTGGCCACCAACCTAATTTTTTTTTCCACTCTGAAACATCACATGATTTATCCTAAGTACCCTCTATGAAATACCATAGTCCAACAAGTCATCAAAAGAAATCTAATAAATAGATTTATTAAACAAGGGACAGTGCAGCTAAGTTAACACCTCAAAAATAAACATTGCATTTCGTCTTTTTTTTTGTAGAATTTATTGTGAAGCTCATACAACTGAATCTGAGCAGACTTGCTGTTTGTATTGTATCAATTTTCTAGTGATTCTTCAGTGAGTTTCCTTTCTGAAAAGGCTCTCTACCTGACAGGGCCAGGCTCCTGGGTAGATGGAATGACCTTTCGCTGTATTGGAATAATGGAAGTCAAACGTCAACCCATATGGCTCAGAAAAATAAATAGGCACTGGTCCATTAACAAGGAGATAAGATGTATTGCTTCACTTGCTTTTTGTTACTTCTCAATACATATAACTTATTGCGTTAAAACACTTAATCTAAAGTGATTTTCTCCTGAATGCACGCACCCTACTTTATGACAGCGGCTATTATTTAAAATGTTACCTGCCTTGCCCCTTCCATGTTTGTTCAAGATTAGATTTATACATTGATGCTCATAAATTGACTGAACTATGTGTCCATTTGCAGGCATCTGAGTTTACTAAAGAAAAAGAACCTTTTACCATCCTGGTCCTCCCTGGTTCAAAGCTGCATATTTTGGTGATATAGTTTCTGCAATTAAACTCCATCACATCTTTTCCTTTTAAAACCAAATCAATAGAACAGATAAGAATGAACAAGGAGAATCTATAATTCATGCTACAGTGTAGCAGTGACTGATAGCAGTGACTAGTTTGACCTATCCAATTCTCTCTCACAATTACAGGCAGTGATGTGTTAGCAAATGTTCACAAGCATCTCAAACCAGCATCTCAAACCACCCCCCCAACAACAACAAAAACAAACAAACAAACAACAACAACAACAAAAAAAAACAAAGTCATTGTAAGTAGAGTTTACCATTTTTAGTGATGCAAATACTTCCAGCGTCAATTTCAAGCTACCAAAATGATGTCAATGAGCACAGACTTGGGCAGGGATATGTAATATGATCAGAAAGCATTTCTAACATTCAGATATAAAAGTTACAGTTAACTTTCAGAAAACAGATAACAATAATAAAAATAACCAGGAAGTGATGGGCTTTACTGTTCTCCTATTTTCCCCCAAAATGTGCTTACCTTGAAATTTATTTTATTTTATAGCTATTTTTAACAATTATCTCTGCAAGCTGATACAAGCCAACTCAAAATATATGGTCACTTACAAAGAAGGTTTTGGCTACTAGATTGTTTCGATTTCATGTGTTTTGACTTTAATGAAGAAAAATCAATTCTGGGAAGGAATGTGTAGATAAACTGATTGCAAAAGTGTCCCAAATGTTTCAGCATTCCTATATCCACACCATTGGGCAATTCTTCAATCAAGAGGTAGTCTGCTTCCCTATCCTCAAATCTCAGCTGACCTTCAGCCTAGTTTTTTAGTGCTACAGACTATGGCATAACTGATGGTAGCTGTTGGAGTCCAAGCCTCAAAAGACTTGTACAGTCATGGTGGTTCTTGCTTTCCCACTATCACCATGAGAATACATTCTGGCTAGTCTGCTCTCACACCCTGGCCTCCACCATGACTCACACCCAAGCTAGATGGTATTTGAGGGAGTAATATGCACAACACACATAGAAGGTTAGAGGCAGCCCAGATCAACCCACAGCTGACTTCAAACACATAAGTGAACTTAATTAAACCAGAGCCACTGAGCTGGTCTTCAGATCCAGTAGGAGTTACAAATGTTTAATTGTTTTATGACACTGAATTAGGGGAGGGGGTTACTTAGAACTTGAGAGTCAGTCTTATTTCTACTGAGAATTAAGCATAAAAGGATAACCATCTGAACATTTACTGGAAGCATGTAGAGGATTCCAGAAAATATCTTCAGAGGAAAATTCAGCTAGCAGATAGGAATTATATGTTGAGAGAAAAATACTGCTCTTTATGCTAATTTGGAAACTTGCAACTTCAAGGACTGTTGCTTAGTGTATTCTTTAGGTTCCAAGTTCATCATAAACAGCAAGAAATTTTCCAATTTTTATGTTAGAGTCATATTTCTAAAATATTTTTAGCATGCTCCATGAATTCAGTGTTGAATATACCTTCTGAGGAATGCAGTTTTGCTTTGAAAATATACCATTGTTAATACTACTATTTCTGTAGAAGGATAGTTAAAAGGATCTTCATATTTAGAATCTATAAATCACAAAATTATGTCCTAGTCACAAAGTCATATTGCTACAAAATATGGAATTGAATACCTTACTATCTCAAAATGTTCCCTGTCCCTCATCAGTAAAAATGATATAATGGTCCAGAATATATTTCCTCTGTTCTATTGGACCACAATATACATATTAAATTGTATGACTCATATGATGTTATTCACATAATACACATTTTCCTATCCTGCAGAGTTATTAAAAGGAGAATGAGATAAGTGATAAGCATTTTAATCTATCACAAGGAAAATTAGATGACCTAAATTTTGAAATAAACATTTTACAAATAAACAAGTGGTAATACATCAGAACAAAAAGCTTTTGTGTAGTTTACTAAACTATCAAAATGAAAAATCAACCTACAGAATGGGAGAAAATGTCTACAAATCATCTATTCATAAGAGATTAATATCCAATATATATATATATATATATATATATATTAAAGATTTATTTATTTATTTGAAAGAACTTGGGATACAGGCCAGAGATGCGGTGGGTGAGAGGATTCACCAGAGACAGAGTGGGGAGCAGAACAGGCAGATCAACGAAGTACACTGCTGAGGGGAGCAGCGGGCGGGTCAGGAGAGGTCTGCCGCGCCATGTGGTCACCTCCGGGGCAGGCGGGAATTGAACTCATGCGGAAGTGGTTTAAGCTTCTTTGTGCAGTGCTTTAATCCGCTGCGCCACCAGGGAGGGCCCCAAAATATATTTTTAAAAATTCACTCACTCACTCATAACTCAATAGCAAGACAAAGAACAACACACAAGCCAATAACAAATGAGCAGAAGCAAACAGACATTTTTCAAAAAAAGGCAAATGACTGAAAGGGTCTGACATGTCCAATGTCACTAATCATCAGGGAAATGCAAAACAAAACCACAATGAAACATCCCTTCACACCTATCAGAAAGGCTATTATCAAAAGAACAGGAGCTAACAAGTGTTAGCAAGAATCTGTCTGTAGTTGGCGGAGGTGGGGGCGCGAGGGTTGTAAGAGAAATCTTGTGCACCGTCGGTGGCAAAGCAAGTTGACTTAATTCAAAGTCTAGGGTGGATTCTAAACACAAAGGAAATTATAGGCAACTTAGGGTTCTCAATTACCATATAGCAAAAAAACAATACATCTTTCCAATAGAGAGGGGCTTGGTATTTCAAAATAAGACATAAGATTAGCTACTAGAGTTTCAGTGCCAGATAGATAGATAGACAGACAGACAGACAGACAGACAGACAGAGATATAAATGTATAAATGTCCATAGGCACACTTATTGTAAGTGTTAAATAAAATCAAGCTTTGAGAAACACTCTACATTGGTCCTGGAGTTGGGAATATCTCTCTGTGTATGCACTACTTGTCTTGTCTCAAAATCTATGAGACAACAATTGAAATTATCAATTCCAATTCAGCCTTCATTGTAAGCTGTGCCCATCTTCCTCCACTGCTACCATTCCAGTTGCAACCCACTAGACAAAACTAAAATATCATTATACCAGAACACTTCCTTTGCACTCCAATTGTATTATGTACCATATGTGACTTTGTGTTATAGACATCCCCATGCTTCGTATATATGTTAGGAATCAGGACAAGCGTTGGTGGTATAGTGGTGACCGTAGCTGCCTTCCAGGAATCAGGACAGTTAGGGCTTTGTTTTATTTCTCTTTTAACATCTTTGAAAAACAAGCACAGGGGCTTTAATGGAGGATGCTCAATGTTTCACTGAATTAAATAGTTTTAATTCACAAAACATTTAAAATCTAATAAAATAATTAATCAATATTCACCACTGATTAATTTTTGCCCAGTCACAAAGGGTAGGGAATTTTACCAAATCACCAAAGTACATAAACTAGAGTTCAAAAATGAGGGGAAAAAAGTTATAAGATTTAGGAATGAGAAGATACCACTATCACTTGTTATACAGTATATGGTTCTGTGTCTGTATGAATGAAGAACACCAACTTAAAAAATATATAAAAAGATTCAGTGAAAATACAGATTTAGTGAAGTTCCTAGAGGCTGCAGCATATTATACCAAATTTTATGATATAGAAAAAAGTAATTTTAGTTTGCTTAATAGAAGACAAAATTATAAGGATCTTAATTAGAACAGTAGCAAATGATGGGATATATAGGGAAAACTTAATTTTGAATAAGTAAAATCTATATGATGGAGACATTAAAACATCTAAAAGACTTTAAATACACACACACATATATACATGAGATGGTATGAATAAAAGCATACTATATTTGAATACTGACACTCAGTATGATAGTCACAAACTGTTACTTTACTAATCTAAACATTTAAAGTAATACCAATAAAACATCAACAGGTTTTTAGTATTATAATACAAACTAGTTTTGAAATTCATATGAAAATAAACATAAATGTAAGTAAACTATAACAAAATAGAACTATCCCTACTAAGTAATATGTTGTAAAGCTGTAAAAATTTAAAAGTCCTTATTACTAGTGTAAAATATATAGAAAATGGCTAATAGCAACAGAGGGAAGAATGGAACTGTATAAAGACTTCAGTATGTAATCAAGATAACAAATCAAATCAGTAAAGAAAAAATCAAGACTATTCCATAATTAATGTTGGACAACTGGGTTGCCACCTAGAGTCAAATAAATTGATACTGTGATTGACATCGTTAATCCTTTAATGTTTGCTGCTTCTCTCTTCCCTGAGGATATTGGAGACTATATTTCCCAAGTCCTGTACCACTGAGCAGGGCTGTGTCATTAGACAGAGGCAATGAGATCTGAGCAGAAAGAATATGTGTCACTTCTGGGCTAATGCACTAAAAAGTCCCTCTAGAGTTTCCAGATGCCTCTCTTCTCCTGCCATGGCAAATTCCAAGGTCTCTTGTTGCGTTGGCAGAGTCCATACAGAAACAGCCTAAGTTGCTGAAGGTAGATTGGAATGTTTCTTAGAACTTCAACAGATTGAGTGAGAGATAAACTCTTAAAAAGTCATTCTAGTGATATTGAGAAGCTGTTATGCTTGATATCACAAAATGATCTTTATCATTTTAGAATGTATAGATACTCTAAATATTGACAATTTAAAGAGAAAAGGATTAATAAATCTGATGGAAACAAACTGAAAAAAAATTCCACAGCATCAAACTGAAGTAAATAGCTAGAGGTAACACTTGACAGGCAGTTCTCAATATATCAAAATATTGTAGAAAGCAATAAGAAAATGCACAACAAATCATTGGAAAACGGGTAAAGGGTATGATTAGAAACAAATACACTGCAGAGCAGAAATGTTCCTTTCTACTCAGAATTGAAAAAATACAAATTTAAATAAGAAAGAGCTACCAAATTTTCATGTCACATTTATACAAATCAAGAATGGTCAATGAAACACCATGTTGTTGAGATTATGAACAAACAGGTCATTCTGAATGCTGTTGAAGCAAATATAAATCAATACAACCTGTGTCTGCTAATACATTTCATAATAAGAAATGCACAAGCATGGATACAAGAATTTCAGTCATAGGCAGTCCAAATCTACCCACAGTTTGTCCAAGACATATCTAATAAAAATAAATTGAAGCACTGTTTGGCAAAACAACAAAACAGATTTAAAAAATACTGAGTAAGAGGCAACTCAAAAAAATAAATTTTGGTGCATCTATAAAGTTCTTTATGGTCCCTTAAAAATGGGGTAGACACAAAATGATGGAAAAATAAACTATTATTTTTTTTTAAATGGGGAAGATATATGTGTACTAATATGGTATAATGCCTGGTACACATTGATACATTTAAATAGCATGCATGCCAAGTTTTTGCGTAGTTAAAATGGGTTATTGCATGCATAGGATTTCAGAGAAATTAAAAAAGGACGAGGAATTATTGCCTCTGAGAAGGGACCAAGAAAAAAGAGGGTGAAAGGGTAAGGTACACTTTTTAATATATGACACTATTAGGATTTATTTTTTAGTAGATGCATGTATTACTTTTTTTAAAAAAAAATATTTAAATACCTTAGGAAAGCCAATTCCACAGCTACCCAAGTGGCTAGGATCACTTGAATTTTCTTGTCCCTAAGGTCATAAATGGCAACAGTAGTTATGTTCCTGAAAATCACTGTCAAGAAAAATTCTGGTACTAAGAGGAGTAAAGTCAGACTGTAGACAGTTGCTATGCCTGACATTCATTTAAAAGAAAACTTACTCAACTTGGAACACCTTTCTAACAGAAAGTGAAACTGACAATTCTCACCTTCCTTACATAAAAATCTACCCAGAAAATGTGACAGTTTCACCCACATAATGTATCTGGTTTTTCCCTTCCTCATGCTACCATGAGCAATGGAGAATGCATGCAAACGTCTGACATTACATGATATTTCTATGCCATAAAATTGGTTGATTTTAAAAAGCATAGAGCAAAGGCAGCATTAATCTGTTCCCACAAATTTTACAGTAAAGGGCCTATCAACATGAATAATATACAAGAGTTATTTTTACGTAAAATATGCTCAGAAATTATAGAATGAACAGTTCAGTAACTTCTAAAAGTCAAATTTATACAACAGAATTATCACAAGGGTGTTTTTTTTTTTAATTTTTGCAAAAGAAATATGGAAAGGAAAAAGGCAGATGAGTAGGAATGGAGTGAAAGGGATATACATGGAAATGAGCCTTCCCTGAGTTCTTACTTAATTTTTGAATTTTGAACCACTGATATATTTTAAAATCTCAAAGTGAAAAACTAATAAAGGGTGATGAATAGTAATCTCTAAAATTGAATGCAACTACAAATGAATCTGTACTGTAAATTAATAAAATAACTCCACAGAAAAATGTATGTTGGAAACTATATTCTTAGAAATGTTATAAGAAGTAAATAGAACTGCAAAAATAATTTTTAATTTTCTCTACTAGATCTGTTATTAGCAGCACTAATATTTTTTATGCTGGAATTATTTTGTGTAGATGGAAAAATTTTGTGTAGATGTGAATAAACATTAATGCTGTGAGGAACAGAATTACTATTATGAGAAAAACCATAGGTGGAAGGAATAAAAATGACAACCATATAATACTGGATTAAATCAGATTTAATTGGACAGGTATTCTTATTGCTAGTACTATTGTTTTAGGAAACAGCGAAGAAAAATGAAAGCAAGAATTTGCTTCAGAGTTAGTGGTAATAGAAAAAATAAAGTGGAAATTGTGTAACTGGTCAATAATAAATGGTCGAGTCAACACAGCTTCAAGTCAACTATCATTCAGCCAAAAAAAAATGATCAATAGAAAAATATTCAGCATCATGGTCATGAATATGATGTCATGTTCAAGGTAAGAACGTTAAGACAATATGTATGCAAATACATAATGAACAGTGTGAGCTTTTGGTAGATGACACCTGACTGGGTTTCCATTTTGTTTATTTGGTATTTTTCAAATTTTAACACAATTTATTTATTTATTTGCAGTAGCTTCATATATAGCTGAAATTAAAGATAGCATACCATTCTATCATTCTCCCTTCTTGTTCTTAAATTGTCCTTTATGCAACTGTCATTTTTGGAGACTGAGCCTTTATTAAGGCAGTATTTCAAAACTAGCTCCTAAAATAAATAGTTTTCTCTTCTCACACAGTCAAAAGAATTTATTTAGACAATGTGTAATTTTACTGTTCCAACATAGTGCTAGAAATAATAATGCGTGAAATGTTTGCCACATGCAACTTACACCAACTAATGCTATTAAAGCAATATGTTTTGTAGGATTAAAGGAAAATTTTTGAAACAGCTCAGATTCTCCACAGCCTGAATTTCTGCCCTTGAGTTAAAAATGACACACCTTATTAATTGCAGCAAGGATAGCAGCAACACATCAAATAATGTTACTGAATTTCCTGTTCCTCTGTCTCTGTAAGTCTATGTTTTAGATGCATGATTTATAGTATGACGTCTTGTTGCCAGAGAAACTAGCTCAACTTACAAAGGCAAAGCATGGGTTAGCTCAATATAATATTTTTCTTTTGTAACTTCATAGTTTCTCAATTCATAATCTTGAACAGCATGAATATTGGTAAATTAAAAGCACAGCACTTAAGGATGCAATTAAAAGGAGCTTGATGAAATTCTAGTTACTTGGAACATTTCTAAGAATTTACTTAAAGAACTTGGTATAATGTGACAAAGTTCATTTTTTTTGTATTTTAAAATTTTACTTTGTTTTTAAAAAACAGAAAAGTATAATAATCACATTTCAACACTTCAAATGTGCTACAGTATCCTTCAGAAGAAACACTTAACTTCAGAACTATCAGATGGAACCATGAGATTTTTAGCAACTAGCCATAAAATTAAATATCAAATCTAGTTTGCTATTATTTATACAATTTATTCTTTACCACACTCCCCCAAAATTGTATCGACTAGGAACTCATATGGTTGATAGAATTATCATGTAATTTTATTTTAGATAATCTAAGGGCAACTCCTTTTATTTTTCTAAGATTTATTTACATATTCATACAGAATTGGAATGTAAGCTAGAGGAGCAGGGGTGGTGAGAGGCTTCACCAGAGTCAGGGTAGAGAGTAGGACAGGCAGATCGAAGACGTACACTACTGAGGGGAGCTGCGGGAGGGTCAGCTCCGGGCCGGTATCGAACTCTCACTGAAGCTTTTGCACCAGCTTGCAATGCTACATCCTAACCTGTTGTGCCACCTGGGAGGGCCCTTATTTTTTTTTACATCATTCTTCACTTTGTACATTTCTCCATCTCAGTTGAAATCTCCGTGGAATTCCCATTACCAATTTTCCCATGTGCCATCACCATAGCCTTGTGTGGTATTCTACATTATTATGTATATGTGTCAGACAGAACTAATTGGAGGTCTGAATTTTATTTTGATTTGCATCTGGCATCGATATTTGTAAGTAAAATTATGTAGATAATTCCTTCTAGGTAATATTTGATCTTCAAAAACATCTCATGAATAACCAGCAATTTAGAAACATGTTTCCATAGTCTCTCAATGTATGTAAGTCTCACTCCTATTTTAGACAAGAATTACCTATAGCAAAAAATGATAGTCAATAGTTAAATTTCCTAATCATTTTTACATGTCCTAACCCATGAAACTTTTTAAACACTTATTTCACACTAAGGCTTTGTAAGGATGAAAGCAAATGA
Source organism: Condylura cristata (assembly GCF_000260355.1). Taxonomy (NCBI): domain Eukaryota; kingdom Metazoa; phylum Chordata; class Mammalia; order Eulipotyphla; family Talpidae; genus Condylura; species Condylura cristata. Next base: position 13,641,977 of record NW_004567123.1, read on the forward strand.
AATTCATATACAGGTATATAATGACATTAAATTTCAACTAAAGATAGTACAGTGAAATTTAACTTCTAATTAACATTCATAAAGAGAAATGACATATTTGGTCATTTTTTAAGCAGTTTTTTTTTTTTTTTGTTAAAGATTTATTTATTTATTTATACAGAACTGGGGTACAGGCCAGAGATGCGGAGGGTGAGAGGACCCACCAGAGACAGAGTAGGGAGCAGAGCAGGCAGATCAAGGAGGTACACTGCTGAGGGGAGTAGTGGGTGGGTCAGGAGAGGTCTGCCTCGCCATGTGGATCTCCTCCAGGGCAGGCGGGGATCCAACTCATGCAGAAGTGGCTTAAGCTTCTTAGTGCTGTGTTTTAACCCGCAGCGCCACCAGGGAGGGCCCCTTTAAGCAGATTTTTAACCTGATACTACAAATCTTGAAATTCCCTATAAGGAAATGCATAATATAAACATTTAAACATTACCTTAGTAGTAATTCTGAAATAAGGACATAAAGAAGACTACTTTTTTATTGTTTAAAAAAATCCCTCAAAGTGAATTCTTTGCAAATAAAGGAAGAAGACTCCATGAAGGTAGATAGTAAATATGAGTATCTAAAGGAAAATACTGAGTGCACAGCTGTAAAGAAATTCCAAATTGTCAAATAATGATCCTGACTTCAAAGCTTTCAAAAATTGGCACTAATGATCATTATTTTTAAGGATAACTCATAGACTCCCAATTATGAAACATACCACCACACTGGCAGGGAGTCCCCTCTGCCTGAATTTACAGAGTAAAATCATCACTTTAGGGCACTGAAATCAATTCATGTGAACAGGGAGTCATTAAAGTTCTCTCTCACACACACACACACCTTATAAGGGAGCCAGCAAGACACTAAGGACTTAAAAATTGTTGCTTCCAGCAAAGTGCGGGTTAGGAGGGGGCCAAGAGCAGATGTTGTATGGTTATCTGTGCTCTGGTGGCAGGTGGTGTGGCAACAAGCATTTGAACAGATGAAGACCTGTATTCCTAAAACATATGCAGCATTGTACATCAAAGTTACTGCACTAAAAATAAAGGGACTTTTTAAAAATGAAAGTTCTATTGGGAAAAATAAGTATATTGCTTCCTAGTATCTTCAACTCACTTTTAAGTAACCTTAATTCAAGCTCTATATTGATGCCAGTGGCTTCCAAGAATCCAAGTTTATCAATTTTACACTATCGGATGCAAAGACATAGGAAACTGATTTCCACAAAATGACCAATAGACACATAGTAAAATGTCAAGAAGCATCTCGATGATGAAGCACCAAAAGGCAAAATAAATGAATTGGTGTACAAGACAGAAAAGCAGGTGTTCTGACCTGCTAGACTGACAGCCTGGTTCACAATTACACATCAACAACTGCTGATTACTTAGTCACTTCAATTCCTAGAATCACCACAGACTTGAAGTTTAGTATCATTAGAAAACCTTATTTCTGCCATAAGATATCAACTAGTACGTATTTTACTAGATAGTTTCTAGTAAAGTTTACTCAACTTTCAATGGCTACTTTTTACATAATCAATGCTATTTTCCTCAGGTATAAATTTCAGATTTATGAGTGTTAATGTTAGCTGTTCAGAACAGGAAAAAAATTAGTGAAAATGTTACTTTATTTCTGAAAATACTTACTGTGTGTCTCATGTCACACCCCAGAGTTTGGAAAGTAAGATTTCATGCTTTTGTAGTAAATAGCAGGAACTTGGGAATGTTCAACCATTTCCCATTTGAAGATTTCAAAAATGAATTTCCAGTATATATTTTTTAAGTTCTTTCCATTCTACCAAACAGATTCACAAACTTGTATAGTTAAATTACACATAATGACTAGTAAAGCCATTCTTAGTTAAATCAATTAATTCTCACAAACTCCATGGTATATAGAAATATTGTTTTCAGTTCTCAGACTTTTTCTTCTGTTACATCATGTGTTAAATTATATTCCAGTATTTTCCCTGTTCAATATACGTCAAATTATTTTCAAACCTAATCTCAACAAGAACTCAATTCAAGTGATATACATGCTTAATTATCTATCACTGAGTTCTGAGAATAAACCAAAATAACCCAAGGCAGGGAGGAAGTGAAGAGCAGTTAAGAATAAGTTCCTAAAATGTACCCAACATTATCACTTGTGTGCTTACCAATATTCATCCAAATCATCAGACAATACAGCAAGTATCACTACTAACTACTACAGAGAAATGAAAAAGACTCCATGAAATACTTCAGTTATGATGTACAGTGGGATTAAAATCTGGCTCTCTCTGAATCTAACCTTTGTTCTTCTATTTCAAAGGTGCTTCAGATGTTTGGCTCAGTTGTTTCACAGTGTAGATATGAACCAAAACGCTCTTCTCTGGATAAATTGCTCTAACATCATTTTGTTTATGGGGAAAATCTACTTAACTGTTTGCAAATTTAGAGTTTCTTAATGAACTATAAATCTCATACACTGGATTGCAGTGATGGTGTCTAGAGGTTGGTTTTGATTGGAAAGATGTATCTGCTCATGTTAATTTTTCTACAGTTAATATATAAAAGTAGATTTCAGAAGTATGTTTAAATTATCAGAGCTACAAAAGTATATTTTTCCTAGCGTGAAAAGTTCCATAGTCATGGACAGAATTCTGCTTAAATAAGTAATTTATGCAACTCTAACTTGCTTTTGCTTGTTACATCACATGAGCATTGATTATATATTTTATTTACTCAATTAAATCTCCTGGTACATGCAATCTATTCAACATATGTAAAGGGAGTGAGAATTGTGTTAAGTTTTATGTATATTTATCATTGATTCATTACAGCTACTAGGCAAAAGATATATTAAGATAATTTATACAATTCAGATATGGAAACTAAGCCTCAAAGGTGTAGAATAACTTGGTTTATATAACTAGTAATTGACTTTGAGCCTTGGCCATCTGGCTTAAGAGTTTCAACTACACATTCATATTTCCTCTGACAATCATTTTGATTATCACGAAAAAAATATCCACTGGTCAATTGTCAAATAATGCTTGTAAATGGAGTGAGGAAATGCAGATATAGGCAGAACTGTGTCTCCTCAATATTCATGTTGAAGTCCTAACCTCCTTCAGTGTGACTATAGTAGGGCACATGATCATTTAAAGAGGTAATTAAGGTAAAATGAGGTCATTAGGATGACCCCTTAATCCAATGACTATTCCCCTTTTAAGATGAGGAAATGAAGACACAGACAGACACAATAAGTGGACCATGTGAAGACAAAGGGAAAGACTGCCATCAGCCAAAGAGAGTGGTTTCAGAAGTTAATGCCTTGATGTCAGACCTCTAGTATCTAGAAATATGAGAAAATCTATCTTTATTGTTTAATCCACTCAGTCTGTCGTGCCTTATTTCAACACACTGAAGAACTAAGAGGTGTTTTCAAAAGACATGCCATCCATGTAAGCTGGTACCCTTTTTACCTAGAGTAATGGATGGAACATACACTCTCTAGGAAGCTTTAATTAAAAATGATGCATAAGTCCCACACCAGATACTCTGATTAAGGTGATCAGGGTGAGGGCTGTCTATCCAGATTTTAAAAGCTCCCCAACTGCTTCTTATATCACTATATTAGAAAGCAAGTTTGAAACCCTTGGCTTAAAGAGTTGATCAGTATGTGTAATTAATTTAAGAACCTAATATCAGATATATCCACAAGATGGCGTATTATTGCACTGAAAGAATTAAAATGAGAAATAGTTCCAAAACACAATTTTGTGTCATTGCATGTAGAACAAATTGGACTTGGTTGAAATAACACCAGATAGAAGTAATGATAAAACAAATCCCATCTTTAGAAAAGACCAGTGGTTTACTGCACTCAGGTTACTAATCTTCTCTCTTCACCAAGGGGCTCTATTCTGGTCCACAATGTAAATACTCTTTCACTTACCATTACCCCTTGTCATAAATGTGACCTCCTCTTTTGATCCCTAAAATCCTTTAAGGACCTTTTGAACTTTTTGATAATAGAGCCAAAATAGATGCTTATTATTATAAAAAACAAAAACAGACTTTTTATTCAGCCACATACATATCAGTTCACCATACCCTACAGATAGACCTGTATATATACTGAATAAGAAAAGCGTGGCTCAAATGCTCACATTAACTGTTGATAAGAGATACCCCAATCTCTTCTGGGGTTAGTTTGTAAACCAACATCCCAGGAAAAACTTCATTGATCTGTGATTGCCTTTTACAAAATTAAAGCTCCCAACCATTAGAGAATACATTCCATACTTTAATTGTGGTAGCTTTAAAAATCTTATCTTGTTCACTATGGCCATGAGAATGAAGTGCAAGTAGAAAGTGCAGAAGAGTTTTAGATGCAAAGATCGACCAAGGGAACCATTCGTTGCCCCCTCAACATCTGATATTTCTGCTACCAAATCTCTGACTAGTTAGTTATATAAAGGTTTTTGTTTCCAAGGAAACCACTGACATCTATGGAATTTAATGAACATAAAAAAGGAACTCTGCCATATAATTTACATCTGGAGATAAATGTGAATAGCTGTCAGAACCATTATACAGATCTTTCTGTGGATTTTTAGCTCTATTTTTCTCCATTTAGTAATGATGTAAATAAACACACACTGAGGAAAATAAAATGACCAACCCCCCCTCAAAAAAAAAAAAAACAACAAAAATCATTACATCATATCAGGTATAATACAAAATAGCTGGAACCAAGAATATGGTCCCAAGGGAGATCTCCTACTCAACTGAGTTCAAAAGAAAGAAAACTATTGTGTTGTGTAAAGGGTTTCTTCTTTCCTAAATCTCAAATGTGTACATCAAATTCTGTATCTGAAGCTTCACACAAGCTTTGTACAAAGTCAGAGAAAATAGCTTACAATCAGCAAAGGGGGACAATAATAAAGCACTCATTTCAACTCCAGGCCTCATGGATGATTCATTGAAGCCACTGTTGTGTAACATTCAAATAACAGCTCATTATGAAATTTATATATTGGCATCCTGATTCTATGATGAGCTATTTGAGATTCGACAATCCTTAAATAAATAGCCTGTTTTGAATATTAGCAGAAAATGTCAATGATATAAAAGGAAAAAGAAATGAAGTGACTATAAAATGGTATCTTCAGTAAAGTTAAAAATGTGCAAAAATAGAAGAAAAAAAAGATCAATAAGGAAATTCTTCTATTGACCAAATGCCCACTTCCTCCTTTCTGAAATACAGTTCAGGTGTTGGGACAAGCTTTCTTCTGATTAGTCCCCCTCCTCTCTTGACTCCTCTTTAACAATCGCTTACTTTTTACTATTGTGGTAAGATATACATAAAACAAAATTTACCATTTTAGTAAATTGCAAACATACAGTCAAATGACATGAAGTAAATTTAGAGTGGTGTGCTGTGTAGCCAATATCACCATTCATCTCCAAACTTTTTTACCACCTTAAACAAAATCGCTACCCATTAAACACCAATTTCCCATCCCCTAACTGCTCTTAGTCTCTGGAAATTGCCATTTTACTTAATGATTCTATGGATCGGACCTCTTTAAATACCTGATATGAGGACACATACAATATGCATCCTTTCATGTCTGACTTATTTTCATTGAGCATCATGTCTTTTGCAGCTCATATCAAAAATTTAAGGCTGAGTAATATGCCTTGGAATGTATACACCACATTTTCTTTACCTACCCCTCCATGATGGGCATTTGAATTGTCTCTGTTGTGTGACTGCTGGGTGTAAAACTGATGTGAATATTGGTATATAAGTTTTTGAGGGCCCTATTTTTTTATTTTTTGAGGATTATACCATTCTCAGTCTAAATGCTAGAGATCCCCAGACTCAGATACCAGAATTCTTCCTTTTATAACTACATACATTATAGGATTGCATTTGGCTTTGAGCTTTCAAATACTTAAAATTATATCAATAGCTCTCCTGAATCCAGATTTATATATCCAAATATGACATGATCACAGAGACACTAATAGGAATCTCAAACTTTTAGTATCCAAAAGCCAACATCTGAATTTCTCAGATTAAATGTGCTTCTTCCTTTCCATCCCGGGCATAGCAACTCAATTCTTCCATTTTCCCAGGTTAAAGTCAATTTTGTTGCAAGAACTAAGCATTACTCTTGAATCGTTTTTCTTGGATCTCACATTTATTGAATTAACAAACCCTGTGGTTCCGCCTTCACATCCTATTTTGAGTCTGACAACATTTTTCATCAGCTTTAACCTTTTGGTCCAAATCATCATTCACACAGCCCAGAATATTTACATCAGCCATTTAGTTGGGCTTCCTGCTTCCACTGTTTACCCTTAACCAGTGGCCAGTAGTGCTTATAAAAGCTGTCTGACCAGTCACTTCTTTCAGAAGAAAGGTCAAATTCACTATCATGGCCTGTGAAGTCTCAGTGGTCATGGCTATGTCTTTGACTTCACGATCCCTTCTGTCTTGCACAATTTTCACTAGTTCTTGCCTATTCATTTTTGTATGTTCCTACTTCAGGGCTTCTGTTCTTGCCTAGAGTGCTTACTGTTCTTTTAATTCACACCTCTATTCACATGACTACAATCTTATTCAGACAACTTACTCCAAGGCGATTCTGCAAAACCATCACACACAGTCTATGGTCTCCTGTCCTACTCTGCCTCACTGGAACTTATCTTCCCTCTGTTCCCCTATGCAGTGAGGTGCTGGAGGCTATTCCTCACAGGGCAAAGGGCTGTGATATCCTGAGGTCACTACTGCAAAGTTCTACCTTTAAACCTGCCAGGATGAGAATATTTACCCTCAGTAATCAGGACACATGATAAATCAGATACAAATTTCTCTCTCTCTCTCTCAATCCCATTAACCGGCATCACCAGTTCTCTGTTCTTACACAGAATATGGCATGAGAGCAGACCTGTCTTTTGTTGTGTTTTTGCTGTTTCCTCAGTCCCTGGAATATAAAGGCATCAGAGACAATGTAAAAGCTACCACTTTAACATAAAGACTAAGAAAACAATACCTGATCAATTTTTAAAATTTAATTTACTTGAATCTACTTTGTGTGGTTTTGGTGATGCTATATACCACTTAGAATTTAATCTTGACCTGAATATTCACAAGGGGTATTCAAAGTGATATCACACATCTGATATAAAATGCCCTCGACTGGCACATGGGTGATTTGGTGATGGGAAGACCACAGGGATTATTACACCTGTGATGGAAAAATGTACAAAATGATGTAAAGATAAACTATTATATATTTTTAAAAACGTCCTTGACAGACAAAATGAACTAGCTAATTGCCAGCAAAGGATGCAAAACTTTTTTTCTTTACACAAAGCACAGTGTGCAAGTAAAATTACAGAAATATTTTCAAATGACATCACTAAGAGCTGAATGTCATGGACTAAAAGCTGAGTCTGAGGCCAGGCAGTTGCTCCCTCTGGAGTCCAAATCAGTGCTTGAACCGATCTGGATAAGTCACATGCAAAGTCTGACAGTCACTCATTCTTTATTTTTCTTTTTGTTTGTAAAACACCTCTCCTTTGGTTAGAATGTGATCTGTTTTTAAAAAAACAAAACAAAACAAAACAAAACAAAACAAAAAAAGGCTCACTTGACTGAGGTAAGTTGTTTGACATCAGTTTCATAACCTGTACGATGAAGTGCCTTGACTTGTTTTACTTCCCACTTTAAATGTTGGAATCGAGGGGGACAGCACTTACACCCCTACAAATCTGTACCCCCAAACCCCACTTCATAGATGAAGATACAGAGGCATAGACAGAAAAGTATCAGCTTCCATTAGCTTGCTAATGACACAGCTGGCAGGCAAACCCAAGCCTCCACATTTTTAGCCCCACCTACTTTTCAATACACCTAAATGGTTTTTGTTTTTGTTTTTGTTTATTTATTTATTTTTTTGTTTATTTATTTATTTTTATTCTCTGCCATTGTATTGGCACATGAGCCACTATATTGATCCTCTGGGTCAGGCATCACTAATAGATCAAACACCACATTGACCAATGATCTTTTGGGTCAAAGTTCCTTCTAGAGAGTTAAGTATATATGGCATAGATTACATGTGTAAATGGTAAACCACTGTGCCCCACCCTTTACATGTAACTCACAAATGTGAGTTAAGGGGGAGGAAGAAGACAGCAAGAAGGGAAATAAAAATGAATTTCAGGCCCTCCCTGGTGGCACAGCCAGTTAAAGCACAGCACAAAGGAGCTTAAGCCACTTTCCTATGAGTTCCATCCCTACCTGCCCCCGAGGTGATCACATGGCTCGGCAGACCTCTCCTGACCCGCCAGCTGGTCTCCCCAGCAGTGTACTTCGTTGATCTGCCTGTTCTGCTCCCCACTCTGCCCCTGGTGAATCCTCTCACCCTCCACATCTCTGGCCTGTACCCCCCGTTCTGTACGAATAAATAAACCTTTAAAAAAAATGAATTTCAGATTTCAAAGGATAAAGTGCTTGTTTGTTTGCTTTAGTTTTTGCATTTGGATAAAAATCTCCCAATTTCTCACCAGTTAGAAACATGTATATTGAACAAAGGGTGCATATGGGAAATCAGATCTGGAACAGTATGCATTGTGTTGGAAGTCAACATTTAAAATTCATTAACAGGGCAACACATAGTGCTTTTCTATTTCCTTTGTTATTTTAAATCACAGCGGGCATGGAAAACAGATCATCTACGACCAGATCATGAATTTTTATGTAATGAGATGCTGTGAAAAAAAATAATAATAGGAGTACACGGATAAATATTTGTGGGGTGCCTGGGTATTTTGAAAAATATCAGCTTCACAAATGTTCTGGAAATCCCTGAAGAAATTCATCCACTCAATCTGCCTTCATGTCACTTTGCCTTTCTCTCCTACATTTCCTAGCTTCTCTCACTGTTTACCAGTATCTTTACTTTATAACCTTCTACTTAGTCCTCTTGCCTTCACTCTACCCACCTTGGTGATCACTTATGTGTGTTTTTTTTGGCTTGTGGGGTTTCTTCCTCCTTGCATGAGGTGGTATAAGGAAATCATTCTGGAATAGTCTAGAGGAAGCTAGTCTCTCTTTGGATACTGCCATGGAGCAATGCTGGCCACAAGAAGATCTCAAAGATGCAAAAGGGATCCCTTCCAGGCCCTTAGAAGACAGATTGGTGAGAAAAAGAGGCCCCTATTTCTTGGTGATATTTTTGAGCTGTTGTATGTGATTTCAACATAACCCAGTCCATCCAATGAAATTTTCAATATGCTCCAGTCATTTTTATGAATTATCCTTTTCTTTTCTCACTTTGGGTTGTAGCTTTTTATGCAATTTAAAGATTATTAAACTGATATTAATAGCAATTTCTTTCTTGCCTGTCAATATGCAAAACCCCTTTCAGCAAAACCCCTCCTCCAATCTTTTTTCTGTGTAACATAACCTTTTCCAAATTAAGCAAGTGATATAAAAATTGATTTTCTGCCAATCTGACTTGAAGATTTTAATAATAGTAAGTACAAAGGTAATGATGATCATGCCAACAATAGTGGTTAATATTTAGTGAGTGTTTTGTAGTAGTGATAACTTAGAGCAGGGCTCCAAATTTTGCTGCAAATTTGCCTTTCAAAACCCTAGTATCATATTTTTCAATGAGGCTCTTGTGGCACCAGAATCTCTGGGGTAGGGAAAAGCATTAGCATTTTAAAAAACTCTCCACTGATCCACAAGCACTTAAATTTGAGCATGCCTCTGTTAAATGTTTGCTATTGAAACAACCATTGACATTCTGTGGGGGTGGAGTGGGGAATGGGACCAAAAACGGGGGGGGGGGGGAGGGACAGGCACGGGACTATGGTGGTGGCAGAGAGGTGATTTGGTGATGGGAAACCCTGGGGATTACAATTGAGATGAAAAAAAAAATGTGCAAAATGATGTAAAAATAAACTTTTTAATAAAAAAAATAAAAAAAAATGTTTGCTATTGAACTATTTCATTTAATCCTTACAATAATAGAAAGTACTATCATTACCAACAACACCACCACCACCATCATCATCATCACCAATACCATTTCGTCAATGTGGAAGAAGTCTGAGTTTCAGGAAGGTCACACAGGTAATATGCATCAGAACCAGGCTTTGAAAACCTTAAAGTTGATTGATGTTCTTGGACACCAACAAGGAACAGGAAGGAGGAAAAAACCCAGCACATGTCTAGAGAAAGCAATCTTTGATGGACCAAACAGTAAAAACCAGTTTTCTGAGTGTCAAACTCTGTCCACAAGAGAAGTATTTTAGAATCCAGTGCAGTACAGACCCTCATTCTGCAACAATCAATAGACATTCAGTATACCACATCCATAAATGAAACATTTAACTGATAAGCAGGTTTTATACTGTAATAAAGGAGGCAGGTTCAAACTTGAAAGGAAATTCCCCATGTGGCAGAGAAACTGACTTTGACCCCTTTCCCGAACATCTGACACAAAGGGCTTCTGATGGAATGCAGGCATCTGTCTTTAGCCAATGTTGATAACTAAACTTTCAAATGAGGCCAATAAACTTGTATTGAAAGACAAATGTTTTGTAACTATGTTATCGATGTAATTCTTAGAACTACCAGGTTTATGAAAAATTTGGATTTTGGGAAAACTTCCATTTAGAACTGGGAGAAGAAAATATGCTTTCTTATACTTAAGACTGTAAACAATTTTGAATCAACACAGCCTTAATGATGATAAGTTTGAGACCACACTATTGAAAACCCATTATCTTACTGGGATGTGCATAATAATAAGATGTTTTCACATGAAAGAGTTTCAGAAACTTTCCTGAAACTGGCTTTTTTTTTTTTCAGTTTCCTGTAGATAATTTTAACCCTTTTAGTAATAAAACCAGGATTTGAGTATTTGCTTTATATGGCAGACCTCACCAGCACTACTGCCTTATAGTCTATGTGTAGAATAAAATTATTCTAGGTGATTATTTTCTTTCTATGGCTCTACAGCAACAGACACTTTTTGATGCCAAAGAAGACAATTTGACTTTTAAAGACTAAAAAGTTGCAAGCAGGTAGTCAAATAGAAAATCACTAGTTTACCACTTATGGAAAGAAGCAGAGTTCCTAAATGGCTTCTGTGCTTCCCCATTTGCCAAAATTCTGTTGGCTAGAAAGGACCTATTGAAATCACTAAATTGAAATAAAATAAAGAGTGATTTCCCAATTTGATAGTCAATACATCCTTCCCATTACAGCCTATGAGATAATTACATTAAAGCCTGTGGATACTTATTAATATGCCTTTATTCACTATTTTTAAATTATCTTCAAAAATAAATTGCAAACACCATTTCAACTATTTCACCAATAAGTTTTTCAACCCCAAAACACTAACACTCCATACAATTGACTTCAAGGCATGCAGGTCCTCCAAATATACATTTGAGAAAAAAGTTGATAGCCCTTGATTCATGGATGGATTGAATTCAGGTTCAAAGGTGATGAGTTAGAGGATTTCATTCATCATGCCTAAAAATTCAATTCATGTGTGCTTAGCTGGACCAAGGAGTTTTTCAAAAACTCTAGAACAGTGTAACTATTTAGAATTACCTGGTAATTTTGACTATGCTATTTTTTTTTCTCCCCAAGCAAAACTAAAATGAGAGGATATGAAGCAAGCCCCTACATCTGACTGCCTATATATTCCCATACTTTTTCTTTCTTTTAATAATAATGAAAGCATTTAGGGTAAGCTGACATGTGGAAGGATTGGCTATTGTATAGGGTGTTACAGCAACTGTGACAGAGAAACTTATCATTGGGGCCACCGGTGACATGGGGACACAGCTCTGGAACCAGTGGCAGCTGGTGTATGTGTGGCATTTGGCTTCCTACCTTAGGAGCTTTGGCATGTTTCCCACATCTGGCATCCTTGACAAGGCTGAGATCTAACAGCTCCGTCTCCTGGAAGACAAAAATGTGAATTTGTTAAGCATCCACACAGGAATCTTTTCTTTGTTTTATGTCATTGACATTACTTTAAAAAAAAAGGAATATTATCTAGAGATCTGCCAGATTTCTCTGCAACTAAGATGTTTTCCTCCTACATCACAGATCAACTGAATTAAAATGTAAACAAAAGAATGGTAAACTGCTAAATGCTAGCTCTAGTATGTAGTTCTAATATGCTTTCAAAGTATAATGTGTGCGGGTTAGATTCTGAGTCTATCCTACAGGCCATTCCAAAGTCATGAAGGAATAGACATCCCTGTTCCACTCTTGAAAAATAATAACAAGAGTCATTCTGAATTTCAGAATACAAGTGTCATGAGGGCTAGGGAGGAGGGGATGGAAGGAGATAGTTCCATCAGCTCACAGGATACCAGTTCAGTTGGACAAAGTAAAGAGATGGATTAGCATCACTTACTAACCCCTTCATTTCAAACATTTACAGACACAATTATGCCTGATCTTTCCATTTATTCATTAAACATTACTGAACACCTGTAATATGCAAGGTACTCTAGGACATAAGACACAAAAGATATGATCACTTCTTTGGATGGACTTGCCATTAAATAGGAGACTAAAGACATACACATGTGTAAGAGCAGGGAGAGTATGTTAAGTATATGTTAAGCGATACAGGTTCAGAGAAAAGTTCAGGAAGGAGTTATTGAGCATTGAGAAGCAAAGTGGGAGGAAGCAAACATCTGTCCAGGAAAGGATCAGAGGTTTGGGTAGTCCCTTGAGATATGCATGTCCTCTAAACACTTGCAGATGGAAAACACTTGTAGAGGAAGGGTCCGGAGGGAAGAGAAAGCTAAAGAATCATCTAGGAGTAAGGAAGAGCATGAGGAAGGGGGTTCATAGGAGGGATAGTCAGTATCCCATTCCTGGGGTACAGAACAAATGAAGAAAAGTTATGGGAGATGACAACAGAAAGGAATATGGGTGGACGGATGTGAATGCTGAAAGCCAGACTAGAACACAGAGCCATGGGATTTGTAACAAGTTCATGACCCAGTTATATATGAACTCTTAACATCAACTCAGTAGGACTGTGGTGCAATGAACAGAGCCATCTAAAGTCACTCCAGCCTATGTCAGGAACCTGCTTTTTTTTTTTTTCTGGATAATGAGCCTGAGGAATGAATTCCTGAAACCAGCAGGAGGCACTGCACGACAGTTCAGCTGCTCACAAGCCCCGCAGACAGGGGTAGCTGGCAGCTGGTGTGCCAGGCAAAGACTTCAAATAGCTGCCACCAACTGTCGATATTTGGTGTAAAAGTGCTGATTATTTCCCCATCTAAGACTGATGTCATGATTGTCATGTAATAAGGGTCAAAGAGGAGGCAGAGTCCCTACCCGGGAAAAGAAACTCACAGCAGGTACAACAGAACACATGGCCTCAGCACACTGCTCTGTGGGCTTCAGAACATACAGTCTTTGCTGCCTCTGCTCAACTTGGTTTTGTAAATTTCCTTTCCTTCCTCTTAGCACATTCTTTAACCCATTCCTCTGTTGTGTGACTATGGAAATAGCCCCTATGGAAATCTTCCCAGGTAGCAACTCAGTAAGGAACTTGCAGGACAGCATAACTGGTACCAAAGTTCTCCTAAGGCCTCAACATCCACCATAATGAAGGTAGATTATAATGTTAGAAAAGAAAGGTATCAACTATAGAGCACAATATTTCACTCAGGCAAATCCATAAAGAACCCTCGGACATGAAGAGGCAGATCATTTTTCCAGGTTTATCTCCACAATGACATTCAAAACATAGATTGAAGAGGGGAAACAGGAAAAGGATCAAGCTTGGAATTCAAGCTAGAATACAAGAACTAAGTGAATATTTGAGAGACAGAAGACCAAAAGGAGATAGAGATATTAGAAACAAAGATCAGAGTGAATATATGGAAGTAGAACCTGACTAAAGAGTGAAGAGGAATCATAGACAGCTCTAGGGTCTCCATCTTTTTCTGAGAGTTGGAAATTTGGGCAAAATGAAAATACATTTTAGAGATGTTGGTCTGAGGTTTAATTCAAGTGGAAATCCTTGTCATTAATTCAATCAAGCATATTTACTGATGTTCAGTGTCACAGGTACAGGATAGAAACTGCAGAATGATACACACAAACCAAAATGAAAGATAAGATCACTGTTTTGAAGAACACACATGCACAATTGTACAGGTTTCTCCCACTATCTAAATGTAGAGTGTGCCTATGAAATCTTCCCCAAATTGGGCCTCCGTGGAGGCTTAGGAGTTAAGTATCAATGTTAACAACCACTAAGGCCTGAATTCAGCCCTTGGCCAGGGAGCTGACCCACATGGTGCAGCCTACCCTGCCTGTCTCACCTGCTGCTCCCATTACCAGTATATTTCAGTAAATCCACCTGTCCCCTCTTCTGCACTGCCTCCCACTCTGTTTCTTGTGAATCCTCTCACCACTCTCCTCCTCCTCAGCACTGGACTACACCCCAGGCCTTCTATGCAAAAAAAAAAAAAAAAAAATTAAGTATAAACAAATCTTTAAAAGAAGAAAAATCTTTCCTAAGCATAAATGGTATAAAATGAAGAAACAGCATAATCTCAGATAGAAAGTCATTGAGCATTCCCAGATCCAAAAACAACCTACCAAGGCCTACAAAATAACATGTGAAACCTAAAGTCATGTAAGCATGTAACGTTGGCAGGAGTCTACCTAGAGTAGCTCTCAGGGAAGGTGCTGGCAGGCTCACTCACTGCTCTCAGGGTGTGCGATGCCTCTAGAACAGCTATTGCAAGACCGATGCTGATGTTATTTACACTATTGTCAAGTTTGGCATTTTATCCTAAAAGGAAAAATCCTCATTACATTCTTTTCTGTTAGAAAAGCAGGCACTAATGTAAGTCTTTGGTAAGTGTCAAGTGGCATAATGTTAACTTTCTAAAAGCAGTAAGATATTGAAATGCTTCAAAGTGCACTGCAGATAATGGGATACAAAAGGCTGTGGGGTCTTTTTAACCAATTTACAAGAATTACATGGATTTCTCCAGCCTTATAATTGTGTGCATGTGTTGGAGGGAGATGAGGGTGGTCCTAGAGAGATGACAAGACTATACAAGTGCCCAGAGGCAGAAACTAGGCAGAAAGCCAGAGTCAGTATACCTAGCACAGGCACTGAGAGAGGACGTGTCATCACTTCTGGATTAGAGTCCTTTTCACAATTATTTGTAAAACTGTAACATTCATGTTTAGGCACTTTTGCATGTGTGTTTCATGATGCTCCATATGTATGCAGAATAAAAAATAGTACATACTATATTTATCTAATTTTATACAACAGCTTCTATTCAAGGAAATACTTCCCAGTTGAACAAACAATAGGCTTAAACTTGTTTGTTCATAGACACCAAGTTCAAACTAAGTTCAGCAAGAACTAGATCTTAGCAGGAGTCATTGTATAGAAGTTTTTATATTATAGATAATGAACATTTTTTTTTCTAATTCTAGCTACAGAGAAAGCATGATTTCGCCATATCACAGAGGGTAGTTAACTCCAGCTGTCCTGGGGATTCACTTAAGATACCACAACAACTAAGAAACTTCTCTTGCCTGCAAGTAAAACTGTGTATGCAGCAAAACCACCACAGGGCACTATCAGTGTGGGTAATGTGGCATGGGAAAGACCTGGGTGGAAAAGCTATCCATGGACTCATTCAACTAAAAAGCAATGATTAAAATAGCGTCTCCCATTTCTATTAACACGCAACAGCCATCCCTCTGGGGTTTCACTATATCCTAATCTCTCAACCAATAAAAAGAAAATGAGGACCCCAATGCACAGGACCACAGAAATGTTACTTGTGTCATTAAAACTTTTTCTAGGTTAATTTTCTTGTGTTAATAGCTTTAACAAGCCACTCTCATTATTTGAAAGGAGTGAAATGGTCCCTTTCTCAATTCATTGAAGAGTTAATTTTCCAGCATTTTGGAATTCACTGTTTCTTTACTCTTCTTGAAAACCAGCATCACATGGTTTGAAGTAGGCAGACTGGGATTGACGAAGAGCCCTAAAGTTAACTAGCTATGTATTTGGCTATCATCATACCATGTCAAACACCAATTTTATCATCTGTAAGATGAGTATGATAATGCTTTTGATACCAATGGCTCTGTAACCTTAGCCTGCAGTAGAGTCATCTGGAAGACTTCTTAAAACACTTCTTGGTTGGGTGCCATCCATCAGAGTTCAGTGAATCTGGGACATGCCTGAGAATCTGCATTTAATAAGTTCTCAGGTCATGCTGCTGCTACTGGCCCACAGACCATGATTTATATTCATTCATTGGGTTGCATTATAAGGTCTTTTCAGGTTAAAATAACTGATAAAACTATGTATTACATATAAATTAAATTATGTTGTATCAGGAATCTGTAGCTATCATGACACCTACTGAATGCCAAAATGTACCTCATGATAAATAATCTAGGCTTAACTTCTACTTAAGTGAAGAATAGATATTGAAAGACAAATGCCATCAAACATTAATTATTGTCCTTAGCTCTCTACATTTGCTCTCTACAAGTAAATGTTTCTAGATATTCATACATTCAAACACTGAAGTCATTCTATGTTTTCTAAAAATGCCATCCTAATGTAAGCTTTGTGTGTCATACTTCTTAACATTAGAGACATATATAGAAATGTGAAAAAGGAGACATGTTCTTATTACCTTTAAGCTTATCTGGTAATGGAAAGGGGACTAGATTCCTGAGGCCTGCGAGCTACCTGGACCAATAATGGGAGAATGAGTTAACAGATGTTCTTATTTCCAAAGCATGCCCACTTGCAAAGCTTGGAAACCATGTACTTAGGCCCCCTCGATACATCAACTAAGATATAAACAGATGTGCCCTCTCCCTTATTATGGATGGATTAAACGTGAATTAGCAGTAGTCAAGGATTTACTTTTGATAATCTGAATGAGTTATGAGAAAACTGAGAAAAGCAAGCTACAAGAAGACTAAATTTCTCTGATGTTTACTATTCAGCAGAAAGATTTCAATCCATCAGCCACAAACACGCTGTGAGGTAGATGAGCCATGAAATGCACTGCAAACTCAGGAAAGAATACAATTTAAAACTCAACTCTTTTCTAGAATACCAATTTCTGTGCATTGTCACCAAATTCCATTAGTCACCCAATATAATAACGTACTTCAAGTTCACACAATATATAATCAGAGCTGCAATTACAGTCATAAACATTTCACAGGGATGATATTAATGGCTGGGTGTGGGGGATGATTGTGTGTACCTCCACATGTGGTCTATTCATTAAGCTGTTCAACCTCGATTTACCAAAAGTAGAAGACATTAATATGTTTTATTGACTATCAAACCTCATGAAAATGCCCAATGTAAAAAAAAAACAACAGAGATCCACTAGAGTCCTTTAATGGAAGATGTTAATTTTAAAAGAGTTGAAATAGAACCAACTTTTTGTTCCTTAACTTTATTCTATATCTGGCGAGTGAAAAATCTGTGTAGTGTATTTCTAAAAAGAAAAAAAAAATCTGCATTTTTTCACACCTGGTCTCTTGTTTTCCTTGTTCCCAGCCTTGATTTTTTCTTCTCCCCCAAAGCCCTCAGTGGAGCTTTGGTGCAGGAAACACCAATGAAAATGAAATGCTTGGTTCATCAAGGCCAACCACAGCAATGAAACCTGGTTTTCTTTATTTAGACAAAACTAGGTTAAATGAAGAACACGTTTCATAGAACTAGGAAGCAGAAAACTTAAATTGTCCTTTGGAATTAGCATTTGTGTTCTACACATTATTAAGAAAGTTCCCACAGAGGTTTCTGCTTTGCATTTTTGCCTGTCAAACCGAGATGCAGTTGCCAGCAATAACTTCTTCATTGGGTTGCTGCTAAGTCAACTGAGATAGTAAGCAGGTTCCCCACAAGCACAAAGTACTGCATACACAGAAACTCTCATGCTTGCTACATGTATGATCCATCCCAATTAAAAAAGAAGAGAACCAAATGAAAAGCTAAAGAAAAAAAAAACGCATGTAGAAGTAAATCATGGAACATAAAGAAGGGAACTGAAGACTTAGTACTCTATAGAGATACTTCACAAAACCTCAAAACCAAAATAAAAAGGTTACTTCTAGAGGAAATGGATTTTTTTTATTTATGGCAGTTTACCACAAAATAAAACTAACATGTAAAATGGAGAAAAGCAAGGAGATAGTGTGTGAGGAGTTGTATCATAACTGTCCCTGGGCTTTCTCCATGTGACTGCTGCAAAGACCTTAACTTAAAGACATTGCTCTTTCATCTCTAGTTGGCAGTACATAATTCAGATTGAGATTTTGCTCCATTCTGATTTACTGAATAAATGGTATCTTGCTGCAGAAATAGAAGGTGTTGTCTTACTTTGGGGTAATGAGAACACAGGACATGAAATATCAACAGACTTCACCTTTACCCAGAAAACCAACCAGAGGTCTAAGTGTAGTAAGCGACCCAGGGATATAGAAAGTTCCTAATTAAAGTATTGTAAACTCATTTCCCTGCATTTATATCCTCTTCAGTGTCATAAAATAAGTAGGGGAATTGGGGGAGAAGTGGCAGGTCCAATGCCTGCAGTTTTTGTCTGTTCTATTCTTGAATCTGATTCTAATTCTGAATCCATTGTCAAATTCTTTGTTTCATTGGTATTTGTAGGTAGATAATAAATACAGCAGATAATGAAGTGGTACCTTTTCGTTTTTCTTTTCTTTACTTTCTTTGAACATTGTCCCATTGCATCTCCTAGGGAAGTAAGGAATCCTTTGTTCCTCTGTGGTTTGGAGTTGATGCATTGTTCTAGGAACCAAGGGCAGGCTGTGGGAAAACACTGAACCCGTATTTCAGATGATCTTTCTGAATACATTATTTATATCAAAGGTACTGCTCATATGTACAAATGTTTTATGAGTCAAATAAATGGACACTAGGGAGATCATGAAAGATAGTAAAGCCTAGAGATACATGCAGAAGATAATAATAGTAACTATTCCTATAACATCTATAGATGAGGACTGCATACAACTTGCCAACAGTCTGGAAATGCATATCTCATTCTCTTATGTAACAAATATTGAGCACTTGCAGTGTGTCAAGCACTAAGCTAGGTACTGGGGAGCTAATGGTGAGCCAAAGAAAATGCAGTCTCTGCACTTGTGGTATAGACAGACTTCAATCTAGACAGCTCCAATAAGTGCAAATTAACAGCAGAGTAAAGGTAGAGAGTCCTGTGGGAATTGCCCCAGACAAAGAGGTCACTTTGAAAAAGTTATCAGAGAGTTGATTTATGAAAGAAGAAACAAAGAGGATGAGTGAGTGGTAAGAATGCCTTGGGCAGAGGAAAGAGTTCACTTGACAGCCTTGCAGTAGGAGGGAACAGAACACATAAAGGACAGGAAAAAGTAGAATGTTGGCTGGAGTAAGCAGTATGGGTAACATCTTAACCAGCTAGGTGATTGTGGCCATTATAAGGATTGGTGTCATTATTCTAAGAGCAATCAAGTTGGCACAGTGGTTAAGAAAAGCACTGGCATGAGCAGATCTTCATGTTTTTTAAAGGCCACTCTGGCTGCACTATTGGGGATTGACTTCAGGGAGCCTGAGGAGGAAGTGGTAAGGGAAGAAATGCATAGATGGTGGTACCACCATCGTGGTGGTGATAGGGCACAGATAAGTTCAGAAGTTAAATGGTTCAGATTCAGTGACAGTTTCTGAGCAAAATGGAGGAAATAGTCTAGGCGAAGGATCTAAACCAGAAAGGGCTTTAAAAAAAAAAATGTATCTCTAGTATCTCTAAGAGGAGTCAGTGGTTATTAGTCCTAAAAGCTATTTGGAGTTTGAGTCAAGAAAATAAAAACTGAAACTATATGGTGATGAAGTTAAATGTTTCTACCACAAAAGGAAGCAACAAATAACAAATTAATAAAAAGAACAGAACTAATCACAGCTGCTAAAAGAGAACCAAGGATGTGCTAAAAATTATAAGGGACAATTTGCATGTATTATCTCATTAGTCTCATTAGTCCATGATTTTATCCGTCATTATTGCAGGTGACAGAACTAAAATGACTATTGTTATCAGTTGCAGAACTGCATTAAAAATCTTGATTTTTTAACTTCAAACAGGCAGAATTCTAAAAAGGCCATCCTAATTCCTGTCCCCTGGAAGCCACACCTTCCTGCAACCCCCTCTCTTTGAATGCAGTCAGGACATGCGATTTGGTTCAAATCAACAGGACAGCGTCAAGATGAATTCCCATTCCCATGATTATGCTATTTTCCAAGATAAATGTACAGAGATTGTGCAGTGTAATTAAGGTCCACCTTCACGTGACTTAAAGTCAACCAAAAGCTATCCTGGGTGAGCTTTTCAAAAGGGTCTAGAAGTGAAGGACTGAAGAATGAGAGATGCTGCTCTGCAGGCTACACACTGTACTGCCTATGAAAGAGCAAGACCTCTGAGCACTAGGAGTTTCAGGCCTGCAATGAAGGTTTCTTACAAAACCTTCATTTAGGAGCCTGAAAGAACTCCAGCTCCAGTGAGCACAACCTAGCCAATCTCTTTAATTTAGCTTTTGTGGTAGGGCTGGGCCCCACTGAAACTGATAATAAATGTTTGTTGTTTTATGCCACTTAATTGTGGTAATTTGTTACAAAGCAATAGTTAACTAATACACTTCACCCATTGTTTCCAAGTACCTATGCATTGAATTAAACAGGCATGTCAATGAATTTACATGTCTTAACACTGTACCTAACATAAAAATGACTACAGTGTCAGCACGGGCATTTTAATATATCCAATAGGAAAAAAATCCTATAATGGAAATCAGTCTGTTAGAACTGGAAGAGATCCCAAATATGGAAAATGAGCCCTACCAAAATATGCCAATGCCCAAGATCACTGAGGTTGAATACAGGATAGAAGAAGAATCCAGTGTGCCCCAGACCATTTTTTTTTTCTATTGAAATACTATTGTTCAGTAATGATAAAAATATTAGGAATAGTAGAAATGAAAGAGCATGTCTTTCTTCATGCACAAGAAAAATATCATAATAAATAGAAGATAACACTATTTTTAAGATATTCTGTGTCTAGAAGGCATTGTGAAATATTATAGCAAATATATAGTGATGTTGTTTTTATAGAAAACATAGTTCATTCCCTTGTTATGCAAGAGCCGCCTTTACTCCTTCTGTCCTTCTTAAGATCCCTAAAAAATATTTATATATTCATAGAAGAATAAGAAGTTGCTTAAGGTGAAAAGTTGTTGCAGCTAAACATAAAATTATATCCATAACCAAACTTTTAACTCAACCTGGTACATCTCTGACTAGGGAGGTGGGGGGGGGGGGAGCTGACACATAAACTCCCAAGATTCTAGATAACATTTTATCAGAAAATATCTTGTAGCAAATTTTTTAAATGATAAGTGAAAACATGAGATTGAAAGTGATAATAACTTGTTTTATTTATCCTTATTGGTGAACATTACAGAAAATGAATTTTAAAAAAACATTCCTATAAACCATGGAAAATCTGTATGTATTCTAAAGAGGACTAATATAAGGACGTTTGCGATCAATGTTTTATTAACAGGTATCTCATGAAGGGCTTTGTTGCATTTTTATGGGCAAAAAGCAACAGATGTTACGGACTCAAAAGAATTTTGGTTTTTTGAAATGTGTGTGCAATTTACTATTTTTATTGAAGTATCACTGGTTTACAATACTGTATATGTGATAGAGGAACAGGCTTTGTTTTTAGTTGGGACTATCAATATGATGATAAAGATTGCATTGTCACAGTTTTCTATTATGCCTATACTCAGCTAAAGTCCTCGTTTCAGGCTAATCAGATTAACTAGAAACAGCATCCATCATTTGGCAAGTAGTTTCATAAATGTGAAAACCATCTTTGTGGATATTTTGGATGAACATAAAATCCAATCTTCATAAAGGATCTCTTGAAAAGAAATATGTAAATTATGTAGATTAATCAGGCAAACAAGCTGTTTCCACATGAAAAGATGATTTAAACATAGCCAAATTTTCCCTTTAAATCATCTAAAATGGTGTCTCTGATCTACACCTACTTCATACAGCTGAACAGCAAGCCAAGCTTTTTTATATGGTTGTGCAAGCTATTTCTGGTCCCTTACTGTAATAGTGGAGCACACGACTTATCTGCTTATATGATTTATTTCATTTCCCTAGTCTGGTGTTTTCAAAGTGTGGGCCTTGAGCCCTGAGCATCAAAATAGCATCCCCTTGAAACTTGTGAAATATGCAGATTCTCAGGTCCTGAACTAACCCCACTGAATCACAATTTCTGAGGTCAGGCCCAGCAATCTGCATTTTAACTAAGTGTTGGTGTAGGGGTGATTCAGATGCAATTTGAAATTTTTTAAACTTTGTCTAGAAATCAAATGGAGACAATGGCTGCCCACAGAGGATGGTGATTAACCAGGGCTAGGACTTATAGGACATTCTGAGAAGTGAATGAGCTGCCTAGTTCCATTTAAGAAATACCTGCTCCAGAGTTCAAAAAGCAGTGAGAAAACAGGGAAGACTAGTTGAGAACTGTCTTCTTCAGACTCTGTGCTTAGCAGGAACTCCAATATGAGTCTAGACTGAAGCAGTTGTTTTTACATCATGTCTAAGATTCCAAAGGTGTGTGGCCTGCTTCCAGATGTTCTGAGTCAATCCTGTGTACAAAACATCTGGGCTAGCAATTAGTGTATTTCCTTTTCTCTTTACTCACACAATCATAGCAAACTGTTGACATACTTTTCTGGAGGATGTTGACATTTCTTTTCTGGAGCATTTCATCTTGCTTTCCATAGTAGTCAGTTTCTAATATCAATACAAATAATTTCATTTTTCTCCTTCAGCTATCTCAACAGATATCACATTTTTTTTGCTGAAAAGTTTTCATTGTATCCCATGCTTTCTCTATGCTCTGACAAATTCATACTTTATAAGAATTAATAACATTTTCTTGCTTCATCAAGGACATTCTAAAAACTTTTTTTTTAATTTAGGATTCATGGACATTAAACAACACACTAGAAAATTAATGGGTTTTCTGATAGAAGTCAAATGAAAAACTGAAAATATATGTGATAAACAAAAGAAAAAAGTGTAGCAGAACTCCTAGGAACAACCACATTTTGATGACCTTTTAATCTTACCTGATACTCTAAATGTGCAAGGATTAATTAAAAATCTTCCAAAATGAAGTATTTCCAGTTGACAAGCATGCAATAATATGCTTTTATTTTTTTTTATTTTTTTTCTTGCAAAAGAAGAGTTACTTTTTATGAATGCTTAGTTTTCTGATAAGGAAAAAAATTCCAGCTGAGCTTTTCCCACTGCTAATTAGTAAGGAACAGGACTAGGCTTATCTATGGGCAGTACCACTCTTAATGAATTTCCCTGAGATGAAGAACATTCATTGAGTCCAATCAGCAAATCTTTCCCAAAGTCCTACTTATTTGCATAAATTCACCTAAACACTTCTTCATTCAGCTGTCAATCCTGCTTCACATCAGTCACCGGTATGTACAATGAATATAGTGTAGCTGTTCCTATCAACAACTATATAGGATCAAAACTGTTGCAGGGTAACCCTGATCTGCAGTGAGTTCTGTGGCTATAGGTCCTCACCCGCACACTTAAAAGAGATTTACAATATGACTCAACTTTAGGTGCACACACAAAAGGTTGATAAAGGGTGTATTTACCACAGAAGGGGAAATGAAGAAATGAATAATTCAAGGAGATTGAGCAAGAGATAAATGTGTGAATGCTTCCTACAGATTCTGCTGAGATGAAACCTGAATAGCATCAAACTTGCATGCTTACCTCCACCCTCAGTTCCCAGCAATCCTCCCTTTGGTGGTGATGACATTATGGGATTTGTAGTCCTTGGTGTCTTTGATCTCTTTGGTAGGGGTGGGGATAAAGTCCAAAAAACTAGTTGTGGAATTTGTTCAGGACATCCTTCCTCACCCTCACAACAAAGAATTCCCTAAATTCAGGGGCCTCTTTGAGCTCCAACAACATTTTCATAAAGCTCTTATAGGTAGCCTATGGATGTCCATCTGGTTCATACTGGTCTTTTACTGGTTAGACACCTATTCCCCAGTCTGCTTGATTTCCTCCTAACCAGTGACACTCTTGATTACTTTTGGCCTCTCAGAGCCATCTCCTACAGATGCACAGAGAGCAGAAGGTGCCTGGAGGACTATTTCCCCAGAGAGCTCAAAGCTGACCACTCCCAGGGACAGAAAGATAAAAGCTCAGTGACTTAGTTTTGGGACAAAATAAATGCCCCATGTCCCATCTGAGGTTAAGACTTCACCTGAAAGCTTCTTTCACATCATTGTTCTACTCCCTTACCGTTGACTGCTGGAATTGCTTCCTTAATAAATCTCCTACATACAGACTTGTATTTGGGTCTATTTGAAGAACATGCTCTAAGACAGTTGTCATTTTTAAATCATCAAATTAGAACATAAAATTCTCAGTTGCATACATAATATTCTTAAAAGCACACTTTTATATTAATAATCTTCTTTGGTTTTTATATATTTCCAGAACTATTTAAATGTTTTCTTTGAAAATGGTTTTAATTATTATGATATATCTACTAAAAGAGCATTAGTTGAGGTGAGTTCTGCAATACTATATACTGTATTTTATCTTCTATCATCCTTAATCAAGTTGTAAAATATTTTGACCATTTCCTTGGAAAACAGACCTTACAAGAACCATCTAATCCAATCAGCAAATGGTTTCTCAAAAGCTTTGACACATCATGATCTAAGAGACAGCATCTGATTTTAAAGGAGAAAGATTTCTTACTGAAAAATATAATAAAAGCTATGAAAAGCATCAGCTGACTCCCAAATCAATGATAATTTTTGTCATATTTAGTGCTACAAAGAAATAATGTTCATATCCACTATATTTTAGGTCACTTTCTTTTTAGATTTACTCAATTTTAACTACCTACTCTTGCTTCCTTTCTTAAATAAAAAAAAATCTATTCATAAGAGAACATACAAACTCCAAAGGCAAATCAAAAGGATATATTCCATAACTTCATAATTATTTTTCATTTCAATATTTCTTCAGAATTTTAGTAAAAATAAAGATTTTTAAAAGAAAGTTTTTATCAGTAACATCTGCTTTTGAGATATTTTCACTATACTAAGTAAATAGTGTTATGACTTAGTATCTCCACCTCTGTGTGCAGAAAGATGGCTACATGAAAAGCGATCACAGACAGACCCAGGCTGTGATGTTGACAGATTTGAAAGACAGGGCTTGCAAAGTCATTGAAGACTTCCTATTCCTGAGAAGAGAACCTGTAGAAAAAGGGAAAAGAAAAGTCCTGGCAACCATTAAGGGATCCAACTAATATTTACTGCAAGAACAAGACAATACTCTCTATAAAGGTTAGCCACCAAAACTATGGGATAACTCAGAAATGGCAAAGATTTAGAAGAGAGAGATGAAATTGGGACTTAGAAATCTGTAGAAATAAGACATAGCAGCTAATGGAAAAAGCAGGGAATTGTTACAACCTTTCTGAAAGTTAGTTTAAAAGAGAGAGAGTATAGGGTTTTAAATTACGTAAGCATGATGTGGACAGATTTGGGAGGTGGGAGGGTAGATTACTTGTCATGAGGAGGGTTATATAAATGATCTTGATGGGATTCTTTAGCTTGGGGCTGAAAGGAGAACAATGGAGCAGTGTGTCTATACTCTTAGCATTTACACCCATAACAATGAGAAAGTAAACAACAATGGGAAAGGAAAAAGACCTTATGTTTACAAGACCTTATGTTTATTCCAATCACAGTTTCAGAACAGTAGACAGAAACAAAACAGAGAGCAACTAATAGAAAACATGTGTTGTTTTAAAATACATTCTTGTCTTCCCTTTCAGGAGAATGTCCCTGAGGAATTCTCACATGTACTACCTTTGTTAAAAAGGTTGTAAAATGGCAAAACAATGCATTTTATTTCTATAAATTAGTGAGACACATGGAGTTTTTTTAAAAAGTCAGACATGAGAAGTTGGAATGATAAGAGGAAGAGACAGAATGAAGGAAAGAGAATAGGAAGAAGTGACAGAAGACCAAAACAGAAGCTGAATAAAACCGTACCATAACAACAAAGGACATTAAAGAAGTACATCTGTGGGAAAATGTGAAAAAGTAAATAAAAAATATTTCATGATTTATTTTTTCTATTATAGCCTATACTTTTCTGTTATGTAATGGAAAATACTGTTGAATGAACGCAAGGACAGAAAGAGGAATAGAATGGGGTTGGGTGAGAGAAAATCCTGAGTTACACCAACAGGATAGGCCATCTCCAGAAGCTGTGCACAAGGGTGCAGGAGAGCAGATGTTTGGGGTCCTTTCTGGACAGAGTTGGCGCAGGATGGAGAAACACAAAAGAGTATAAATGGAGAAAGAGGGAAGAAGCAGGGAGCCCAGGGCTGTCTCCCTTGTCCCTCCTGAAGACTGCTGCTTGATGGTGATGGCACACTTGTGGCAACATGATTCCCTACAGACACAGTCTAGGGTTGCTGAGAGAAGATCCTCATCTTGAGTTTCCACATATGCTCAGGCATGCACTTGCACTTTCTCAAGGCATAGAACATTTTGAAGACATAGAGAAATCACGGAATGGCACGAAGAACAGTCACAAAAGTGGTCCTCAGGTTCCTTGAAATACTAAACTAGGTGATGACTCAAGCAGCAATTGAGAGTTGAATTGTGCCCAAATAAAAGCTTCATTGGTAGGATGCAGGCAGAATTTCTTTGCAACTCTCTCCTTCCTCAATTTAAGACAGCCCCATATTTAATGCCTCATTTATAAAGATAGTTGAGAAAATGTGTAAGTTCTGTTAGAACTTGTTTATCAAGAAAAAAAAATCAGTCATAAGAAATAGTCATTAGTTTCCTTAGTTGCTTGAATAGTACACTCCTGGTATATGTTGATCCAGATCATCCTCAAAAGTTAACATCCTTGGTCAACATCATTCTCCTCTTTTTGAAGTGAATCCTCTATGCTGATTCCAGGCAACCTCCATACATTCAAAACAGAACCGACTGTGACTTTTGTTCTTTCATTCCACAATTTTTCATGTGATGATAAATTACTTTATTCTCCAGAGTCTACAACACTGAATTTCATAATCTTTTATGAAGTCTAAATTTTGACCAGGGTCACTATCCCTGTGTATCTATTTTTTCTAATAACTCATGAATCCTTAACACAGGCAATGAACACCCAGAGGACAGATCACTTTTTCATTATTGCACAATATATTTCTTCTTACTCAGATGAAAGTAAGCCCTAAAAATAAATCTTTCTCAGAATCACTTCCTCTGTATTATTACCAAAGTAAATACCCAGGACAAAATTCATCAATCAGTTTATATCAGACCTTGGAATCACGTTTAATGGAAATATTTTATCTTACTTTTCTGGAAAATTTCACGATTTTCTTGTTATTTTCGTCAATATTTGAGAAACTGATTCCCTATTTGCTCTAATCAGTCCTACCCCTCTAATAATCCATTTGTCTCCTTTTAGGCCCCATCATAAAAACCTATAGTTTCACAACTAAGGTCATTTGGATTTTCAGTTTTAAGTCAAATGAATCATATTTGCTCTATGTGGGTCAGTCAAAATTAAGTACAGAAGTCTCCACGAACCAAAATTGGTACTCTCCTGCCTTCTGATTATGGAATTAAATTAACTTCAGTCTTAAGCACTGTATGTCTTTCGGCTTTTTTTTTTTTTTTTTTTTTTTGGTAAGTACAAAAGCTGGGACACATCAACTAGCCATATAGATTTAAAACTTTTATTATTATTATTTTATTTTATTTTTGAAATTTTTATTCTTACTTCTTTTGGTATTTGATAAAAAGAAAATCTATAGTTCACAAACATGATCCCTAGACAAGTAGCATTAGAATCACCTGGAAACTTATTAGAAACACAAATTCCAGGGTTCTCCCCAGTGGTGCAAAGAGTTAAACTGCAGCACTATGAAGCAGCCTGCAGTCACTGCAGCATGAGTTTGATTCCTGGCCAGTGGCGTCAGGGGAGAGAAGAGAAAGTATTGGTGCATACACAAAGAAAAATAAATTCCAGACATGATGGAGTCTCACTTTAGATCATATTCATTCTGAAAGTCTATTTTTCAAGTTAAGAAGAAACATATTTCATGAAAAGGCTTTGGTATATAAAAGATCACTTCACTCTTAGAGTAACTAGTGATTTATTTGATATTACTTTAACAATAAATAAGTATCCCAAGTGCTTTGAAAGCATTTTTAAATGGAACTATGAGTAAACCATCCAGTGGGAACATTTAAAGCTTAACTGTTACTCTTACCTTTGGTGGTTACCAAAGAGAACTGTATCATCACAGTGACAATCCTCTACAGAGGGGAGTGGATTTGTTTAGTTTGGCATAGACAGAAGTGGTTAACTCTCCACCAAAATATACATGGTGCTGACAGAGTGTAGAGAATTAAAGGTAAATCATTGCATAATTATGAGCCGCATTTCACACACTCCTTTCTTTAAAGGAGGATCATATGACTAATTCTCAGAAAGAGATTGTGAATGGAAAACTTGAAGGTCATATTAAAGTCTTCTTGTTTTGCACAATGGTCAAGGAGATCCTAAAGGATAATGGAACCACTAGGTTGAATAGAGTCTAGGTCCCTGAATCACTAGGTAACAGAAACCATCTTTAGACCAGAAACACCCACACCGGATTCTTAAGTGAATTTAAAATATCGGAGTTTAGCTATTAAAATTGTGGAGTTTTTGGCTTTCCCTGGTGGCGCAGCGGGTTAAAGCACAGCACTAAGAAGCTTAAGCCACTTCCGCATGAGTTCAATTCCCTCCTGCCCTGGAGGTGACCACATGGCATGGCAGACCTCTCCTGACCCATCCTCTGCTCCCCTCAGCAGTGTACTTCGTTGATCTGCCTGTTCTGCTCCCCACTCTGTCTCTGGTGAAACCTCTCGCCGCCCCTGAGCCTCTGGCCTGTACCCCAGTTCTGTCTGCACAAATAAATAATTATTTAAAAAAAAATTGTGGAGTTTTTTTTTTTAATAGGATATTCCAGTTAATAGAATGATCATATGAAATTACTTTTAAAAGGACAGATTATGTTATCTCAGATCATAAAATATCACAGTTACATGGTGATGGTTAATTATCTATGTCAACCTGACCAGGCTATCATGTACCCAGATAATTGGCCAAACATTATTCCTGGATATGACTGTGAGGATTTTCTGGAATGAGATTAGCATATGAATCTGTAGACTATAAAACACAGGTTACCCACACTACCTCCCCCAATTCAACCAATCCAGCCACCCACGTGGGTAGGTATCGTCTGCTCCTTTGAGGACCAGAATAGAACAAGGTATAGAAAGGAACTTCATTCTTTATTTGGATTGGTCTTTTGCACTCACATGGGATTTACACCACTGGTTTCTTTGGTTCTCAGGGATTAAAATTTGAACAGCAGATTTTGAGATTTAGCAGCCTCAACAGTTTCCTGGGTCAATCGTAATAAATCTCTCAATAGGTAGATAAGTAGGTAAGCAGATAAGTAAACTACAGAAACCTAAATAGATTAGGTTATTTGTGCTATTTCTCTAATAACCCTACTGTTAACCCTAATTAGATGGAATATTTAAAAAGTGAAAAGTTATTTTTATCTCCATTTAATAGATGGTGAAACTGAGAACTCTAAATGACTATGGACTCTTGCACCTTAGATAATTCAACATACCTGGCTTAACCTACTTTTAGACATGGTAGCTCAGTAAGCATTCTCTGACATGTGTCATGATTATATAGTTTTACAGTAAGTCTTAACATCAGATAATGATTATTGTCTAACTTTGTTCTTCTATTACAGTATTATGATTCCCATTCTCAGTTCTTTGCATGACCAAATTATATGTTTTAAAATATACTGATGTCTAAAAATAGGTTCCTGGTATCTTACTTGATTCTACATTGAATTTATAGCCAGTTTGGAAAGAATTGAAATCTTTACCATACTGAATGTTTCCATCCATGAGCACGGGCTATCTCCCAATTTATTTAGCTCCTCTTTGACTTCTTCAATCATCATTTTACCATTTTTACCATGCAGATCCTTAACATAGTTTCTTAAAACTAAACATGAGTGAATATAAAGAGAAGTTTTGTTTTGTTTTGTTTTGTTTTTAAATATAATTTCAAAGGACTCTCCCTGGTGGCACAATGAGTTAAAGCACTCATTATGAAGCTCTCCGAAGACATTGTAGCACAAGTTCGATCCCCAGCCAGGGAGCTGGCCCACATAGCGTGGCAGACCTTTCCTGACCAGCCCACTGCTCCCCTCAGCAATGTACTTTGTTAATCTGCCTGTTTTGCTTCCCACTGTCTCTGGTGAATCCTCTCACCACCCCTGCACCTCTGGTCTGTACCCCAGTATGTAAGCATAAACAAATAAATCTTAAAAATACATCATTTCAAATGTCAGTTGTTCATTGTTAGATTATAGAAAAGTATGGACTTTTTCCTGTGATGATCATATTGGACTCAACAATTTGTACAACAAATTGTGAAGATATAAAATATCATGTCATTTGGGAGTAATGCTTTTATTTCTGTATTTCAATTGTTTCTTTTTAATCCACTGATTCTCTGTTTCTTCAACTGAATCATGTTTTCTACTTCTTCCATAGCCTACTTCAACCCTCATGTCCCTTCCTATCATCATATTGATCTCTCAGCTGCTCCTATCAAACCTCCTTGTCACTACTTATCCATTATCAACTACCAATCTCACTACTACTGTTTTTTTTATTATTTTAAATCAATTTCTTAGTTGCACTAGCCATTTTTTTAAAGATTTATTTATTTATGCATACCGAACTTGGGTACGAGCCAGAAGTGCAGTGAGAGAATTCATCAGAGACAAAGCGGAGAGCAGAACAGCAGATCGACAAAGTACACTGATGAGGGGAGCAGAGGACGTGTCAAAAGAGGTCTGCTGTGCCATGTGGGTCACCTTCAGGGTCGGGGATCAAACTGGCACTGAAGTGACTGTGGCCAGCTTGCAGTGCTACAGCCTAACCTGTTTATGACACCAGGAAGGGCTTCACTTCTACTTTCTTAATGTGCCAACTTTCCCATTTCTACTAACAATTACCAAAGCATTCTGACATGCTTTTCTCCTTTCCAGACATAATCAACACACTGCAATCACTCACTCATTTCTGACCACAGAACTGCAAGTTGAAGTCCAAATAGTAAGGATTCTTTATAGAAAAAAGTCAGACACTAATTGTGAAGATTTCCTGAAAATGCTAATAATGAAACTGTGTAGTCCATAATGGCAGCTCTGGAGCCCAAGGTCTCGAGCATTAGCAAAAAAATTATTTAACCAGATTGATGGTTTCAAATATAACATAGTAAAACAACAACTCAGAAAATTTTTATTTTGTTGATAATATAGTCACTGTTATCTCTTTTACCCTCTTGTCACCTATTATTTTCTTTTACTCTTCAAAAACAAGTTTTCTTTCAGCTGTTTGCTAGAAGTGCTGTGAATTTTCTGGTTTGTGTCATCTTTTGCATGTTACTCTACTGATCTATTGGGTTGAATTATTACACAAGGGAATGTTTTATACTGCTTTGTGTGTATATTTATATGCATATTATATATTTGTATGTAATATATTTGCATATTATATATTTGTGTGTGTGCATAGATTTTTAATATTTCACTTAAAAGAAAACTGCTCAAAGGCCAAAGTGCATTTATACTTGTTTTCAATCCAGATACAATAAGTTACATTTGATTTATTGATGAAGCAGAAAAAACAAAGGTATTGCCCTAGTTTTAACATGAGCTAGGGAATCACATTAGTTTCTAAAAATGAATTCAATGTGTCTTAATCCCACTTAAAATCATAGAGGGTATGTATCAGCCAAGTGTATGTTGAGATATAAGTTTTTAAAAAAGGGTGAAATAAAAACATAGAGACTTCTTTCTCTCATGAAAATGGTTAGTGGTATCAGTACAGGCTTGGTAGGGTTGCTTGACTGTAGCCTTTCTAATCCTCAGCACATGTCATCTACTTCATGACAGAGATGGCTGCTTAAACACAATTCATATTGATGAAATTTCTGCCTACAGCAAAGACAGAACTTTAAGGGAACACATGCCCCTCTCTGTAAGAAAATCTTTGGAAGTCTCAGATGGCTGTTTCAATCTTCTGAGCAGATATTAGTCTCACAGACACACCCAGCCAAGGGATACTAGGAAATGCAAGTGAGATTGGATACGAGGTCAACTGCTAGCAGGCTTCATCTAATCTAGAGGAAGAACATTTCTTTTTTTTCTGCATACATAGGTAGCAGGATGACTTGCATGCTCAACAATAATCAGACAAGCATTTGCTGAAAGCCAATGGACTCGGTGCATGCATGAATAGTTCTCTCTATCTCTAGACTCTCTATCTCTATGACCTTCTTCAGAGGATTATCTCTCAGTCATGAAATGCACAATGTGTCTACAGCCACATCTCTTCCCCAAATACTACACATCATTTTCCCCTATGGAATTATTACATCTTACCTGCCCATTTTTTTCTTTTATGCTTCCCTCCCACCCCCTACCACTATCCCATTTTTTAAGGAGCAAGGTCTTTTATTTGTCTTCTAACTACTGGAAACTAAAGCAAACTTAAGATTTCATAGATATTTCTTCACAGAATTTAAATGAAATTAATTTTTAAAATGTCATCCTGTCATCCTGACCTGTTCTCTTAAACTTTAATATCTAAATCCATCCATTAGATTAGTAACACTGTAAGTACCTCTAAAAGGAATAGCACTAATAGCACGTTTTGACAGAGTGCCCCACTTACATTTTTTGACCATTCCAAGTCTCCAACTATAATCACATTCTCATTGTATCCCCACATAAACTAAGTGCCTCTGTCATGTGTCACCCGACACATGGAGATCTCCATGAAAATCAGTCCAAGGATATGAGAAAGAAAAGCACACATGTTGTGCTTTAGGCACATCGTGTAAACTCCAATTAGATTCTCCCTTCTTCCCCTTCTCTGCCTCCTGATTAGGTATCAGTAGTGCTTATCAGAGATCACACCCATGGTTTCTTTACTAGTTAACAGGTATAATTAGAATTAGGTACCAACCTAATTCTAGATGCCATTTATGTCATGTGATGCATATTTTGCAACAATGAATTGGGTGTTTTTTTCTTTCCCTACATTCTAGAATTTTAATTATACAAAATGCTTGCTTTGACATGGTTGCCTTTTATCTCATAAATAGCAAATCCAGAGGTACACCATGTTTATTTTTCTTAATCAGCATATTCTTAATCCTTTCCTTTTTATAGCTTTATACATGAGCTCTCTTGGAGCTGCTTTGCTGCTTAACATCAAAGTGAAGCCATCCAGGGAACATGGGCTATTTATTTCCTTAGTTTCTATATTTAGCTCTTGGCTTTGTTTACAGTCATCTCTCATCCACCCTACAAACATTTTAAAATTCCCCATTCTCTTGAAATTTCGAATCCTCCATCTTTCTATGTAGTCTGACTTCTACGGAACTGTGCTTTTTCTTCTTGACTTCTCTCTCAGATGACTCCTGTCTTACCTCTTTCATTTCTTTCTAGAAAGGTAGGAAATTGCCTTTGTGCTCCAGGTATACAAATCTCTCTTTGGGGAAGGAACACACTCTGAGTGCACTCCAAAGGCAAATGTGTAATGCAATATGGACTCCTGGGACAGAGAGGTGCTTTTCACCCTAAAAGTCAGTGTATTTATGAAATGGCTTTTTTTTTTAAGGGAAGATTAGTTTCATTTTAAAGCAGTGTAGGATCTATGGGACAAAACTTTGGTTGTCTATTGCCTTGATGAATGTAATAGCAAAATGCAAGATGAAGGAGGTGTGTGTGTAATAGTTCAAATAATAGCTACTGATAACTTTGCCAAAAGGCACAACATGGACTGTGTAAACTAAAAAGAAAAGAATGTCAGGAAACATTACAAACTGAATCTTTATTACACTAAGTACTTACTCTGAGGCACATCTCTTGCATTTAATTCTCATCCCTAAGCAAAGCACAAGGTCAACACAGTATTCTTAAAATGTCAAAATCATAGTTATTAATTATTTAAGCCTTGGAAATAAAATTGGTCTAATTATCTTTATAATGAATAAGCCTTCCATCATGGAAAAACTTACAAGATTGAATTGCAAAGATAAAAGCTGAGGAAGGACATAGAGGGTAAAAGGAATATTTTCAGCAGGAAAAGATTAAAATGAACTATGTTAGGTCCATGAATTAGGGGTAACATTTTGAAGTTTTTACTGTCTCCATGTTTATAATGTCAGGTTGTTATATTCAGTGTCATTTTATTTGTAAAAAGCTAACAGATATTGAAGATACCCAAATCAAAATTCTTTAAATGGTGTATCCTGCCATAATCTAACATTAAGCACAAATCCCTTAGTGTCCCTACTTGATAGTGGGAGGATTATTAGTGTCACTAAACTCTTCAAAGAACACACCACTCTCTTTTGGATCTTTGTAGAAGCTCTAGGAAGAATCATTGTAAAGTTTTAGTAAAATTAGAGGAAGGGGAAATGGCAATATATGAACAAATGTTGTCTTTATTTTGCAGAAACCCTCTACTCTCTTTTGTGCTTAGAAAAGTTCAAGGGGAAGAACTGACTCTTGACTTCATAAACATTCATGACTTCATAAACACACACACACACACACACACACACACTTCTATGTTTGCTGCAGCACTATTTGCGGTAGGCAAGATGTAGAAATAAACTAAATGCCCATCACAGGATGATTAGATACAGGAGAGGTGGTAAATAACCACAATAAAAGAATACATCCTATCCTTATAAAAACAATAAGATGAATTCTTGCCAGTTGCAGCAACATGGATGGAACATGAGGGTAGAATGATAGTGAAATAAGTTGCATAACTTTGCTCACATGCAATATAAAGAAACAAAGCAAAACCTGGAATGCTGTAAATAGGATGGTTGGCATGGAGGAGCGGTGGCAACGAGAGGGGGGGTGGCATGGATGATAGTGTGGGCTTTAGAAAACGGTTGGTGTGGTAGACGTTTGAAGAATGTGAAACTATATTCCTCAAACTTTTGCAGTGTTGGAAAACAATGTCATCTCAACAAATAAAAGTAAATGAAAGGGGAAAAAAACTCAAATGTTAATGTAATCCATTTCAAATCCTTCACATGCATCTGTCCCAACACATACAAACCCCAGTGCAAACAGCCCAACCCTTTCCTCCTCCTCCACAGTGGAGAGTGAAGAAAGAGCTGACAGGCAATTGTGAATACATTTCACTTTTCAAACTTCCAAAAACATGGGAGGTGAATATACAGTGCACTAAGAATCCAGTGAGATAAAAGTCAGTTTGTTAAGAGCAGTTTTCTGCTTTTAATTGCCTTTGATTATACTTATGAAAAAGAAAGCAGAGATCATTAAGGGGCAAAAATTCCTTCAGCATGCCAAATCTACATTAACTGTACCCACATTTACCAACCCATATGTTCTTTCCCCCTTAACTCTGCTTGAGAATGTTCAAACATTTGCCTGTAGCAAATACCTCCTCCCTCCCTCACACACATTCCTATGAAAACCAGACAAAAGGAAAACTGAGTTGAGTTAGAGTCAGTTGCCTTTTGGGGACACACCACCTGATTTTCATTGGGCTTAACAAGCCTTAGTTTAAGATCTCAATTGGCCTGCATGTGTGAGCTTAACCAAGTTGGAAGGGGGCCAGGAGAGGAGATACAGGAGAAGATACTTAGGAAAGAGCCAAGGAGGTATGCAGAGGTAGTTAGGTGTGATATTTATGAGTTATAATTTGAGGGAACACTCTCAGAGTCAGAAGCTGAGGTTGGAAAAGAAGATAAAGTTGCAAAGGGCCCAAATACCACCAGAAGCCTAGACATTCCTTAACATGGAATGGTAAAATAGCCAAGAAGGTGGATTAACACCAACAAAATGAGTGCCTCATGCAACATGAAATCAAAAATTAGCTCAGACCCCATAAATAAAGTGACTTTCCACCTCTGGAAGAGGAATAAAATGCCCCTTCTGTGCTTGTGTGTAGAGAAGAAGGTGGACTAAGGACATGGCGCCCAGTTGACGCAAACTGAGAGACCAAAGAAACCCACAAAATTCATGTCTCCGGTTGGTTAGTAAAGCTGGAAGCTAGCATCTGGCAGTGCATTCTGGAGGCAAGTCAAGTCTCTTTATGGATTGCACTTGGAGCATTTACAGAGTCAAAGAAAAAGAATTAGGACTGAGATCCCCACAACAAAACAAACATCAGCAGCTACAAATAACCTCTGC
The DNA here is from genome assembly GCF_000260355.1 of Condylura cristata. NCBI lineage: Eukaryota > Metazoa > Chordata > Mammalia > Eulipotyphla > Talpidae > Condylura > Condylura cristata. The sequence continues at coordinate 13,678,603 of NW_004567123.1, forward strand.
ATCTAGCAGTCTGGAAACAAAACAGTATGGATGTCACAGAAGAGAATTAACAAAACTACTGCAAAGCAAAGAGAATTTAAGTTCAGAACAGAAGTTTATCTTGCTGACATTGACCAAATCCTTGGAGCACAGGGGTGGGGGGTTAGAGGGGAGGGGAGTTGACAGCAGGAATCTGACATGTAGCATGATACATTCATGGTTGGTGTTGTATCTGACTTATGGATTACTATATAGTCTGTAGATGTCATTGTGTAGTGTGAGTTATACACTCTCGTTGCATTTTGCTGTCGCTAAAATAATCACTTGAGATGCTGATGAATAGAGCTATGTTTACTGGGCCTGTAAGTCATAGTTGCCATCAGATACCAGAAAGTCAGACCTCTGACAAAATTTCATATTAGGGATGCTTATTTCTCTGTCATATACATGACAATGAATATATAAGTGTAATAAGTGGCCCATTGATACTCACTGGCATGTTTATAAACAAGGTAAAGAAGTGTACCAGATAATCATTTTTCTGAATTTTGAAAAAGAGTTCTGAAAGGGAAATAAGACAAGCCAGGGGCTACCCCAATGATCAAGGGCAGTGATTCACACTGTGTTGGTTTCAGTCCACCAGCAACAGTATTACCTGTGAATTTGCTACAAATGCAAATTCTTGAGTCCCATATGAGACTGTCTTTCAATGAGGCTCAGAAATCTGTTTCAACAAGCCCTGGGGACTTGATGCACATGTTGATTTGAGAAGGTTGGTCTAGCATCTTCTTTGAAAAGTGTGATCTGGGGGGCCAGGGGCATCTTCTTACCCACCCATCTGGTTAGAAATGCAGAATCCCAGGCCCCACCACAAACCTGCTGAGTCAGAAGTTGTGTATTATTCAGCACCTAGATGCACTGTCCCTACATTAGAATTTGAAAGCTGGACTGGAAGTTGAATGCCAAGCTGAAAGAGGGAATATTAGTGTAAGAATGGGGAAGAGGTGGGACCAGAGGGAAGCTGTGGAAGTTAATGAACAGCTTAGAGACCTCACTTATAATCTGGATTTATAAAACCACCTTGCAGACAGACACCCATGTGGATTGGGTTTATTGGCTTGTTGGGATTTGAGGGTTCCCAGGTTCTGCTATAACTAAACAATAAAGATTTTTCATCCTGTGGCTCTCCATATAGGCCTAATTGCTCTCTCTCCCACAAATGCAAACAGGCCTGGGAGGGAATACCTATGAAGTCATTAATAAAATATGTCCAGTGAGTTTTTGGCCTCTTTTTTGGGGGACGGAGAGGAGAAGCAGCAAGCCGCAGATAAGGATGCCAGGGGGAGCCTTCTGACAGGCAGAGACGGGGTTTGCTGAGAACAGGTTAGAAGCAGTTCAGAGATTCTGGGTTCGATGGCTCTGACTCAAGACTCTGCAAGTTCGCCAGCAACAGATCACCAGTTCACAGAAGTGCTAACAAGCTGGGAGAACATGCTGTAGACTCATGTAATGAAGACAAAGTTCAGCCTGGGAGAGGGAACCAAACAGGTGGGAAACACCTGCTCTCTCTAGTTGCAAAATGTGTTACAACCTGCTGTTCCTTCCCAATGACCCACAACGACCTTGGTTTTAATGATTAAGTGGAAAGTCAAAAGCAGGAACATAGGACCCAGCTTATTGTCCTTTATTTTTTTTAATTGGGAACTAGTTCTGGCTCATTCCAAATGATTGATTCATTAACAAGTAAACTAACATATTCTCTTGTTATTTATGAACTACAAGTTTAAGAAATTTACATTCCCATACTAAGATTTAAAAGACTTTTTGCACATTTTTCCTCGTGTAGTGAATGCTTGCGACACTCTAGAAAATAAGATGAACAATTTGCTATATATGATCTATTTTTGAGTCATCACAAAGGCAAACTTTGAAGTCTCAGGGCTTCACAGGAAATAGAAGGTTTCAGTTCTCTCCTGTTGGTGTCATTAAAGATGTTTAGCCCTAACAAATCAATGTACTCTCAGAAGCACAAGGAAGCAGCATAATTCAGTGTTTTTGTTTGTTTGTTTGTTTGTTTTATCTTAATGACTTTTACCACTGATCCTGGAACCATAGTAGTCAGGTCTGAATACTTGCTCTGACAACTACAATTCTGGACCAAGTGTAAGTAATTGAACTTCTCTGGATTTCAGTTTCCACATATGTAAATAGAAGATAGTACTTCCTATTTAATAAATTTATCATAATATTAAATGAGCTAAAATATACAAAGTGCAACAAATAGCATGTAGCAGGTCATGAACAAATGCCAACCTTTCTACTACCAAATGTACAAATTGATAGTTACAAACTACCCCATGAAATGTCAATATACACGTAAATAGGTGAAAAGTCAGGAATTAAGAAAAAGGAAGAAAAGTGAGGCATAGTTGAAAAGGAAATTGTTTTGGTGAGAATAACTCAGGGATGAGGTCTCAGAAAGTAGGCTAATTCAGTTCTCTTCCTGGGGAAAAGTGGATTTAAACCATGAAGAGAAGAGAATTTGATCCATCAGAAGAGAATTTACTCCATAAAGAACATAGTACTGCCATGGGGCTCTAGAGAAGAGAATTCTGTCAGAAAAAGCAGCAGATAGTGGGAGTCTAGAACTTACAAGAAGGAGGACTTTCGAGGAAGAAAAGAAATGAGAAACTATCATCGAAACTTTTTCAGCAGTTAGGATGAGGCGAGAATGGAGGAGAGACAGTAGAGACTGTGAGTTGAGGCCACTCTGAAGAGGTCTGGTCTGGAGGGGAGCAGCAAAATGAGGAAGTGAGGAGGTGATAGTTATTTCAGGTTGGTGAACAGGCAGACTGAAGTAAGGTGAGTTAAGGTATGAGGAAGAGAAGCGGCAGAATGTGTTTGCTGGGGGAGGGTTTGGGTGGGTCAGTGGGAAGGAGGGATCCTGATGCAGATTTAGCCTACCCAAGCATGATGCTGGGGCAAGAGACAGCAAGGAAAGCATGTGGTAAGCCGGCCTGGTTCGTTTGTGTGCTACATGAAGACTGCAAGATGAAGAGCTTTTAAAAGATAGTAAGCAGCTATTAGATGACACTGTTTAAAAGCAAAACAATGACCTTTCTGTTCCCAGGACTCACTAAGTCCTCTCTGTTGTGAAAAGGAAAGGCACCCCAAACAGCCATGAGATCATAGAGCTCCTGCAGAATAGTGATATTTGGGTACTTGGTGTGTGCTAATAATTATTTCTAAAAGGGAGCTACTTTAACATATCAAAGCTAGAGTGTAACAAGACAGGAAAGTTCTTGGAAGTATATACTGGAGATGTATATTTAATATTGGCTGCTAAAAATGTAGTCCTTTCCCTGGGAATAGTGGAATAGATTGAACTCCAAAGGTCTCATGATCAAACTGGAAGCAACTTTAAAGTTTGTAGTAGAAATGGTTCCTGCTTCACCCTAGCTATTTCTCTGAGTGAGCTTGGGGCTCATCCTTGGAAAGGGGAGGGACCTGCAAAAGCATTTCGAGGGCAGATCCAAGGAGGGTCTTTTACCCGAATGATCCATTAGAGAGACTCATCGGAGTAGAGAGACACTTAGATGTAAAAACACTTTGGGAGGGACTGTGGGGGAGACAGAACAGTCTGTGTTTGCTGAGCACATGTTCTGGGTGTCGGACCCTGTGCAGGATGCTTTTAGGTGTCACCAGCTGTGTTATGCTTCTGAGCAGTCACCACACTCTTATCCCCATTTTACAGATGAGAGAACAAAAGTTTGGAGATATAAGTAACTTGGCCAAAGTTACATAACGATTAATAAGAGAGACAGCTCAGGATCATGAAACTGCAATGATGAGAGGCCCAACAAACAGAAGGAAATCAAAAAACAGAAGGATAGAGATTCTAAGCTGGAAAAATGCTATGTGGGTGTGGAGAGAGAACAAGCAGAGATGAGGTCAAGGTGCAGGTGGGCTGAAAGCCAGTGCCGGAATTAAATCTGTAACACAGCCAGTCTGCTGATGGTGTAACGCTTAATGGAAGGTTGGCAGCCATCGCGAGTCTGAGGAGTGGTTCTGGGAGCAAATATGCTTTTTGTGTTGGCAAAGGGAGTATGAATAACCTCTCCAGTGCTCCAACTTTATGATACTATTGCCTCCTACTCCCAGACCATTACTCTCTCCTAAGGTCCCCAGTTCAGTGATATGTTAGTGAGGAAGGGCCCACATAAGTAGCAGGTGAAGACTTATCACTGTGATCAGGACCGCTGTCATTATCTCAGACACTGCTGGTGAACAGAAAAGTGACAGACACTTCTGAAAACTGTTTGGGAGTTTCTAATAAAGTTAAGCAGACACCCACCCTATGACTCAATAAGTCCACTTCTCGGTAATTACCCAAGAGAAATGTCAACAGATGTCCACAAAAGACCTGTATTGGATTGTATGCAGCAACTCTATTCATGTAAAAAGCTCAAAAATGGAAATAACCAAAATGTCCATCAACTGGAAAATGGACAAATTATGATAAAGACAGCAAAGGAATCCCATACGGCAGCAAAAAAAAAAAAAAAAAGGGCAACACAAGATGCAGCAGCCAGGATGAATCCCCAAAACAGCAGGCACACAGAGATACACAGAAAGGTGGCATGGGTTCCACTCAGATGAGGGACGAGATTAGGTCAAATTTAATGAGATAACGGAACAGAAATCGTCTCTCCATCTCCACGTGTGTGCCCAAGAGTAGCAGGGAGATGAACTGCTTAGAAGGGCAAAAGAGAACTTTCCTGGACCATAATCATGCTCTATCTTGAGCTAATCTATGGTTACTCAGGTGTGTAAACTTGTCAAAAATCATTTTGAGATATATGTGAGATACAGTTTACCACATAAAAATCCTATCACAAGACAGAACCATTACTGTACAAATTAGATATAGTTTAAAATGACATTGTTCTGAGAACAGGGTACATAAAACCTCCTCATTGATGACTCTAAGTTTATCATCCTTGTCTCTGCTAATTGACTCTTGGCCAATACAAGACAAAGAAGATCAACAAAGAAAACCCACATTAGAGCTGCCTTTTCCACTCAACAATAATCCATTACTGGACGGCTTTATTGCTTTCTCCCTGCAAGAAGGCATTGAAAAAAGGCATCATGTTATTAACAGTAACAAAACAATGATAATAATGGAGTTCCTCTGGCAGGATATATTCCCACAGAGAAACAGGACAGTACTTAAATTTTCCTACTGAATGTAGTTAGTTCTGTGAATAAATCCATGCTTCTCATTGTGAAAATCCTATCTTTTATATTTTTTTCATTCATGAAAAATTATTTTCTAAACCTTGGCAAGGCGGTTGTAAAAACTCACATCCACTGTTGGTAGGAATGCAACTTGCTACAATCTCCATAGAAAATAGTACTGAGGTTTCGTAAGATAAAATTGCAAATTCTGTATGAGTCAGCAAAATGTCTAATACTAAAAATAGGAGAATTCTAATTCAAACTGACTTTTGTATACAAATGTAAATAACAGTACTGTCTATAATTGCCAAGTCATGGATCAATCTAATGACTGAATAAAGAAATCATGGAATAGATACTCAACGGAATGCTACATAGCCTTGAAAAAGACAAACTAGTGGCTTTGAGAACAAAACAGATGGGCCTCAAGATGATTATGTTACATGAAATTAAGTCAAAAATGAAATATAAATATCAGATGGTTTCCCTCCTCTACGGAAAAATAAATAACCAAAAAGAAAAAAAATACACAGACAACATACAGGAAGAATAAATCTTGAACTCAGAGAATTTAATGGTTACCATATGGAACAGAGGAAGGAGTAGGGGATGTGAAAGGGAGGCAGAATGTGTATTGGCATAGGTGGCTTGGTGGAAGATGAATAGAACATGAGTACAGATGAAAAAGCAAACATGTAGCCCCAGAATTAAAATTTAAAAATTTAATTTAAAAAATTTAATAACTATAAGAAATAGAAACAAACAGCCCCTGCTAATTTTTGTAACTGCGAATGACTCCAGAACAACTAGCCCTGTTCCACCTCCCACTTCCCACCACTAGTGTGACTTTCTGGCTTCCCCAAGTCCTTGAGCATTGAATCCTGCCATAATTCCTTTGTGACCAATGCTTCTCTTCTGGAACTCACAGTAATGGCCACGATAGGTCTAAATGAGCAGTTCTCCTGACTATGACAACTGTGTGGTTTGGAATGTCAGGAATTCATTCTTATTCATTGCTATTCTCTTATTAATATTTCTTACAGGAAAAAAAATCATAGAGAAAGTACTAAGTCATAAGCATAGTTTACCTAGGAAATGAGCAGTTTTGAACAAGAAATTGCATATCTGAGTTAACTTCTCTCTTAAGAATGACATGGAAGTCTTCCAGAATTAGCTGTCATTTTACAAAAAGGAAAAAAGAAAAATCCCTCAGACCATATTGAGACTTAGCCATCCTTTCATTTTTGCAAATGTCATAAAATAACTTGAATTCAGTGTCTCTTGTGCATTTCACACACACAAATGTAAGTTTTAGTTCATGTAATCAGTTATTCCAACAAATTCCACGTGTCTAAGGCAATTCCACACATAAGTTAGAATTACCAAATGTAGCATGGGTGTTATCAAAGGCTAAGAAATGCATATTTGTTTTAAAAGACAAGCTATCACCATCCTCAAAAAAAGGAAAAGGAAAAAAAAAAAAGCTGTTACCACAGTGATAATAAAATGAAACTTATATTTTAAGTTTCAGTGTGTTTTTTAAATTCACATCACCTTAATGAACTCTCCTCCCAATGTGGTTATAATAGTTGAAATTGACAACTATGGAATCCGACGACTTCTTGGGTTCAAATGCCTAGTCTTCTACTTAGCTAGGTGAACTTGGGAAAGTTACTTCAAGCTCCTGTGCACCTTTCTCTTCCCACTAAGTGTGATGGTACTGGAGCTTCATTCACAGGCCTGTATTTTAGATTTTTAAAAATCATTTAAAATATATAAAACCTTTAAAGCAATACCAAGTATGTAAATGTGCTGAATTGGTTTTGATCATTATTATTTGTACTGTAGTTCTTTCCATTAGAATTACTTAGGACATCATTTAAACATGGCACTTCCATATGGGAACTAACATGCACATATAGAAATGATCCTACAATTTATAGATACACATTTTTCTAAGTAAAGGTAAATGGGGTCAGTAGAAGTTAAGGACTATAATGTTTGCTTTAAAGTTAAGCTAATATTTATAGCCATCATCACTGTGTAGCACACTGTACTAGAGAAAAAGAGACAAAGAACTGATGGGTAATGATGAGCTAGTAAATGTAAACAACTATATATAAAATCAACTTTTTTTTTTCATAGTTGTATGTGTGATCAAGGTAACATAAAACCTTCCAAGTTTTACAGAAAATGAGATTTATTTTACTCCAAACAAGTATCCTGAAAAATATTCAGTTAGGCCACTGTGACTTTTTTTTTAAAGATTTACTGATTTATGCATACAGAGTTGGGGTACAGGTCAGAGGTTCAGGGGTGGTGAGAGGATCAACCAGAGACAGAGTGGGGAGCAGAGTAGGACTACTGATGAAGTAAACTGCTGAGGGGAGCAGAGGGCAGGTCAGGAGAAGTCTGCTGCACCATGTGGATCACCTCCAGGGCAAGGATCGAACTCATGCTGAAGTGGCTTTAGCTTCTTAGTGTTGTGCTTTAACTTACTGTACCACCAGGGAGGGCCCAGGCTACTTCTTTTTAATTTGTGGTTCTGGGACTAACATCTCTGGTAGCTTGTTAGAAATGCTGTATCTCACACCCCACTCCTGTATCGATAGCATCAGAATCTGCATTTTAGCAGACTGCCAGGGGATTTGCATATATTTTAATTTTGGATCCATGTTGGCCTATACTATTTTAATTACTGGTACTCATGGCAAGCTCTCTCCTTATGAGACAGCTGTCCCACTACTAGAGATTCTCAATTCTTAGCACGTCTTATTCTAAAAATTTGTCCAAATTTGTTTCCCCATTTAAAAAAAAAAAGTTACAGACCATGATCATTTTGTATATGCATGTTATAAAATATTTCCATATGTAATGATTTAGGTTTACATGGGAACACTTCTGCACTTCTGGAGAGATAACAGCCTGTTGATGACACAATTGAGCAATTTTTAAATGTGCTGTTTGAATTTCATACCTGAATATTTTTTTTTTTGACCCTTTAGTCTTAGCTCTGTCAGCCAGGACATTTTTACTGAGAGCTGAAACTACCTCTCTGGCTTCCTTTGGACTTCATTTTCCAGGCTAACGGTCACAAATGTTCACGCTGACTCCTGCTCTTCTCCCACCATTACTCCGCCCTACTGGTTCACTCTATCAACAGTTCTCTTAGAAGCAGTGCCAGAACCCACTTCTCCCTAACCAGCACAATTACAAGCAATCAGTTGATCTCCAGAACTGCTTTCTTCTTGACTAATGACTTCTTAATTTTAAAATGTCATTTTAAAAGTCAGAGAAGACATTAGGTATTAAGTCACATAAATTATTATAATGCTTTCCTTCTGTGATCCAAATGTAGTGGAGATGCTAGGAGGAACCCTTTAATGGTATTAATTGCAGTGAACTCAGTATTTCTTTCTGAAGCAAAAGGGAGTAGCTATCAAATATATAATGGTTGAAGGAAGACAAGACAGGGAATTGCAGCAGCAGCTCCCAAAACAGGAGAGAACAAGCATGGATGGGAAGATTAGCTCATGCGCATTCACAGACACTCAAGTGTGGCCAACAGGGACAACCATGAGCTAGGAGTTGAGCTTCTACAGTAAGTGACGATTGCTATAATAACCCTGAAAGTATAAGTTCGGGCAAAAGTTTCATGGGAAATATTTGGGAGGCTGGGAGTTAGAAAAAGGTAGGTAGAACTTCATATTAAAAGGTGTCATTTTTTATGATTCAGTTTAGAACAGAATTCCCCAACAAGTTAGCCTGTCATGGGTTATGATGGGCCTATTCCTGGGATAGCTAGGTAAGACCTGGTCAATTTATGACCCTTGTTGGTCACCTTCAGCACACGGAGTATGCAAACACCCTGTGTTTGTCCTATTTGTGCAACTCTAACTCTCCACCTGCTGCCTCTCATCTATCCTAAACACACTATATATAAAAACATTAGATTTAAAAGATGCTTTTTTTTCTGTCAACTTCCAGGGCTATTTTGGAAATATATCACACAGCAGCAGTGGAGCAAAGCAAACATTGCTGAGGCAACAAGAAAAGACATTTATCATGTAAGCATTGCTGAGTAGACCCCATTCATTAAGGCTTAGCATTGCATTAATCTGTGCTGACACTATTTGATACAAAAATAGTCATGGTTAAAGGAAAGTTGATGAAGACTCTGTAACTCAATACCTTAACTTTGAGCTGCTGCAAAGAGGATGTGAGCTAGTTCTGCAGTGGCTTATCAACTTTGATACAAGGACAAGGAACCATGAATGAGGATACCTGGAATGGAGGTAGGTATAGGACCTAAAGTAACTTAGGATGCGAAAGAGAAATATGCAAACAAAAAGACTACATAGAACCAGAGTGGCAACAGAAGAATGAACGTAGACCTTATCAAATTATAACATCTCCCTCAGTCACTTTGTCAAGAATGAACCAGAATTAAAACTGGAACTTTAGGAATTAATATTGAACATTTCAACAAATAACAATATATAAATATATGGATCAGTACTTTTATGCCACTCAGTAAATTATTTCTGGTGTATAACCTTATATGATGTCACATCTTATGAATAAGTTATTTTCGTAACATTTACAAAGCACTGGGCAGAAAATTAATATCTATTTTGACTGTTATCATATTATAACAAATATTATAACACATTATAATAAATATTTATTATAATTGTTTTATAATAAATATAACAAATATTTTAATATGTATCAGGTCATTTAGTGCTTATAGGCCTATAAGGGAGATATTATTCCCATACACAGATGAAGTAAATCCTATTTATTAACTTGCCTAAGATCATAGTTATTGGCAAAAAGACCTAGGTTTAAAGTCAAAGTTCTCTAGTCCGCCTAGTGTTTATTTCACCACGTGACACGCTACTTGAGGATGAAATAGTCTTATCAAGGGCATATGCCCCAAGAGATGAACTGAGTCAACAGGACCATAACAGAGCAGGGACTGACAGTACCTCTACCAGCTCAACTCTGGTCACCACAGCACTATTACAATGTTTATCTCTGCAATCTGGTTCTAAATATGTTTCTAAAGCAGTTTCTCAATCTCAGTGCTACATTTCGCGCCAAGTGACTTTAATTGTTGTAAATGGGTTGCCTGCACATTGTAGGATGTTGAACAGTACTTGTTAGGTGCCAATAGCTCACCTTCATCAAATGAGGACAACAAAAATATCTCTAGAATCGCCACACAGCCCCCTCAAAAGAGTAGTAGGGGCAAAATCACTTCCTTTTGAGAAACACTACCCTGAAGCCATGAAATAAATCTTTTCTTTATTAAAGTATATAACATAACACTTAAGGCTGGACAATAACATAACACACTGTTCTTTATTCTGGACCTAGATCAAAGCAGCACCACCTCCGTATTATGTTTTCAGTCAAGCTCAGTAGCTCAAACTGCTGTCACAGATAGTCCTCAACATCTCAGTACCTTTAATTCATTACCACATAATTCCCTATTCATGTTACAATCTAATGTAGGTGATCTTAACAAATGGATTTCCTTCTGGAGATCATGCAGAAAATATGACTTTGGTTCTACCATAAACATTACACTTAAGTTTTATCTGTTGGGGTTCTACTGAGGTTTTTGTCACATTAACCTGTTTACAAAGAATAAACTCTCATTGACTTTGGCACATTTACTCATTTCTACAGTCAAAAGGAGTATCTAGGAAAACAAGTGCCAATGATTCAGCATAAATTCATTCCCACTGCTGGATAGCAGCCTAGAGTACCAGTCCAATCACCAGTAAGTCATGGAATCACGTTCATTTAAATACCAAGGGCAGCACAGAGTATTATGAAAGATGGAAGCAAGGTCAAATGCTATGTGTTCTCCTGCCAATTCAGTGCCAGAAACTCTAGTGCCAAGAGCAGAAGCCCAACACCTAAACTTACAATCTGGTTCTTGATTTTGAATCATTTGATTTTATAGACAAGGAGACAGAGGTCTAACAAGGTCAGTGGTTAAATAGGAGACATGAATCTCAAACCCCATGCCTGTTTTTTATTGGGCAAATTGCCCTTATCTGTGTTGCTTTCCTATCTTTATTACTTTGTATTCCATATTTCCACAGAATAAGGGCTATTAAGCCATATAAAGAAAACACAAAAATTTAGAGTACCTTTGTGGAAGCGGTTGATTTTACCCATACAAAAATACTTCTGGTTTAAGAGAGGTTCTCCCAAAACTTAAAGTGAATCCAACCTTTTGTAAGCACTTGACCTTAGTTCTTTAATTTAAAAAAAAAAGAAGAAAGAAAGAAAATAAAAATAAAAAAAGAAAGACAGAAAATAAAAATTAAAAAAAAAAAAAAGCATGGCCACTTCAGTCCAGTCCATGAGCAAGCTCTTTGTTTAAATTAAAACTTTCCAAATTCTCTCTTTCAATTCAGTATATAACAAGAAAAGATGTAATGGTATGAGGGAGGCATGGATATCACATCTCAGTATTTTCTGTCCAAAAGATGAGACATGAAAAATCACTCATATAACTATAGAACAGATATGCCCCCAAACACAAAGCCAGAAAGCATCAGGCTGCCAAGAGTAGAGACTTTACTGTCAGCAGATAAGTGTGAAATAAAGTCTCAAAATGCCAGCTTTGGGTACCATGCTGCTTCTGATTTTAAGATGTAGAAAATTTACATGAATTGAGTCTCATATTTTCAGGGTAAAAATTTTGCCTTGAGGATATGATGGCAGATACAATTTTTCAACAGCAGGTCTTCTCTCTGGAAATCATCCTACATCTGATATAATACTAAGGAAATATTCTCAGGTTCAGTTGCATCCCACAAGGTAATTTTGAATTTTATTTGTTTTATTGAGGGGCAACATACATATTGTTGGATATGTCTGTGGCTATGTGTATGTGCATGGATGAAATTTCTCTGAGTCTATTGTTTTTTGAGCTACAAAATGATTGTTTCATCGGAATCAACTGATATGTTCCAGAAGTATCCAATGTATGTATATTAAACATGCAATATACACTGAAACCCTACATGATACCTTAAAAGAATACTTCATAATTCCTACCTCTCTACTTCATTGTTCACTCTATTTAACTCCTATCCTTTATTACATAGCAAAAGGCCAAGATGCGATGAGTATATTCCTTCAACTCAACCAATAACAAGTGTTTCAAAATGCTCAGGCAGTCTTTCAGAATTCGTTATGTGCCAACAAATTTGTACTCAAAGTAGACTGCAAAACACATTGCTGACTTAGCAGGAAACCTTGAATGCTATTAAAATAGAAATCTGGAACTAGCCTCTTCTACAGAAATAAGAACACTTCATAAAGAGACATTCTTTCATCAAAATTATACAACCAAGAGCTGGCCACTGCACAGGAGACATTAGCACTGCTCGGATATTGCTGAACCAGTCAAAGGGGACAGATAACCCAATTGTGAAAACTAACACATTTTTGATCCACTTCTAAGGACCAATCTTTATCAATGCAGCATTGCTCTTCTATTGTTATAAAATGAAACTTCTTGAATATTTAAATGCAACACTTGGAAGAACTATGTCCTTATTACAATGGCTAATCATGCATGCTCTGCAATCAGACTCCTTGGATTTAGATCTTAGCTTTAGCGTTACAGTTGTGAGACTTCATGCAAATTACATAACCTCTCTGTGCTTCAGTGCCATCTAAAAAAGAAAATGAGAGTAATATTTAATACCTAAAGTTGTTGTAATGATTGAGTTAATATAAATTACTATAAACAAGGTCTAGCTCATGACAAGGAATTAGTAAATTATAGTTATTATTGTTGATTCATTACCATTTGCACTTAGCCTGAGGCCTTATAGTTATATCTTACACTTTTAAGCAGAAAAAAAGGACAGGGTCCTTAACTAAGTGGTTTCTGCCCCAGGAATAAAATTTGCTCCTGAAGACTTACTTGTCACCTATTTTCCTTTTTTCAAGTGTAAAACATGTTAGCATCTAATGATAAGAGGGAAACCTGAAACACAGTTCCTTTACAAACAAACAAGTAATGCTTATTTTAATGCCCATTTCTGCTGTGCGAGAGACTTCACAAAATTCATAATGTGGGGTTCTCATGAAATAGCACTGTGGTGAGCCAATCCAGCAGTAAAGAGATCTCACCCTAAATAGGAAGAAATTTGGTGTAGCTACGAGGCAAAGGTGGCCTCTGGAACAAACTCAATAAGGGAAATAGAGTCCAAATCAAATGTAATGTCAATAAAGGACGAATGCAGAACAATTTTGTGGTAAATCTGGATGTGGGTTCTACTGGCAGAGAAGATGTCCTTGCCATTGGCAGCATTATCATTGCATGTGGGACAAACTAAGGTAGCTTTGGAGAGGAATCTGTCATTTCTTGCAGTAGAAAGAGACTTCTGGTGGGCTGCATGCAGGGGTGAAGAGGGCATAATGGCTGCAAATGTAATGGAGAAAAACAAGTTTTATTTTAGGCTAACAGGACAACATGCTCACTGTACTAAAAGACCTGGCAGTGCTGTCTGTGGTACTTTCAATCATTTCCAACCACATCTGGTAGAAAAATCAAGGGAACGTTTTAGAAGTCACACCAGAAAGAGGCTGGAGTGAGTGGAGATATAAGGAAATCCCTTTCCCCAAACTTTTCCTATTATGAAATATTGGATCTGAGTACAGGAAGGTAGAATTAAATTTTGTTATTTGAGACCCACCAACACTATTCAATTCAGTAATAGGTGAATCAGGCTCATCCCTTGAGTCTTGCATTTGATACTGGATTTTGAAAAACTGGGTTGCACCAAGACATCCTGGCATCTTTCCCTTGCTCTTACACCCAGGACAGTGTCCACTGACTAGAAATTCCTGAAACATAAAATAACATTATGTTTATGGTTCATCTTCCTTTCAGGCAATCAGAAAGGCAATGGTAATGGTCTTAAAAATTAAGATTAGCAGCCTTCCCTGGTGGTGCAGAAGGTTAAAGCACAGCACTGCAAGCAAGTCACAGCTGCTTCAGTGTGAGCTTGATCCCCAGCCCTAGAGGTGTCCCACATGGCACAGTACACCTCTCCTTGTCTCGCCCTCTGCTCCCCTCAGCAGTGTACTTCGTCAGTCTGCCTGTTCTGTTCCCACTCTGTCTCCAGTGAATCCTCTCACCGCCCCTGCACCTCTGGCCTGTACCCCAGTTCTGTAGGTATAAATAAATAAATCTTTAAAAGAAATTAAGATTAGAAAATCCAGCAAGGGGACTGGTTATAGACAACAGCAACTTCTGCTTCTGCCTCCTCTTTCCATTTTGAATTGTCTGAAGAAGTAGCAGAATTCAAATTTAAGATGTGACAAAAGAGTTTACCAAGAGAAATCAGAGGAAGGTGGTTTGATAACTATACAAGAAAAATTAGCCCACTCATGTTTTCATGTGTATATGTGTGTGTATGTATAGGTTTACATCTTACTACATATGTCTATGTAAAACTGTATTAGTACAAATGTAGAACTAATCTGTATATTATATATACTTGTGGTTGATGAAATGAATTAAAAGATAATTGGTTTTCTATGATTACTATTAAGCAGACAATATAATTTTCAACAATGTGTGAAACAATGTTCTAGCCAAAGCTTCAGGAAAATGGCTGGGTGTCTAAGTAAACCACTAGTTAAATAATAAATAGAATACAAAATTGTGCTTTAAGTACAAAAATTGTGCTTTAAGTAAATAATAAATAGAATACAAAATTGTGCTTTAAGTAAAACTAGGAAGACTTTGAAAGCCACCAAACTGAACTACGATTAGGAGGTCTTTCATGGCAGAAATTGCTAACTGTTAACACCAAGTATGTCTTCTGTTTGGTAAGAGCAGCTTCTATTTTTTGAGTGGTCTCTTTGCCACTGAGCTAGAGATTACTTTTGCTATCCTCCCTTGCAGTTAAATGTAGTCACCTGATTCTCAGTTCTGGCTAACAGAATGTGAGCATTGATGAAATGTTAATGTTGTGCATCAAGCCTTTAAAAAGAGACTGTTTACACTCCACATTCTTCTTCCTTTTCACAGTAGGAAGAAGTTTATGGTACTCTGACCCATGTCCAACCATATGAATACTCCAGCACTGATGGAACAAAAAAAAATTAAAAGCTGGTACTTAGACAACCACTGGAGTAACATCTCCTTAAAATGTCCAATGGTTCAGACCTTATCTAGAATGAAATCAACACTACATCCTGCTTAGATTTGCAGTTTAGGCGCTAAGAAAGAAGTCATGTTAAGATTGTAGCAAATAATTGCCTTCTGTTATAATCTTGATAACCAGGCACACTTTTGAAAAAACTTTTGGACAACCATACAAGTAAAATAGGATACAACATGGCTCTGATTTGTAGGAAGTAAAAGATACTGTATCTTTGTAAGTAAAAGATACTGGAGGTTATCTGGACAGAATATATTATTAGTAATAGGTACTTTGTGGCTTCAGAATTTCATGAGTTAATAGCGGAAGTTAATTTACCAGCAAACCTGAAAAACTAGATAATCTACACCAAGAACAAATTGTGAGTCATGAGAAATAAATGTCATTTTGAAGACTGGTTAAAACGTATGCCAACAAAAATCATAACCTATCATTCCTAGAAAGTTTTCAAACAATTGAAAATTGTCTACATTTAGGCCTTTGGCATACTTCTGCAATACTGCAGGAACTAGGCTGGAATGCAAAACCTTTAGTTCCAGAATCTTAGACTCAGGGCATGAGTAAACACACCTCAGACAAAGAACTAGCAACAAAAAATTAAACCACGTTAGTTTACTTTATATTCACAATCACCTTGATTGAGGTTAGTATATCACTTCATAATTTCCCAGAGTATTAATAATTAGTATTAAGAGTTGGAAGGAAATAGGTTAGGGCTCTCTCTGAAGTTAAAGAGACCCATGCAAATACGTCAGCAGATATTTACACTTCTAAGTAAGAACCCTTAACAGAGAGCAAAATATTTACATAGACAATTCTGATGCGTAAACCTCTTTTAAAAGAGTAAACTTTTAATTTATTTAACTAGATTAGAAAGTGGGTGGAAGTACTTGTAGCTCTGTACAGATTTTCAAATATTCTAAAATATTTTGTTCCCTGAAAACAACAGCTTTTCCAGTAGTGATGTCCATTCCAATTCAGTCAAGGGTGCTATGCTCTGTGAAGCTTCCCAACCCCCAGGCAAAGTCAATCCTTTCATACTCTGCTTTCTAACACTTTTTGTTGTTGTTGTAGTTAAAGATTTATTTATACATACAAGAACTAGGGTACAGGGCAGAGGTGCAGGAAGTGAGAGGATTCACCAGAGACAGAGTGGGGAGCCGAACAGGCCGACTGATGAAGTACACTGCTGAGGGGAGCAGCACATGAGACAGGAGAGGTCTGCCTCGCCATGTGGTCAGCTGCCCGGGCAAGGATCGAACTCATGCTGCAGTGGCTGCAGAGAGCTTCACAGAACTAAGACTAGCACCAGGGAGACTCCTCTAGCAGTTTCTTAAAATTCAAGTATTACCAGTCCATCTCCTAGCTATTGGATTACCCACTCTGCTTCCCAATTAATGGGGAATTCCTGGAGGATATCTAATTCCATTAGATAGAGTGCCACACATGTTAAACACAGAGTTCGAATTCTGGCACTACAAAATCATATACACATGACCTTAGGCATCTTATCTTCCAGAGCCATGTTTCTAAAATGAGTGAAATTATTAAATGTGTGACTCTGGTGATTAAATGAGTTAAGACATGATAAATTTTGCAGACCGGTGCCTGGCACATAGTGAAGCATAGTGAAGGTCACTATGTGTTGTTGTTTTCAAATTATTCCCTGATTCTGTAGATGCTAAATAAAATCTCTGAACAGAAAGGTGGATTAACATCATAGTTGGCCATCTTCAGATAGTATGAATGTAATAGGCAAACATTGTTTATTAAGTTATTTAAAAACTTCCAATGAAAACAAAACATCATGAAACATTCAAATGACCCTAATCCAAGGGTTTACCAGAGAAGATTCCAGAAAAATGTTATAATTGCTACAATCTTAGCTCAGAATGTGTTTTTCCTTTGAAGATCCAGAACTTGAAATCTAAAACACCGCTGTTCAAAATACCCAATTTATCTAACCATGAAAATTAGTTTTATGTCACTAATTACAGAGAATATCTCATATGTCCTTTCTTTTCAGCCCCACCCGTTACCTAGCACGATTTCTGCTCCTGTGAACAGTATTTTCTAATTATCTCGATTGTTACAGAAAGAAAACTTAATATAATAGCAAAGTATCATAAGAAAAGTAACCAAAGGCATTTGTCTTTTCTGTTTTATATCTAATAGTATAACCACTTGAATATGTGTATTCTTTTAACAAATTCAGAAGTCCCTCACAATTAGAATGTCCACAGGAACACATGGCAAATACTCAGCATCCCAGCTGCAATATCTTAGTTTGGGTCTCCCACCAAGCAGCAATTTTGGTGAAGATCTGAAGATAGTTTTTTTTTTTTTCCCTTTATTTGTGAGGGTGACCTGAGAAATTCCTGATACAGTAGTGGAGATGTGAGAATCAGTGGGGAAAAGCAGGCCCCAGGAAGTGGGATAGCAAAACAGGTAGCTCTTCAGTCCCTTGGGAAAGCTACAAAGAGCTCTGTGAGCCAAAGTAGAGTGCATGTTAGAGTCATCGTGTGTAAGGCAGGGGGTGCAGAGGCAGTTACACACCAACTCACTAAGTCACTTTTTCATGACTGTCCCATGGTTATAAACATTCTGGTTGCCACACATTCTGCTAAAGCAGCTTTCAGGGATTCCAGAAAAAAATAAAAAGAGCAACATTCAGGCACACCCTAATACAAGGGAGGGCACAGTGCAAGGTTTGAGGGATAGGGGCAGGGCAGCCTCTCCTGCTCCTGGCATCCTATGTCCATCTGCATATCAAGAGAGTAACATAATAATCAGGAAAAAGTCCCTAACAAATAAACACCCCCATGCCCAATCACTGACATTTAATTTACAAATTTGCGACATGAAGATAACACTGAAAGCCAGTGAGTTATGTCTCTGAGCATGGATTATACTTCATGGGGAAAAAAATGAGAGGAAGTAAATACTCTAATTCTTTCAACATTCCTACCTCAGGAAAACCCAACCTGGACAGAAGACCTATTAGTGGCGGGTTTGCCCAGTAATTCTATGTGAAGTCTGTTCAGTCCACAAACGTGTGTCTTGATATTTAGGATATATAACTCATCTATATTACAAAAAAAAAAAATCAGGTAATTATTGTTTGCTGTGATCAACCCATTTTGTACTTTTATAGAAAGCTAGTGTTTCTATTTTCTTTGGAATGGATTAGGAGTTTGGGAGTTAAATATTACTTAACACTTGTACAGAATATCAAAACTGAATGCATGCCTTTCAGTGAAGTTTAATGAAGTATTTCTGCAAAGGTGAGGAAATTAATCCTTATATATGAATTTTGCTTTTATACACACACACACACACACACATATACCCTCGTTAGTGTTTCTGACGAGTTCTTGAAAGGCTTAGAGTAAGTTTGTTTATGATTGTAAAACCTTATACATAGCAGTACTATTCACAGCTAGGTTCATAGCAGACTCACAGCTGCAAATTCCTGGATAATATTTCCATCAACAATGGAGTCTGTCCCTTTCTTAAACATGAATTTCCTTAGTAACTGGCTTCTAACTTACAGAAACCTGGGTTGATGAGGGCAACAGAAAGTTGCCTGGTATTCTCTCTTACCTCTTTGGAGCATTGATTCACCAGGGGAGAAGTCCACTTAACCTGAACCCAGCCAGCTGGAGACAGCACGTGAAGAGAGTAGCTAGAAAAGAGATCGAACACTAGGAACCTCAGCTGTTCCAAACCCCAGCAGTTTTATCTTCCCAGCCCAACAACAAGTATATGAGTGGGAAAGGAAGTATTTCAGATGACTGCAGGTTCACCCTCTGAGTGATCTGAAAGATCACTGCGTCACTGGACTAGGAGACCCTGGAGGACTCATGACAGACAACAACAACAAACGATATTGTTGTTTTATGCCACTAATTTTGAGGTAGTATGTTCCCTAGCAATTGATAACTAGAACATCATGTACTTTGTACATAAATGTTCCTATAAAGACTTCACATAGTATCCATGGCAATATATTAGAAAGGATCTAAAACATTTAGAAATTAAAAGAGTGGTCAATGTCAAGTGTATGTATAACCAACTTCATTCTGGCTGTGACTCCCACTTGGCACTGTGTTTCCAAAGCAATCAATGAACTGGATTTGATCCGAAATCCCTTTGAACCTGCAGGCTGGAGCTCTCACTACAGCAGGCGGCTTTTTTGAAAAGCCCAGTCTCTCTAACGAACACGATCCCTTCTTTTCAATTCTAGCACAACATGAGGTGTATTTTTGCTTTTTATGTCAAGTCTATCAAACCTTGACATGTGGTCCAGCCCCAAACAATCCAACGTGTGTCTGCTTAGTAACAGCTACTTCCCTTCTTCTGACAGACCAAGTAGGCTGCCACTCTTCCAAGTGAAGGAGAAATCAGAGGATGCTTTTGCAAATATATTTCTTCACCTGTCATTTTTTATACAAACTTTGGAAAGTAAATGTTCAGGTTCTTTGGCTTCCTGAGAAATACTCTGCAGAAGTAATTTTCTACTTAATGTCTGATAATCTAAATCTTTTAACATAATGATTTAGGACCCTCCCTGTTGGCACAATGGATTATGGCACAGTGCTACAAAGCTAGCCACAGCCTCTTTAGCACAAGTTCAATCCTTGGCCGGGGGGCAGGAGGGAAGTGACCCACATGATGCAGCAGACCACTCCTATCTTGCCCACTGCTCCCCTTGGCTGTGTATTTTGTCAATCTGCCCGTTCTTTTTCCCATTCTGTCTCTTGTGAATCTTCTCACCCTTCCCTCTCCCCCACCCCCTTACCTCTGGTCTGTACTCCAGTTCTGTAGGCATAAATAAATAAATCTCTAAGTAAATAAATAACATTTTAAGAGATGCTTGTATAATCTTTCATCTATCTTTATAGCCATCTTCTATCTCAGAATCCAACAGTTTCTTCCTCCTTAATGTCACCACCCACAAGAACTATTAAGATTCAAGTGCTGTATTCTATCTACTGACTGCCTTATTTCATACATTATTCCTTATACATTATTTCAAAGAACATCACCTAATAGGTGGGATTATAAAACATTTGAAGGTGGCGGAAATGAAGGGTTGGCACGGGGAAGAAAAAAGAAAGAAAATTTTAATAATTAGGATAATATTCCAATAATTCAGTAATCAATTATTGGAATATTACAGTAGATATCTTCAGTGTCACACCCTAAAGTTTGAAGTACAAGTAATTTACATGGGAAAATGATTGCAGGGAGCAATGACCAGTGAGTAGGGATGTAAGGCAGAAAGGTAAGGGAGATCAAAACAGGAAATATTTAAACAGGTAACTGTTGACAACAGGACTCAGTCCTGCAAAGGGAAAAAATTCTCAGATCTATCCCAATTGAAAGCTGAGGGAATTTGGGTAGTATATATGAACGTGTGTGTGTGTGTGTGTGTGTGT
>NW_004567123.1:13699754-13721018 GCF_000260355.1 Condylura cristata
GGGTCAGGAGAGGTCTGTGGCGCTATGTGGATCACCTCCGAGGCGGGGATTGAGCTCATTCTGAAGTGGTTTTAGCTTCTAAGCGCTATGCTTTAACCTGCTGTGTCACCAGGGAGGGCCGAATTTGGGTATTTTTCAACCAAATTCTATTTGTAATTAATGGAGGGCTGTGTCGAGGGACTTGAATTCCCTGACACTTCATTCTGCCTGACACATGGCTGAGAACATTCCAGAGGTCAGAGAATCTCTTAGAAAGTCACAAGTACTCGTAATAAGAAGCAAGCAGCCCAGGCTAGATTCCAGGGAGCATTGGAATAGCCTTGACTTATTTGCTTCCATGACCCAAGTTGCAACTAGTAAACCAGGCTCAGAATACCTTGGTGGAGATCTTTATTTGTTTTTGTTTTACTTATTTGGAGGCATCTTGGTGATTTGGCATCATTTTTAACCAGGCACTATTATCAAAGTCAGTCTAGTTTTTTGTTGATCCTATAAAAATGGAGATTTTTATATGTGATTTTTGAGAACTATGGGATACTAGTAAAATATTTGAAGACCCTTTGCCCTCTTGGCTTGCTATCAGAAGGTTAACATTCCTATCTTGGGATCAACACCACCCACCCTCCCCACTCCCCCAATTTTATCAAAGTTCTTCTAATCTCCAGGGATTCAATAACGTTTATTTTTTTAAAGAATTTTTATTAACATACACCAAACACATAGGCAAGTGAACACAGAAGTTTATATGAGGAAACAGGACTGCAAAGCAAGTTTCTGCAGTAGTTGGAGGACTACAGTCAGGGGTTTATGAAAAAATAATTAGAAGCAGACAGAGGGTCACTTGGTTGAGAATCAGCATATTTTTCACAAGTGTTTACATTTTGCTTTAAAGAGGAACAAGTAGATACCAATACAAATAAAAAACATAAGGGAAAATAGTTTTGCAAACAGCTTTGCTGCATCTTTTATGATCATCTTTTGAACGTAGTAAACTAAACTTACTACCTACTTAATTTAGTTCAGTCGTGTGTGCTAAAGAGAAGTACATAGTGATGAGTGGGTGAGCCAAATATTGAGGATAGAAAATTACTGTAATCTATTATTTTCTTTCTTTTCTTATCTTTCTTCCCCTCGTATTTTGTTACAGGGTAGCACAGAGTAGACTGGGCCGCCTGTCTGTGGGGCCTTACCTGCGCGCTCACAATTCAGTTATACTGCAGGTACACACAAAAGAATAAAAAATGGGTTTATTTACAAAAGAGGAAAGGAATAGGAAACAACCCAGGGAAAGAAAGCGGGATACAAAGTAACTAGAATACCTTACCGCCTCCACTGACTGAACACACTGAGTCTCACGGACAGAGAGCTGTTTCCCAAGTGAGAGATTGATGTAATTGCACCCTATTTATCCCCCGAATGTCCCAGAATTCCTGCTAGCTCCGCCCTTGGGTCCTCACAGTTCTCTCCCTGGTACTGCTGGGAGTTGCAGTTTCCAATCACTGGAGTAGGGGGTAGGTTCCAGAAAGCTGGAGTAGGGGGTGGAGTCCATAAGACCCTGCAGAGTTCCCTTAGGACATCCTTCCCCTTAACAATTTCACCTCTCTCTTTCTTTAAAATAGTGATTTCCAGTCTAGAAGGTGGCAGACAGGGGAAGTACTGATCAAAGGGAACAAACTTTCGGTTGTAAGGTGAGTAAGACCTGGAGGCCTAGGGCACAGCATGGGGACAACGGTTAATAACAACATGTACATGACATCTGCTGAAATAAAGTA
The DNA here is from genome assembly GCF_000260355.1 of Condylura cristata. Lineage (NCBI taxonomy): Eukaryota > Metazoa > Chordata > Mammalia > Eulipotyphla > Talpidae > Condylura > Condylura cristata. The sequence goes on from NW_004567123.1 coordinate 13,701,527, forward strand.
GATTTAGAATGTGTCCACCATGTAAAGTAATGGGTTTGTGCTTGATTGTGGTAATCATTTCACAATGTACCCATACATCAAAATATACACACTTTCTATTAATCAGAGCTCAAGAAAACAAGAAGAAAAAAAACTATTTTTCCATTAAAATTATTTTTATTCTTTCATAATGAAATTGGATGGCAAACACAATTCCTATTAATATCAAACGGAGTATGTGTCAGGGTAAAGCCAGTGCTGAATGAAAAATGCCCATGTGCCCATGGAGTTATACACAAGTCATATAATGACCGTGGAGTTACACACAACTGTTAGGTGCAGTTAACAGTTTAAGCTCTGAGCCCGGAATTCTCCTGGCTGGGGGAATATCTCCCTATTTCTATATGTTAATTATGTGACTTGGATCAAGACAGTGTCATGAACCTGAGTTTTCTCATCTGCAAAATGAAGATGCTCATAATGTCTGAATCTACCTCCTGAAAATGACATGTATTAGTAGCTGAGTAATCCAAACAAAGTGTATGGCATGTAACCGACACTTTGGACGAATTAACTGTTGCTATATGGACTTTTAAGACATTCTGTGTTTGATTCTCACAGTCTTCAATTGTGTGTATGTGTTTGTGGGTATGTGTGTGTGTGTGCGCTACCCTGAAAGATGTTCATATCAACACACACTATTAACTGAAATTGTGACAGCACATACAGAAAAAATGTTCATTTATATAGCATCTACTTGTTGAAAACGATGCAAGCATCACCGCACTGAATCCCAGTGTATACAGGCAGTCAAAATTCTGTATCACACTTCTTATCCTTGCACTGAAAAACTGGTGCTAACACTTTCAATGAAGCTGCTACTTCCATCAGTGCCTTGCTTATGAGTGAGTTGGGTCTTCATTTCTTCATAGTAGCACATGGGGTCATCATAAGGGAAATTGGAGCATGAACTTTCCATTCTCACCTAGCTAAGGTTTGAAGAAATTATTCAGGCTTGTGTCTTACAGTGGCCCCAATTTATCCCAAATTAGTTACCACTAAACAAAGGCTATTTTAAGTAGGAGGGATTAGCAGGGCAAAGGAATATAAAAAGATACCACTTTGGCTACACACAAAAAAGTGGCAATTTCATAAAATCTCTCATACACTTTGAATATTTAACCACAAAATAATATGCACAAAGATAAATATCACAGGGGCTCGTGGCACAGGAGATAAAAACAGAGAGTTAACAAGCTATCCCTAGCCACTGCAGCATACATTTGATTCCTTACCATTCAGCTGACGCAGGCGATACACAGACCTTTACTGTATCACCTGCTGCTCCCCTCAACAGTGTACTTCATCAATCTGCCTAGTGAATCCTCTCAATGCCCCCGCAACTCTGGCCTGTACCCCAGTTCTGTATGCATAAATAATTAAATAAGGCTTTAAAAACATGTTGTTTTGGGCCCTCCCTGGTGGCGCAGGGGGTTAAAGCACAACACTGAGAAGCTTAAGCCACTTCCACATGAGTTCAATCCCCGCCTGCCCCGGAGGTGACCACATGGTGTGGCACACCTCTCCTGACCCGCCCGCTGCTCCCCTCAGCAGTGTACTTCGTTGTTCTGCCTGTTCTGCTCCCCCTCTCACCACCCCTGCACCTCTGGCCTGTACCCCAGCTCTGTATGCATAAATAAATAAATCTTTAAAAATATATATGATGTTTTATTGTTAAAAGATAAAGACTAACATTTTACTCTTCATTTCTACAGAGGAAAAAATAATCAAAAGTCTTATTAAACTGAGCCAAGGTGGGTACATAATGATTACTAAGCACTAGTACAAAAAGAGACTGATTATTCTTTTAAATTTACCAATAATCTGGGTTAGGTATTGATGCCTTTTTCTACATCAAATACAGTCACAATTGGGGCATGGAAGTGGCTTAGAATTTGTATTTAAATTTTATAATATTAAGGATTTACAAGTTCCCCAACTTCAAAGATGCGCATAGGAACTAGGGGAGGTCCCTATATTCATTCAACAAATACCTGCAGTTTCACTTGTGCCAAGCTCTCCCGCAAATAATCGGAGTTGGCAAGTGCATTCAGAGTGATGCAGCCTTGTACCATGAGCTCACAATCTGTGATGGAGGGCATTCCTTAAAGAAATAATTATCTAGTTGTGGCTCTGATTACAGTGTGCCTATTTCAGTGATTGCAGAAGACCTTGAGTTAGTCTAGGACACTCAGGAACACCTCCCCAAGGACTTCCTCCCAAGAGGGTTGAGATCTGGAGTCTGTAAAGCTCTCAAATCCAGAAGATAAGGAGGAAGCATGTGCCATGAACCTAGTTCAGAGAGAACAGTGACAAGACTGGGGCACTGGGAAAAGGCCTTGCACAGAGAGTGTGCAGGGTATGGAGGATGATGTAGAGAATAAGAATGGAAACCTGGATGGAAGCCAGAGGCAGGTTTTAATCCAGTGTGGACCCAGATCAGCACAGCAACATCACCCAGAAATGTATTAGAATACAGATTCTCAGGCTCTAGCCAGGCCTCGAGATCTGGGTGCTCTGGGATGGACCTTAGGAATCAGTGTTAAAAAAACAAACAAACAAACAAAAAAACATTTTTGTTTTTCTATAAGCACTTCTATATAGTCTAATTTCCCCAGACCCTTAGAAGACCCATGTCTTCTAATGAAGACTCATTCTCAATCCTTTTGTCATTCAGCCTCTCGCACTGCTCACTTACATTACTGTCCATCTTCCCATCAGTCTCCCTGCCTCTGTCCTTTTATATGTTCATTTGTTGATTCAGTATTCATTGACACCTACTACGTGCTTGTAACATATTAGGGAATGAAAAAGAAATGATCTTTGTCTTTGTGGGGTTTACATTCTCATTTGTGGGGGCTGTTAGCATGGGGACGGGTGACAGAGAGTGAGTAGAAACATAAAACTTAATGAATCAGTAAATTAAAAGGATATATCTACATAAAAGGTCATAAATGCTGTAAAGAGATTTTAATTTTTTTAAAAAGGAGTATTTATGTCCCCCCAAAGAAGTGAAGATCTATACTAACTGAGCTGCCTTTAATCCCCCCCCCCAACAAACCATTTTATAAATGGGAAAAGAAAGTCAATGTCCCAGGATCTAAGAGTGAGTAAGCAGCTACTAACCCCCATGTTTCTGCCTCAGAATCTTGCAGCTTCAGTTCTCTGGAAAGCAGACAGTGAAATGGCAATTTTTCTAAAGTATTTATTAGGGGACACTTAAGGATCAACACCGTGGAATGAAAGGGTGGCTGGCAAGGGAAGAGCAGTTCGGGACAAGTGGAGAAATCAGATGGGTGCAGTTGCTAAAGAGAAGTGCTGAATTGAGCTGTTCCTACAGAGTTGTCCTGAATTGGGGTAAAGGGTCCAAGTCTTATATACTAGAGTCAACACTCACTGGATGTATGCTTCAGAAAAGGGGCACAACGATAGCCAAATCACTTCTTTCAGGGCAGCATCAATTTCCAGAGAGGGAAATGTCAATAAAGGATGGTGAAACTGTACTTTACCGGGGGAGGAGGTGGGAGAGAAAAGCTGTGAGTAAAATACATAAAAGAATTCCCTCCAGCTTTCTTAGGATCATCTGTTCCGGAGTGTTCCATGATAACATCCCCCCATAGAACACCCATCAAATGTTGATCTGCGGCTCAAGCACTTTGTAGAATTAAGCATCAAGACCTGAAGTGAGTCTTCGCATGGGGGGAAATCAACCCTGCCAGATACCAATAATATGTACAAGTGCTTATTCAAGGAGAGTAAAACTGCCAAGATTATAATTGCTTGTAACTGGAAGTAGGCAGAGAAATTAGTGTTGCTGAATACTGCTCAACCCCTAGAGAGCTGGCAAATTTAGTCAAGATTGCATATCATTAGAAAAATTGAAGTGAAACATTTCAGTCAATATGGTCAGCTTTCTCTGAAATCCATGAGTGGTTCACAGTTAACATGGTAAATGTTTAATCTACTCATTTACAACTGCCCTTTGCCCCAGCATTTGACTTAGGCAGCTTTGAGAGCTTAAGCAAATACTCAGAGCTACTCTTACTTGCCTAGCACTCACTCTGGCTTAGCTGAATATCTTGAGACAGACTTACAGGAAATGTGTAAGTGATACTGACAGGTACAAAAATCTTAGTGTGGGTAGGAAGAGAACCAAAAAAAAAAAAGAACTTAGATCTGGAAGGTCCCTTAAGAACAATAAAACCAACCCAACCCACACTACCCTTTATAGATAAGAGCATTAAGGCCTGAAAATGAGACCATGGAGTAGTTTATGCCCATTGTCACTTGTTTGAGAGTTTAATTATTAGATCTGCAATTGCTCTGTCTTCCTCTGCTCTCTCATGCCCTTCTCCCCCTTGATCAGTCCTGTGTTGGGCTCCATGGAGAAGCTAGTATAGGACATCCTTCATCAAGGTGGAGGGAACTGAGAACTGATATGAATCTACACAGCTCCACTGGGTCCAACTCAAGCTCCTGAGCTCCAGATTGTCTCTGTTCTCCCCTTCTTGCAGAGGCAAGCTCCAGCTTCAGTTGGAGCTTACAGAGACTCTAGAACAACTCTCATAATTACGGATGGTCATCTTCCTGTGAGAAATCCTTTTTAGAGGTTTTTCATCTCATGTTGAACCTGGCAGGAGCTGTGACTGGTAGCTTCATCATTCATTGTAGTTTCTGATTTCTTAGGAATGGTTTACCTGCTGCTGGACCCAGGACCACTCAACACCTATTCTCCTGGCCATCCACCATTACTTGAAACTTCCATATTCAAAATTTATATTTTCTTTTCATTGTAAAGATAGATTTTATGTATTAGTGATTTTTACTACAACTTTATAATGAAATGATAGCTGTTCATTGAAATGATAGTATTCAGTGAGTATTTACTACGGGCCAAGAATAAAACTCGGTATTTTTTGTCAGTTGTTGCCATGTCTTAGCATATGGAGAAATTCAGATATTTCAATTTTAGTATAAAGGATACAAGCTGGGGCTGGAAAAGTGTTTGGCTAAGTGAACCCACTAATTTCATCCTTGCTTTTCTACCACCACATTGAGGACATGTTCAGGATGACCTGCCAATTTGGAGACAGAGGTCAATTGTCTCCACCATCTCAAGCAATCGCCAGCCAGCCAACAGGCACATAAGTGACCCATAAAGCCACACTGCCACACTAGCACTGTGAACGTCATCTCTGTGGTAAAACATGGATCCCTGAACCAAACTAATTCATGTGCAGCAGTTGGTTATACCGCACTATTTTGCAAATAGATAGTAGCTACAGTACTTTTTGAGTTGTCAGCCCCAAAATATATGTTGCAGGCAGGTGGAGATGCCCTGAAAGGCACCAAAATTTCACTCTAGGCCCTCCCTCGTGGCAAAGCGAGTTAAAGCACAGCACTAAGAAGCTAAAGCCACTTCTGCATGAGTTTGATCTTCACCTTGGAGGTGATCTACATGGCCCGGCAGACCTCTCCTGGCCTGCCCACTGCTCCCCTCAGCAGTGTATTTCGTCAGTCCACCTGTTGTGCTCTGACTCTGTCTCTGGTGAATCCTCTCACCACCCCTGCACCTCTGGCCTGTACCCCAGTTCTGTATGCACGAATAAATAAAAATCTATATTCTATAAGATTTTAAAAAATCTTAAAAATTTTTCACTCTAAAGAGAAGTGATTTTCCTTTCTTTCAATGTATATTAAAATATAAATGTACATTGAAAGAAAGTTAAATTAAAATATAAATATGCATAAAAATCATGTTCAATATAAGTAAATAGTTATACTTCTTTTCTGCAATTCTACTATCAGAGTTGTTTGCAGAACTACCACAAGACAGCACTTTCAAATACAATAGAACTGCCCAAGGTTGAAGTCGACTTTTTCTCCCAGAAAGAATACATGGAGTCTCTGGGCTCCCAGCAACCACAAAGGCTCAAACTCAAGGTTAGGGTTTATAGATAAAATGTGCTCTTCTTGAAAAAGTTCTACAAATGGAATGAGTATAATTAATGTCCTGTTTTAGATCGGGTAAGGAAGCAAAAAGAGTAAAATGTTAAAAACATGCTTTTTCCTGTTTTCTTTCCCATATTAATAATGTGGGAGGGTAATTACTCTTACTTCTGTTGCATAAAAGAAGTGTGACACTCCCCAAGTGCAACATACTGTCAGTTTCAGAACAGGAGAAACATAATAATAGCCAATATCTAATTAGATGTACCCAACTTCTCACTTGCAAGTTCATCTTGAGGCTGCCATTGATCCTGTCTTTAGAAGGGAGCATTTAACATTTCTACTATAGGTTGTCAACATTTTCATAGGGAAGATAAACAGGAAGATCAGTATTTGAGTGCAGTCTTTGGCCTAATCCCAATGGGAACTCTGGAATATGAATCATGCCACAAATTTGTCTCTACCTTGGCAGCAAGACAGGCTTATTAGCTGGGGCAGAAAGAAGAAAAGTGAGTGAGTGTATGAGTTGTGTTGAGTGTGATGTTGGGGAGGGGATTATCAGTAACTGCTCAATTGACGACTTCCACAAATCCGTAAGTCAAGATAATTTTCTGAGAAAGAGGTAGCTGTGAGCCTTAGAAACCATTTGTCACAGCATGTAGAACTTCTATGCACACACTGGGTGAAGGGTATCTGGGTGGACCACCTACAATGTCACCAACAGCTCACTATATCATATATATGAGCAGCAAGGATTTAGAAGTTGAGTGGTGAGAGTTGAGTGGGCATCAACGAAGAAGCAAATCCACTGGAGATCAAGAACTCATTTTCCTCCCTTATAGAATATAAGAAGATGCAAACATACATTTACCTATAGATGCATATTTCTGCCAATTGTGTAACATCTACCAACTATACCTTCAGGGCAGGAAATCAGAGCAATCTTTCATAAGCTCTCGTTGTCTCAGGCATTTCCCTCAGTTTCTGAGTTGAGTTCAAATGACAACTTAGAGACATCAGAGTATTGGTAATGGCAAAAGTCACTCAGTATTTCAGAAAGCTAAGAACTTCTGAATCATCTGACACACCAATGTTTGAAAACTGACGCATGTATTTAATAGAGATCAACCTCAAGATTGTCCTGAGAAACAGGATTATCAAATGCCACCCTATCTAAGGCACAATCACAGATGCCTTTCCTTTCATTTCTAAAAAGAAGATGTATCAGAGACACTCAAGTGATCTCCTTTCCAGCTCAATCAAATCCTTGCTGACCACATAAAGCTATCAAAGTTAGGTAGAACCCTCTAGAAACAGCACCTTTCTACAGAGATCTAGAGATTGACATAAGCATTTAAACGTACACATTCATAACAGAATGAATATATGCACAACATAATTTCGAAATACTGCCAATTGAACTGACAATAATCAGACCATTTTTTCTGTTTGTTTTTCTCAATATGCGATACAATAAGCTTATATTTTTATAATGGAGAATTTGTTTTTATATTTGTTTAGCTTTTTGAGGGAAACTGTATGGATTATGAAGTGTACAAATCTTAAGTATACATTCATGAGTTCTGAATGCACATATCTGTAGCCCAAATTACTATCAGAAGATACAGAATATTTTCACCACCTAACCCCTGTTCCCACAAACAGCCACTCTTCCTTTTTTTTATCATAGGTCCATTTTGTTCTATGGTTGTTGTTGTTGTTGTTTGACACTTTTTTGTAAAAGACTTCTTTTCCTCAACATCTTGTTTTTGAAAATTTCCCATGTGGCTGTATCAATCCTTGATTCCTTTGTGTTGATAACCAATACTCAATGGAGAAATTTAAGAACCAAATATATCCCAGGTTTTGTTCTAATGATTAAATTTGATCAAAAGTGCTGATATAGATAATTAGGATAATTTCTAAAAACAAGATATTTTTAAGGAATTATTTCTATGTAAGTGGGGTAAATTTTTTCCAGTAGAAAGATCTACAGCAACAACAACAAAGTCTCCAAAGCTACAGTCCCAAAAATCCATTCCTGCTCTATAACAAAACCACAAGAAAAATCTGTCTTAATCATTTGCAAATGATGAAAAGATATATTAAAGAAGAAGCAAAATGAACATGACAGATCTCACTGCAGACATTTTATCTTTTTTTTTTTAAAGATTTATTTATTCATACAGAACTGGGGTACAGGCCAGAGATGCGGAGGGTGAGAGGATTCACCAGAGACAGAGTGAGTGGGGAGCAGAACAGGCAGATCGATGAAGTACACTGCTGAGGGGAGCAGCGGGCGGGTCAGGAGAGGTCTGCCACGCCATGTGGCCAGCTCCGGGGCAGGCGGGGATCGAACTCATGTGGAAGTGGCTTTAGCTTCTTAGTGCATTGTTTTAACCCACTGCGCCACCAGGGAGGGCCCAGACATTTTATCTTTAAGACTCAGTGCTGGTTAAACACATTAGCCAACCTCGGTGTCAGTTCATAGGCCTACCAGCAGAATATAACCTGAAGAGTCATTCCCTGGGTGCTTTATTTCTGGCAAGCTCTCTTAATTGGCTAGCATGCTAATCCCTTTCTTAGAAGAACACTTAGCACTAGAAATGTGTGAGGCAAACACAAAAATACAAGTCCTGGTTTGGTATGCAAATCAGCACCATGGAAACTGGCATGGCATCACTGAGCTCAGGGCTATCCAGCAGGGAGCACATGAGCTATAAATCAAAGCCTGGAGGAAACGGCTGTCAACAGGATTATGGACACAGACTGCTCCTCAGCCTGTGGCTCCTCTTAATTCTAAACGAGGCAATTTAAACTTGACACTTCAATGGACTAGATCAGCATTGGGACATTATTCTGCATTTGTATCCCCAACCAACTACACTTAGCCATTTTGAACATTTTAGTCACTATTTCCAGTTGTAAGAAGTATATTATTGAATGCTTCAAAATGTTGTATTTCCTTATTGAAACATGAAAAAAAATGCTTTTCTATGTCAGTCTTTCTGTAGGCACAGGGATTCTTTGCTCTTGTTTCTATTTGCATGACCTTTAGGATATTGTAAAGACTTGGACATTCTTCTGGGGATGGAGAGAATTTTCTAACACCCTGTGGAGGGACATTCAATGGGTTGTGAGAAAACTTCCTGGATCACAAGTGTTCACCCCAAGCACTTGCCCCAGTCTACTTAGGGAGACAGCCACGGACAAATTACTATTGCATGAAACCAGAGGCTAAAGGTTTCTATCCCATAAGTAAGAGAGAAGTTGGATAGAGCCAGGTGCTGAGTCCTCAGAGACTGTAGTAGGGGTTTCAAAAGCAAAATAAAATTAAGTATTAAAGAAGCTGTCAGAAAAGTCAAACTTTGCAACAATCATTCATTAAAAGGGTTTACAGCATAGTGTTCATCAAACACAGAGGACCAGAATCTTGATGGCAAAAAACAAAAACAAATAAAAAACACTTTTTATTTAACTAGTCTCTAACTAACCATTTTGTAGTATTAAGGATGTAGATAATAAACCATGTTGATGTTGGTAATACTCATTATGTTGTCACCATAAAAGAGTGACAGATGTTTTCATATGGCATTACCGATGTGGCAAATGTCCAGCTCATATACTGAAAGCTACTTCGAAATTACAATATTAGCATTATCAGAGCACTGATAGCCCTACCTATGAATGCACTAATACATGTTTTCTAGAAGTATACTGATAACTATGTTTCAAAAACTACAAATAATGATCAAAATAACATGATTAAGCTCAAAGACATTATAAGGAAGTATCCATAATATGATTCCATTAAATTGAGCTCAAAACTGTTGATGGGGCTAGAAACCAACAGGGTTGCTGTTAGGCTAGAGAGGACTGATTGGGAAATGTATGATAGTACTGTGAAGTCTCTCTCTGTCTTCACACTCACACACACATACACATATGTCAAAATTGGGTTGTACCTAGATTTGTTTATTCAACTATATGAAATTTTACTCAATAAGGTACTGAAAACAACATATTATTCAGGCTTCATCAATCACAAGAGTCAATGGCTTTAAAGGTGTTAAGAACTCCTGTTCGCCGATCACCTAGCAGTAACTTTGAGCATCGGGGAAGCCAAACCAAGACCACACTGACCCTGAGTTGTCACCTATCATGCACTATCAACCCAGCCATCATAAATTGCTCAGTGTGAACAACCACATCGCTGCTCTCAGAATTTCCCCAGACCCTCATCCATTAACTCATTCCATGAAGACAATAATCCAAGGTACTCCTAATATTTACAATATCAGGACAAGATGGATGTAAGGAATGCTTGATCATCTTGCAAGGTCATAGTGTCTTTAGAGAAAATGCACCCACCCAATAAAGCAAGGTGACATTCCACATTGAGGAGAGCAATGGTATCCCTAACCTGCAATGGCCTTCCTTACCTCTGAAAACTGGCAAGTGCATAACTGGGCCTATAATCAAGCTCCATAAAAAAGGTGCCCTCATTTTGGTTTCTTAAAATCAAGCACACGTAGGCTCACTCTAGGCCATCCAAAAACACCATTCAATGTGAAGAAAAACTCAGGTAGGGCCATTAAAAAATAATTATCAGTTTTAGAAGACAAGCACAGAAAATATCCATCAACCATCTATTCTTTAAAAAGACAGATGACCCATTATTGCCAAAACATCAGACAGTCTTACAACCACCTTGCTCTCAGCCCTCTGGACAAAGCTCGAAGGGGTTTGGGAATACAGAGAATACCTAGATATCTGCTAAGCCCATGTTAAGCTCATGTTATGAGTCAAGTACACTTATTTTTAACACACACCATATAAGTGATGAAGAGGGTAGGGTGCGGGAACTAGGAGACAACCCCAAAATTAAGTCTCGTTAACAGTGAATACTCTCTAAAGGTTAACGGGGAGCGGGGAGCGTTCAGGTCTGGAACAGCCTACTTCAACAGATAACTTGTAACAAATCAACAGTTAGTTTTACCTGTGCAAATTCAGTCCATAATTCACTTGATGATGCTACAGAGAGAAAAGTCAGAATTTACCTTTATATGAGCCCTCCCTGGTGGCACAAAGGATTAGGACACAGCACTGCAAGCTATATGCAGTTGCTTCAGTGTTAGTTTGATCCCCAGCCCTGGAGGTGACCCACATGGCATGGCAGACCTCTCCTGACCTGCCTGCTTCTCCCCTCAGCAGCGTACTTTGTCCATCTGCCTGTTCTGCTCCCTACATTGTCTCTGGTGAATCCTCTCACTGCCCCTGCACCTCTGGCTTGTGCCCCAATTTTGTATGCATAAATAAATAAATCTTTAAAAAAAAGAATTTACTTTTATGAATCCAATTAAACTTGGAGCTTAATTGATTGTAGTTGACCCTTGGAGTGTCCCTGCCTGCAGCTTATTTCCCCTGCACCATCACTGGTACCCATCCCCACCCTTAGGTCTCTAGGCAGACTGCTTGCAATAAACACTATTTTTAACCACTGAAACATGGATCCCTTTGTTAGTTCTATTTGGAGACTATGCAGGATGCCAGCTAAAGATCCCATTTTTCATCATCCTTCACCAGATCTGACAGTTGGAAACACTTAGTTGTGTTCTGCTTCCATTGTGCTTCTGAAGTAATTTGAATGATTTAAATCAGAGATAAGTATTTGCAAATGAACTGAAGAAAAAAAAAAAAAAAGATGTGTCTGAAAACTCCAAACTGTTTTGTTAAGCATGCAATCACTTCTAGTTTAATTCTTGGGGATTGGTTAATGCTGGCAAATTGCAGTCATATCACCAAAAAAAAAAAAATCTCTTAAAGATCCAGTGGCCAAACCAAGTATTAAAATATCTTCCCAGGGCCTTTCCTTGTGGTTCAACAGGTAATGGTGCAGCATTGCAAGCTGGCCGCAGCCACTTCAGTGAGAGTTCAATCCCCAGCCCCAGAGGTGACCCACATGGAGCAGCAGACCTCTCCTGTCTCCCCCACTCCTCCCCTTAGCAGTGTACTTCATAGATCTGCCTGTTCTGCTCCCCACTCTGGTGAATCCTCTCACTGCCTCTGCACCTCTGGCCTGTACCCCTGTTCTGTATGCATAAATAAATCTTTTAAAAAATAAAATAATTTCCCATTAAAAATGAAAAGAAAAACATTTAAGAACTCCACTCATTTTTAATTAATCCATAATCCAAATTAAAACATTAATTTCAAGAGTATCATATTTTAAGGATCATCCATTATGTGCCAGCATAATTCTGTTCACTGACAATAGGAGACAATATCATAGCTATTAGCCTCAATTTCAGGTGAAACCACTGAGAAGTACAGTCAATTTATTTATTCAAACCTGAGAAAACTCAGGTTCAAATACAAAGCTTGAGTGAATTTGACCAAAAGCAATTTAAATTTCTTTTCTCTACTTATGTAGATGAGTCCACATTTTGGGTGGTTCTTCTGGGGTACTCCCTCTGTATATCTCCATGAGTCCAATGGGACCTCCCAGCCATAATGAATTTATAATTAAGATAAAGAGGAAATACTCCAGCCTCTGACTGAGCCTCTCTGGTCTTTCCACCCTTCTTGTTCCACCTTTTGCAAACAAGTCACCCCTGCCACCAATCTGCAAAATGAAACCAAGTGAAGCAATTAATTCCATAATGAGAATTGTTCATCAGCCCCACATCTATTTCCTCTGAGAGTGTTTAAACTTCAGAAGAGGAATGCATTCATCTCCACAAATCCTTAAATATCCCATTGGTGGTAGACATAAAAGAAGAGGCCCTCACTTGAGCTCCTGTACTCATTCTGGTTGCCTCCTTACTCATCCTCCATTTCTGTCCCCTAATCAATAGAGTGTCATATCCGGGGACCCAAAGATTCAAGCTTGCATTCTCCAGTTCCCTCTTCTCTGCATGCAGCTCTATAAAAATTAAAGCTACCCACTGCACGTGCACAGAAAAAGAGTTTAATACTTCATTCTAACAGTTGCTAAAGGTGGAATTCATGTTGCAATAGATGTGGTGAGGTGAGGCTCTCAGAGGAGTGGAAGAGATCAACAGCAAGGCTTATGGGACTCAGGGAACCAACTTTGTAGTTATTTTACTTCTGGATCCCTGAAGTCAAGCTATAATCTAGAACTCACCTCAGCCCTTCTCTCAGACCATGAGACAGCACTAGTCACAGCCAGAGTCCAGCTACATAGGAAGTCATATGTTCCTTCTCCACAGCTGGCTGGCAGGAACATGGAGCCTCATCTGATAGGCACCTTGGGAGGATGAAACTGCATGGTTTTGACCCAGAAGTGTATGAGATTAAATCCTGACTGTGGCTTTCTGTTATATCTAACAACTTTGAGCACTTCGCTTACCAGAAGAATAACACTAATAATGAGTATTGAGTGTTGAAAGGCCTACTCTGGACAACACATCGAAAGTTACCTGTACACACAATGTGGAGTAGAAACATCGGTGTCCCACAGAAAATTGGAACTGGCTCATTCTCCAGGAAAGGTATGGTTGACATAAGGACAAGGACATGAGAAAAAAGATTTAAAATAATGTGCTTAGGAATGTGAACCCTGGATTCAGAACACCATATGCCTCATTTATCTTCACCTGTAAAATGGGATAACCCTAATAACCAGTTCATAGAATTTTGGGGGAATTATGTGAATACCAAGATTGTGGCTAAATGTGGGCTGTCTGTGAACAACCTCTAACTATTGGATCTTTATGATTATAGTAATCATTATGACTATCATTTGCACAAGGTCAAGTGGAGATACAAACATAAACATGCGCGCACACAGACACACACACACACACACACACACACACACACACCATGACCCATGATAAATTGAAAGTTTCAGAAATGTTTTACCCATGAAGAGTCCCCTGCGGGAGTGTGAGACCAGTCTTATCCTTTCATTAAAGAGCTATCAAGCACAAGAAAGTTTTTGATTCATTGTATTTAGCCCTCAGGGATAAATCAGCTTCAATGGATCAAAGCAGCAGGGTATTTGTTTGGGCTCAATTTTAAGAAAAAAAAAAAATTGAACTGGCTGAGTTACTCAGACATGAAACACCCGGAGGGAGTTTCTGGTCACAGGAGGAGCCCGGCACCTGGCCACACATCTTTGGCAAACGTGGACCCTTCAAACATGAAAAATCCACCTTTATGACCCCTCGTAAGACCAAAGTTTAATGACTCTATGAGAAAAAATGAGACCACATAATAGATGCTCTATAAATACTACAACTGTGAGTGCTAGAGACCCTGTCAACATGTCTTTGAGTCTATTAGATTTGGTTCCCCTTTTCTGCAGGGCCAAACTTCCTGCTTTGTGTTTGTCCACAACTGTTCACCCCACAGAGGCAGAGAGCTCATGAGGGGGCTTGCTCACCTCTCAGTCTGCAATGATCTTTCAAGAAAACAGCAAGAAACTCTATTCATTTGAGATGAGGACCTGGCCTTTGGTGCACTGCTCCATTTTAATTCATGGCTTATTGGCAATCACTCGTCTCCTGCTGGAAATTAATTAAGGCTTGTGTTCGGCGGGAGCTGGTATTTGCTTTGAATCCTAGACCCTACTGTCGAAACTTTGAAATGACAAAAACATGTCTCCAATTTGGGGCTTGATGAAGCACATTTGAAGAGCACCCTGTCGTTCTCGGCTATTCTGTTCTGAACAATGTGCTATAAATGTTCTCAGCAACAATGCACAGGGTGGATTCCAGCCACCTGGAAGTTCCTGCTGGCTTTGCCAGGGGAAAAAAAAAAAGTCTACCTACGACTGGACATAGAGGCTAATTTGAAAGGGAAGATAATAGGACTGTAAATGTTGGGATATTTAAAAAGTATGCCTTTCATATTGTGCTTCTCCAGTCCTTTTATGAGAAAAGTATTGTATCATATCTAAGAAGGAAAAGAAAAAAGTTAAGGATTTACTGCCCACAAAGTTCCCTCTTTCCCAGTGAACCCCTATGTCTTTTCTGAGGCATTCTTCTAGCTTCCATCTGCTGAAGAACAAGCAAAGCTCTTCCAGCAGTGTCAAGAACTCTTGCCATAAAAGCAGACGGGGCCCAGGGACAAAACAGCTGAGAGATAGAATCATGGCTTTTACCCTGAATCCCCAGATCTATAGACAGAATAATGCAAAAAGGAAGGGACATTGTTTCAGCCCAAATGCCCTTCCACTGCCTTCAGAAGCTACACATGGGAGCAGATCTTCTATTTCAGAGACACATGAGATTGAGCAAGCATTTCAATCCTGCCTTTGAAAAGGCCATTTATTCCTTTCCCGTTTGTTCTCTTAGTACAGAACTCTTTAAAAAACACTCTGCTTTGTAATACATGGTCAACCTCACAACCTAGCATATGTCAATGTAACTTGTTGTCATTTTGTCTATTTACCCTTTTAATTTTATTACACCAAGACTTTCTATTCCATTCTGCAGGTGCTACATTAATGGTGTAATATGATATCTGATAAGGCATTGTTCTTTGGAAAATAAAAAGGGATTTTACTTGAATAAGAAGAAAGAAATCATTTGTCCTCTGACATGCTTTGTATACATATAAAGAAGCACGTTGAAAAATAAAAGTCAAAAAGCTAAAAATGGAAAGGGCCATTAGCACATATGACTAGCAACTTCTATCAGCAACAGTGATTAGAATGCTCTTTAATAGAAGGAAGAATGAAGCTAGTTACATTCTGAGCACACAATGAGATGATGCCATGCATTGCTATTAAATTTCTAATTGAAAGCCAAAGTTTTAAATAGCTGAAGCACAACACTGACTCCTGACATTAAAGTATAATTAAAAGGCTAATTTTGACCCAAGCCAGCCTGTTTGGACTCATAGCCAATTTAAAATGGCCACATATCTGGGCCATATTATCAAGTTGTCAGGGTCTTGAATAACTGTCATGACATCTGCAGATGTTATCATGAAAAAGGAAAAGCTCCCCAAATTAGAAAGTTGGCATGTGTTCCTCGAAAAGAAATTAGTTTAAGGAGCTTCATCACTTATCTTGATAAGTTAACAATTGCTCTTGAAGATCTACTCTAACTAAAGCACCATGTAAAAGGTAGCAGTGAAAATCTAACTCTGTTATTAGAAATAATTTAACTCTGAAAAATCTAACTCTGCTATTAGAAACAATTGCAGAACCAATGTGGAAAAGTCCACAAAGAAAACACATCAAAAATTAGTGCTCTCATATGATGAGTTCTTAGTGGGCACAAGATGCTATTCAATGCTCATCACATGTGCAGACACATTTAAAATTTTCCAACAACCTGAGGAGCTGGTGGCTAATGTTAACACCACTTTATACGTGAGATAACTGAGGCAAAAAGGTTAAGTGATCTTGCCAAGGTCATTCATTCAAAAAATGGTGGAAACAGGATTTAAAAACAGGCAATCTGATGCCAAAGACACGTTCTTGGTAGCCAAATCCCAATTCCAGCGGAGACCATAAATACTGTCAACATTATGGAGCATGGCCACACAATCTTAAAATGCACATTCAACTATCTTCTTAAAATAAATACTGCAAATCAGATTGACTGAGTCAAAGTGTATGCACTTTTTAAATTCTGATAATACCTAAAGCCTAAAGGCTCAGTAGATTCTGGGCTGGCAGGCAAGGAGGGGTGGATAATTCCAGATGATGGAAACAGCATAAGCAGCAGGATGAGGGAACTTGTGAATCCAGCAGCAGCAGGAGCTTCATTTGTCTAGTGTGTGGTGGGTGAGAGGTGCATAATGGCAGGTCTTGGTTCAGCAGGGGGTCAGGCTCTCTTACCAGTGTTATGGCTGCCTTTTTTTTCTCAAAGAACTTAGATTCCTCTTGAATTCATACACTTGTCCTCAGTTGTACTAATGATACTTGCATTCATTATTTGGGGGAGAAGAATGTTGATCTTTTAGTGCTCCCTTGCTCTTAGTGAATTTGCAATACACTTTACAATACATAGCAATGACTTGACTATTAAATTGTGAAGTACCAAAGTCAGTCCTTTGATAGGGATCTATTTTCTCTAAATTGAAAGTTTTATCATTAGTAAAGTTACACTTTGATAGATGACACTACAGAACACACCAGTCATTACCTAAAGTTATATCCCTTGAAGGAAAGTGGACTTTCTAGAGAGAGAATAGGTTTCTCCAGATCCTTTATCTACTGCCTGCAATTATAGGCAGGAGTCTGAGAAGAAACCAGCAGAAAAGTTTCCAATAAATATAATGCCATAGTACTGACTCCTGTCACAAATTTGGGTCTAGAGAGTGAGTTCTGACACAGCCACAGACTTAGGCAGGAGCTGGGGCATGTCTCAAAAGGATCCGGATATAGAGGTATGTGTGGGGAGTGGAAGGGGGATTATGGTAGCTGGGCCAGTTCACTGCCCTGAAGTCCTCATCTCTGTCTACTGGTGTAAACAGCACCCAAGCCACCATTAAATCTTCCTCACTATACATTCCACATATATTCAGAATTCACAAACATGGTCCTAGGCTCTACAAATGAATAAACATAGGTAAATTGTTTTATTTCCACTCTCACAGAGCTTACAGGTTTGGGTAGTAGAATTTCTTCTAACTGAAGTCATCCTTAACTAGCCATCAGATTTATAAGCAACAGACATGTGAGTGAGTTCAGCCAAGAACAGCAGAGTCATCAAGGTTAACCCCTCTGCCCAAATAGTGTGTACAACAAATGTCTTCTGTTCTGTTGAATAGCCATGAGGTCTTCTGGTTGTTACACAGCATCACTGTGGCAAAGATAACTGATGCATACAATAATATTGAAGCTAAACTCTGAGGAACAGGCAGTCAAGAAAATAAAGGGAAGTCCTTGAGCCAAAAGAAAATGTCAAAGTAGAGAGGACTGGATGGATTTCCTATGCACATTGGAAATTAAGTGAACAAGACATCATGATAGATTAGATTGCAAATGAGGGTATTAAAGGATACCTGAGAATAACTCATGTGTATCCAGTTTGGGCAACTAAGTGGATAGATATGTAACTTATTAAAAAGGAAGGATGAAGAATAAAGGAGGAGCAATTGCAGAGGTATATGAAAACTGAGAGTTCAGTTGCACATAAGAAATCAGTGTGGATGAAAGACATGAAAGTAGTGATACCAGGCAAAGCCTTGAAATAACAAATGGTGATATGAATTTGGGAGTGAACAGCAGGTACATCTCAATACATGAGATTGAACTGTTACAAGACCCCTGGACTTATTAGACCTTGCTTGCCTAACCTTTCTGTTATTGAGCCCTGAGGCTCACAGGAATTCAGCCAATCGCCTAAGAAAGTAGACCCACCACCCTGCAGAAGTTCCAATCTTCAGGCAATGATTCCAAAACCAGTTGAAACCTGATGCTTGTACAGAAGCAGATGGCATGAGACAGACTTAAAAGTAACCTAGGTCTCATTAGCCAGTTAAATTGCATACCCCAGGGTGGAGATTTACAATGCTAATGAGATCTGCAAAGTATGAAGAAGATGGGCTTTTCTGCGCATGTCCCAGTGTAACCAGACCCAAATCATGCTCCTGGTGACCTTGCTTCTGGCAATCCCATCCTTGTAGCCAACTCCATAAAACCAGGCCATTCTCAGGTCCAGAGTATGGTTCACAGGCACCTGCCATCCTTCTCCTATTGTGCATTTCATAATAAAGTTCCTAGGTGGAAACCTACTGGTTCTTTGGGATTAACTGGGGAAAAATCAATCAAGGACACTTCAGGATCCATACCAGAAAGGCATGACCTTCAGAGGAGTGTGGATTGAGGTTATGGGATTTAAACTGTGTGTGAGAGAGGGAAAGAGAGAGAAACAGAGAGAGGGAGAGGGAAGAGGCTTTATTATGATGTCACACAAATAAAATAAAACAATAAAAATCTCAAAACACTGTTCTGAGGCATAGTTATTGGTTTGCTTATCCCCTAAACTTTTATGTTTAGTAAGGTAGTGGGTATTAAGATACTGAGTCTGAGATACTGAGAACAGTCTAAGAATCCAAATTGTTTACTATCTCTGAAACATGGAGATATGAGTAATCTAGAAAGCAGATCAGCAGTTGGAGGACAAAGTATATGATGAACAGTTGTTTAAGAATGAGACTTGCGGCCCTCCCTGGTGGCACAGCGGGTTAAAGCACAGCACTGAGAATCTAAAGCCACTTCCACATGAGTTTAATTCCTGCCTGCCCCGGAGGAGACCACATGGCACAGCAGACCTCTCCTGACCCACCCGCTGCTCCCCTCAGCAGTGTACTTCACAGATCTGCCTGTTCTGTTCTCCACTCTGTTTCTGGTGAAGCCTCTCACCAACCCTGAGCCTCTGGCCTGTACTCCAGTTCTGAATGCACAAATAAATAAATCTTTAAAAAAAAAAAAAAAAAAGAATGAGACTTGTGCGAAGAGGATTTTTAGGACACTTCAGTTTTCTTTGAGCTACTCCATTAAAAATTTTTAAATGGG
>NW_004567123.1:13721283-13769614 GCF_000260355.1 Condylura cristata
TTTTAAATGTTCTCCCTCCTCTTATTTTAGTAAACAAGTTTATAGTTAGAGTGGTACTTTAGCTATCTCTCCCTATTAGCATCACACATGTTCCACACCTCTGTTTGGTTGTTTTGAGTGCTCGGTGGCATTTAAATTCCTGTGGGTTATGTAAAATTATCAGAACTCTGAATTCAAGAAGTGTTGAGTAAGTACGCTTGAAATTAAAGAATAGGTGGGTTTTTGATGTAATTACTCTCCTGAGCAAAACCAAACAATAAAACATATGAACAAACACAGAAACAAAACAAGATTCCAACACTCAAATGAGTAAAGAAATTATTGCTTCACAGGCTCATTCCCCAAGGAGGGAAAACCAAGCCCAGATACCAAACTTGAGAAAAGCAACTTTGTGTTTAGGCCACGAAGAAAGTCTTTTCCTACATCTACTTCAAAGTATATCTGTTTAGAAAATAAACACCTGGAACACAACCAGGGTAATATTTCTTAAAATAATGAATAGCTTGAGGAACAAGAATGCAAACTGTACAGGTTTGGGGATCCTGATTTAAATGGCAAAGAGACACATATGAGCCTGCAAAAGCACACAGGGGACTTCTGGGTAATGAAAGTGCAGATAAAGCTTCTAAAGCTATAAGACAGCAAGTGAACGGTGAGGCTGCAGGTTGGAGGTGGCTGTCTGGGGGTGCTGCTCATGTTACAGGGAAAATTCCCTGAAATGAATTGCTCTTGACTGCCCAAACTGCCAAGTCCTGAAAAAGGTCGTTCTAATATTTCTAACAGTGGTGTCTACACCTTACCTTCTAAAATCCTTCATTATAGTTTTATGTGAATGATGACAACCTCAGAATCCTCCCACCAAAGTTTTCTTTTGTTAATTTATATCATCTGCCCTGAGCCATCCTTCATTGTGGTTACATTATCATGATTTGGCGTTAAACTTCCCCATTTTATCCCATTCCTTCTAGGAGTTTTTATCAAAATTAGAAAGAATGTGTTCTTTACAGGCTTTTCCTGTGCTAGTTCCGGTACTGACTATCTTAACTCAGCTAAGGTTTGGGTATTGAACATTATCACTAATAACATGACTCATCACCTCTTCTGAATTTAAATTTATCTTTCCTACAGATAAGAGGAAAGACTGTGAGTTTTCAAATATAGGGGGAAAACTTAAGTGACAAGAGTTTCATCCCCAAATCATCTAATCCTTGACTATAGACATATAGATATGCATACATGCATATATGTGTGTACATATGTGTGTAAGTATGTATGTATGTATATATAAATTATGTGTGTTCTATGTAGGTGCATATATAACTCACTGTGACCCAAGTCCTTTCAGAACAAGGGAAGAGATGCTAGACTATTGTCACACAGTATATATCTGAGTAAAAAATATTTTATGTAAAAAAATAAACATTTAACCTCTCATCTGCTACATAATTTCTCAAGTATGATTGCTTCATTGTGTATAAATAATGCCTAGAAGCTACAACATATGCAAAACAATCAATGCATTTTAAACCTGATCTTTGTACCTGCCCTATGCATACTTTATGGACAGGTATGCCCTATACTTTATGAAGAGTCCCCAGTTGCTCTAGAGTTTTTGTATTTTTGTCATGATTTGCTAGTAGGTGACAAGGATGGAAAAAGGCAAGAAGTAACCTAACAGACTTAACAAAACACCAACCGGGGAAAACAAGAAAACTGCATTAAGAAAATTACTATGTGTGTGTCCTTTCCCTATCTTTTGTTTTCCCCACATCACCTTTTCACCTTAACCAATCATTCACAAGTACAAAAGTTAATGAGGGGAAAAGAACTGGGAGACTTTTTTTTGGCTAATAACCTTGTATCATGACCTCAACTAGACAAGATGGAGAGAGCTCCAGTTCTTGGAGAGCACATAGTTGCTCTCATTCCCCACTGCTCTGACTATATGTGGAAGCTGAAGGAGAGCAGGCCACAGTAAGGAAATGAGGACAATGATCCCCTACATAAAATTGATGGACTGTGAGAAATGATTCCAGGTGATTTAGCAGACTAGACGGATACACTCTACACACACACACACACACACACACACACACACAAACAAACACACACCACACTCTTTTAGATAAAACATGACACTACATAAACTTCCAGTTTTCTCATGTCAAGCTATACCAAGGCTTAAGTGGTACAATTACATTGACATATACAATTTCTATTAACTGACAGAATATCACATATATTTTTTTTTTAAATGTAATACTATTCTGACAGCTGGTCATAACATGAAATAATCGGAGTAACTGTCTTAGCATAAATGTCAAGTCCCTGTATTATTCTGTCAAGACATACTTACTCAACAAACTTAGTCAAAATGAGCTCAGTAATCTTTCTCTTATTAAAAAAAATATCCATTCACAGTCCCACTCTTAAAAAGGGAAATGAAGCTAGGATGGTCAAGAGAACGACTTGGTTGAGAAGTGAAATTCTCTAACATGATTTGAAATTACTTAATACATTTTAATAATTTAAACATTTTAAATGCAGCCTTCCCTTATCTTAGAATATGAATATAAACAAACCTTAGAAAAAGATCCACATAACTACTTACAGATTTTTTAAATAAAAAATAAATTACATTTTTATTAAGTCAAAAAGAGTGCACAAAAAGAGTGCAAAAGAGAGAGACTCCCTGATGGCCTGGGGTTAAGTCTCAGCACTCTCACCATGATGGCCTCAGTTCAATCGCCAGCAAGGGAGCTAATGCACATATGGCACAACAGACCTCTCCAGTCTCAACCGCTGCTCCTTAGCAGTGTATTTCAGTAGATCCACCTGCTTTTTTTGTTTGTTTTTTTAAAGATTTGTTTAATTATGCATACATAACTGGGGTAGTGAGAGGATTCACCAGAGACAGAGTGGGAAGCAGAACAGGCCAAATGATAAAGTACACTGCTGAGGGGAGAAGCAGGCAAGTCAGAGGTCTGCAGCGCCATGTGGATCACCTTGGGGAAGGGATTGAACTCAGGCTGAAGTGACTTTAGAATCTTAGTGCTATGCTTTAACCAGCTGTGCCACCAGGGAGGACCCAGATCCACTTGTTTTATTCCCAATTCTGCCTCTAATGAATCCTTTTACCCCCTGTACCTCTGGCCTATATCCTAGATCTTATATGGATAAATAAAATAAAAAATATATTTTTAAAGATTTATTTATTTATGCTCACAGAACTGGGGTACAGGCCAGAGATGTGGTGGGTGAGAGAATTCATCAGAGACAGAGTGGGGAGCAGAACAGGCAAATTGACAAAGTACACTGCTGAAGGTAGCAGCGGGCAGGTCAGAAGAGGTCTGCCAAGCCACGTGGGTCAGGTCCCTGGCTGGGGATAGAACTCGTGCTGCAGTGGATTCGGAGAGCTTCATAATGCAGTGCTTTAACCTGTTGCACACCAGGGAAAGCTCACAGTAAAAATAATTTTCAAAGAGTGCAAAAACAGCCACCTTGGAGAACAGTTAAGCAGTTTTGTCCAAAGTTAAACATACCCTTACTATATGATCCAGCAACTGCTCTGGCATTGAACTCTTAAAATCACACAAAAACCTGCACTTGGATGTTTATAGCCCTAAATTGCCAAATTTTGGAAGCAACCAAAACTTCCTCAATTGGTAAACAGATAAGCCGTGGTATAGCCATGCAATGGAATACTATGCAGTGGTAAAAAGAAATGTGTTATTAAGTAACCAAAAGACATAGAGGAAACTTAAAAGCATATTACAAACTGTGAGAAGCCAGACTGAAAAGTCCACATTCTTTATGACTGTATGACATTGTGGAAAAAGACAAAACTATGGTGAATAGGAAGTTCAGTTGTTGCCAGGGATAATGGGGAGTAGGAGGGGATGAAAGAAAGGATTTTTTAGGGGAGGGAAACTACTCTGTATGGAACTATAATGGTGGACATCATCACACTTTGTCAAAACCCACAGAAGCTACCAGAGAATCATGAGCACCAATGTAAATATTAGGCTTTTGTTAATAATAATGTACCTGTGTTGGGACATCAACTGCACCCAATATACCACCCTAATACAAGATGTTAATGATGGGGAAATTGAGGGGGTACTAGAGGTTTATGGGAGCTCTGTTTCTCCTGTAAACCTAAAACTTCTCAAAAAAAGAAAGTTACAAAATTAAAAATTAAAACTAATAACAATGTTTGAGGAGAACAGGTTAATATCTAGGTGTTCCTGGGTCTCTGTGAGAAGCCTCACTGTGGGGACAGCAGAACCAGGGGAAACGTGTTTCTTGAACCTTTAGCCTGACCTCAGTGACCACAATGATTTTGTTTTGGTTTCCTTCCAGTTGGCAAGAAAAGGCCACACCCACACAGGTGAGCACACAGCAGCCAGGCTGGTAGGTGGCAAGCAGAAGACGTGGGTAATAACACCACAGAGCAAGCACAGCCTGGGAAGGAGATGGACTTACTTCCCTTTGGCTTGGAATGTACTTTGTGATTTCTTCTTCACCTCTACGAGGGCTAAACATACTGTTGCATTTGCAAGATTAATTTTAAAACTCATTAAAACTTATTGCAGGCCCTCCCTGGTGGCGCAGCGGGTTAAAGCACAGCACTGAGAATCTAAAAGCCGCTTCCGCATGAGTTCGATTCCCGCCTGCCCTGGAGGTGACCACATGGCGTGGCAGACCTCTCCTGACCCGCCCGCTGCTCCCCTCAGCAGTGTACTTCGTGGATCTGCCTGTTCTGCTCCCCACTCTGTCTCTGGTGAAGCCTCTCACCGCCCCTGAGCCTCTGGCCTGTACCCCAGTTCTGTATGCACAAATAAATAAATCTTTAAAAAAAAAAAAAACTTATTGCAAAAGGAAGTTTTTATCCAATTTTCAGTTTGGCTAAGTATTTTTTTTTTATGTGTGTCAGAAAAATAAATATGATGCTAAGGACTTTCTCCTTTCAATGTTTGTGATCCTAATGGACACTGTGAATAAAATAACAAACAAAATCTCACAGTGTATCACAATCTGCATGTTCTTGTCAACAGTTCTAGTTTAATTTATATTCTTCTAAGATGGGATATGATACAGTATTGTATTATAAAATGTAAGGTGGCTTAACTGTCTTAATTAAATGTCTCCAGACAGTGGCACAGGAAGTCACTGGCACAGGTAATTGGCACACGTAATCACTTGCACAAATATTTACTAGCATAGGTACTCATCCAGATTAGGGGCTCAATGAAAGGTTAGAGACTAGAGCCTAGTTCCAGGAGACAGAAGATGCTGCTATATAAAAGATCAAAGCAATGGAATTTATATATGGCCAGTATAACAAGCACTATAAGTGTCTTACCCATGAGCTCTTGGCATTGACTTTCTATACAGAACTAACCCTACAACAACCAGGACAAGAACCATCACCGATTAAGGAATTTTTCTGGCTGCCAGAATCAGGCAGGTCTAGACCCAGAAAGTAAATACTGGAAGTAAATACTCTTTCTCCCAATAAACAGCTCTCAAGTCTGGACTGATGGAAGCAGTAAATAAATACCCAGCTGACTTGTTCCTTGGTTGGAAAACCTCTTTAAGTCTGAGCCCTAACCAGAAAACCCAAGACTGCTGCAATTGCCTGCAGTGGGTAACTTCTTTGCTCAGGCACCTTTAGTGTTACTAAATCTTCTTTCCCTGTCTCGCTTCCAATTCCTTACAAAGGTTTCCAAGCACTGACTCCCAAAAACTACTTGCACAGAAATCCTTGTCTCAGTTTCCTCCTGAGGGAACTCAAATGAAGACAGGATCATCCAGGGAGGTCTGTTAAAATTTGGAGTCAATTTTCCTCCTTTATGTCTGGACCTCAACGGTAAAATCAATTTCTATTTACCTACCAAATAAAAGCCAAGTGTCAGTTTTTAATAGACTGTGATAGAGCTGCCTTCTAACTGCTTTTAGGAAGTCTACTGTGCCATTTTAGGGTACACAGGAAAAATTAATTAGACCCAAGGAAGCCAAGAAATCAATTAGAGGGAATCAGACTATAACTCTCCAGTTGCCTACTGCTTTACATTACATGTAGAAATATCACAAAATGCAAAATCAAAAGATCTTTGAAAAATTATAACTGCTGCCATTTGCTGCTGTTAGGTGCTGGCGCTCAACCATTAGTTACTTTTAAGTAGTTTGGAAACACTTTCAGAACCCAGCAGCCTAATGACTAGAAGTCCTGGGCAGGCTGAAAAAGAAAAGCTAAGCGTGGAACTGTCTCCCTGAATTATCCATCTCCTAGGACTTTCTGAGTGTCCTGGGGCAGTATCAAGCTTTATTCATCTTGACAGCAACCACAGTGAAGCACTGCTTCAATTATTGACCTGGTAACTCTCATTTATAACACCACTTTTCAGCTGAGACCTTCCTTCATAACATTTAAGATGACAAACCTGGGAACCAGGCTGCCTGGAAACAATTTTGTGTCGCACCCATATCCAGCTGTTTAATTTTGAGCAAATAACATAACTTCTCTGTCCCTCACTTCAATGGAACAATGGAATCTACACCATACAGCTGCTCAAAGACTAATGAGTTCATCCTTTACTAATCACCCTGTGATCTAGACACCACCGGCATCAGCATCTCCAGTGGGGGAGGAGGGAAGTAAGAGGTAGCTAAACCTGAATGCAGGTTCTTGGACCCCATGTTGCTAGACCCACAGAAGGAATGTCGGCATATCAACAACATCGACAGGTAATCTGTGTGCCCTTTGGAACCTGGGAGGCACGGACCATGCCTGAAAAGACCTTAAAGCAGGGTTTTCCAGGCTAAGTGTCCCAACAATTTTAGCTATTATTATCTCAACTAACGAGAAGAGACTTCCCCAAGCAAGACCTATGTGTTCTCTAAGAACAGGATAAAGTCCTTCTACATGATCATTTTTTCATGGTGCAATCCAGGGTCACATGTCATATCCAATTTCCCAGAAGCACACCCTGAGGGAAAAATACACAGCAAATGATTTATTTATACAGTTCTCAAAGGAAAAGCAGGACAAGGAAGAGAAAGAAGCTGAGCAAGTTTTGATGTCAGGCAAAGCCCTGTTTTCAGCCTGACCCTGTAGGGAACTTAGGATCATAAATTATATCTGTGTTTCCAGCCTGAGGCAAAGGAGCTGGACATTTATAACTTTACACAAGAAGTCCTCCCTGTGACAAAACTCCCAGGCACCCCTGTGCCTCTGCAGAATAACCCCACAGCTGTCTTCTGAAGGAGGGAAAACTCCTTCAGAAGAGCTTCATTGTCAAGGGGGAGCGGACAGAAGCTGGGGGATGGGAACCGGGATCAAAAATCAGGGGCCTGGGCCTCCCTTGTGGTCCAGGGGTTAAGTCTCAGCATTACCACCTCTACAGCCTAAGTTCAATCCCTAGCCAGGGAGTTAACTCACATGGCAGAGCAGACCTCTCCTGTCTCACCTGCTGCTCTCCTTAACAGTGGATTTAACTCACTCCCCTTGCTCTGCACCCCACTCTGTCTCTGATGAACTTTTTCACCCCCCACATCTTTGTCCTACACCCCAGTTCTTCTACACACACCAAAAAAAGGGGGGGAAACTATCAGGGGTCTGCTGGACAGAGCACAACAGTGTTCAAAGTGTCAATTACACAGATGTCAGATGACTCCAAAAGGACCTCTTTGTCATCCTCCTTCACTCCATTGCCACTCATTCACTCATGCATCCAACAAATGATGCCCTGAGCATCTATTATGTACTCTTTTAGAAGCGTGCTGATGAAATAGGAAATCTAGCAGAAAAGAGGCAGATAACAAGCACTGACACATGCCATATATTTTGAGAAAGTGATAATTTCTATGACTCTGTAACTATATAAAACAGAGTACTAGAGAGAGGGACTGCTATGGGCAAAGGGAAGGAAGATAAAGTTGGTAACCAGAATGGTCGCTGAAATGCTCGCCCCTCACTACTCAGATCTGCTTCACTGGCCAAGGACAGGGCCCTTCTTCCTAGGGTACTCTCCTTGGCTGAGGAGTACCCCCAGGGCTGGAGGTGACTGAAAGGTAATGAACTCACTCCAGATAGTGGGAAGCTGCTGGTAGCATGCAATGCAATTCGTATTCCAGAGCTCCCCGTAAGACAAACTGAGATGAGAAATCTTCTGCTCCATCCTGATTTTCCTAGCTCTTCCCTGTTCTGCAATGCTCACTTTCTCCTGACAGCACTACCTCAATAAATCACTTGCTAAGAATCCCAACCTCATGTTCTGCTTCAAGGGACCCCACATTTCTCTCCAGAATTTTCTTTACCTGACAGCTCCCCCATGCCAGAGGTCTAATTGGCTAGATGAGTAGCCACTGTTCATTTCCTTATAGACTCATGTTTGAATTGGTTTCCCCGTGGGAATGTAAGAATGGCGAGGGATATACCTAAAACAGAGACTTCCAGATGTGCCCACTGGGAGAGTGTCCCGCCACCCAGCTTTCTGACAACTAGCCTGAATCATGGGGTGACACACAAAAGTCACATCTGGAATTGAGAAATCCTCTAGTTTGCAGAGAAATTAATAAGCAGCTGCCAACTACATGCATCAAAATAGCCAAAATTCAGACTATAAATACATCCTCTTCTTGATGTGGATATCAAAATCTTTCTTAAGAGTGACATCATAGTCTATTTTTTAAGCTTCACTAGTTATTAAATTATTTTTTAATTATTTATTCATTTATGCACACAGAACTTGGGTACAGGCCAGAGATGCAGAGAGTGAGAGGATTCCCCAGAGATAGAGTGGGGAGCAGGATAGGAAGATGTACTGAAATACATGCTGAGGGGAGCAACGGGCGGGTCAGGAGAGATCTATCAAGCCATGTGGTCACCTCCCTGACTGGGACTGAACTCATGCTACAATGGCTTCACGATAGCTTCACAGTGCTATGCTTTAATCTGTTGCACCACTAGGGAGGGGCCATATAAAATGATTTTTAACTGCCTATTGGACCTTAGGTTTTTAAAGCAGTAATAATACAAAATTGTCATCACATGCAAGTGCCATGGATTCTTTGAACAAGTACTAGTCTGTGTAGGTGACACTGAGGTGGTGAAAAACCAAAGGGTCCATGCTAATTCTCTGTACATCCATCACACAGAGGCTATGATTTTGTTGGCTTAATTATTACACCTTGTAGAGATTAATGCAGGGAACATGCTTGCCTTGTCGGCAGCCTCCCAGGAGACCAGCACTGAGTAATTGCTTTCCATCCCTGTAGAAATCATCAACATGGAACCACACATACCATCTGGCCCTCCAACTCTCCCTCACATGCCCAGCAAGCCTCATGGCGACAGGATGAGACATTTGGTTTCAGCAGTTCTCATCAATAAGCTGGTGACATGTTGTCTCCTTGGTTATTCTGGGCATAAATTCGATGTCATTAAACATCCTTGATACCTGAAACACTGTGTTGAATAAATATACAAATTTAGAAGTTTATATTCATATATTAAAAATGTCTTATATAATGTGATGTGCATTATATAATAATATGTAAAATATTATACAAATGCTTTCAGAAATCTATTTAAAATGTATATTTAATATTCAAAATATGTGTAATATATATAATCAATATTGAAGTGTGAATCTTTAGAAATAAGTGTAAAGAAAGTCATGTATGAACAGGTGAGAATACTTAATAAATAAGATAATAAAAACTGGATGCTGGTTTCTGACCTACTGTGAATATCTAAAATGAATTCTAGAATTGGGTAAATATTAAAATCACTAAGAGATGTGAATCTGAATATTTATCAACTTTATATATGTCACAGGTACTTTCATACTTAAAACAAACAGAAGAAATATAAAAAAGTTCTACTAATAATTTCAACAGTATAAGATTTTTCAACTTATCTGGTACAAATTTATTATATATAATTACAAGGAAAACAAAAATCTAGAAATGTAGACTATTAAAAATATTATAGATGATGACTTCTTCATAAATTCTCATCTTAATGTAAAAAGCTCAGCAGATGAATCTCTGGGGTCGCACTGAAGGAAATGTCTCAGAGACATATTTCTGAGACATAGTCAAGAAGTCTAATATGTAATAAATACTCAGCCACTATTTGCCCAATAAGTAGCAATTAATTGACAAAGGGAAAAATGGGCAAAGAACACACATCCAATTCAGATGGAAGGAAATTTACTAAACTCTGCATTAGATGCAAGGGGTGTCAAGTCCACCCAGATAATGGGAATTGGTTGCTAATAGCTAATAGCTCCCCCTTTTGAAAACTGTCTTCATCCACCAGGGAGGCACTTCATCTGGGAACCTACAAATCTACCCTGAGGTCAACCTGAACAAATCATTGACCCTTATGAGTAGAAGGGAACCAGATTAAAAGGAGGAATTTGAAAAACTGTATATGCTCCTTACAAGATGGACTAATAGTAAACCATTAAAATGAGTTCTGCCAAAATTTCAAATAACATGAAAACATAATCAGTGTGCACTTTGTAAATCATAACAGTACATATAGTCTAAGCTAATGACATTAATATAAACTTGGCACTTACACATAAGATCATGGTCTGAGAAAACCAAGCTATGCCTCTCAGATTTATTCTAAAATGACCAATAGACTGTAGCATGCAGGGAATAATATATCAGTGCTGCATCAATATGAGTAATATCAAACATCAAACCTCTGCTACATATGAATTTGAACTAGGAAGCTGACTGAAAGGAAACTCCCTTAGCTAACTGCCTGCCCCGTCTTGAGACATAAACACATGATTGGAAACAGTCCTTGCAGGATCCTCAAATAGTCTCCTCAGTAGGTGGGCACAGGAGATAAGGGTGCAAGAGTCATTTGCCCCAGTGCATATATCCAACTTAGGAAAAAGAGATCCAAGCAAACATTTGATCAAAGATAGAGCAGCCAAAGGTCATGAATGTTCACAAATGCACATTTGATAAGAAGGCCAGGCTAAAAAGGAAGTTAAAAACAGGAAACTGCTATACTTTTCAAGCAGATAAATCACTGAACTAGCCATATAAATATATCAACACATCATTCAGAAAAGGATTCATTTAAAAAATTAACACAAGAACAGGAAAGTTTGTAAGTATCCAAGAATCCAACCATTACTTCATGGTAAGGACCAATGTCTGGTCTGTGTTTAAGGTGACTGTCCAAGGATGTAAAAGGCCATTCAAGGATTTTAAAAGGAATTTTAGAAGCTTTAAGAGCTTAAACACTAAAAATACAGTACTATAAAAAAAGGGAAAACCAAAACAAGAAGAGAGGCAAATATTTGAGAAAATATCTACTATAGAAAACATAAGTGATGTCTCTCTTTATAAGATCAATAAAATTCCTTGAAAAAAGAGCTACAGAAATAACGAGTGATAGAAATAATGTCAAGGAGTGAAGTAACACAGGACACAGAAGCAACAAAACAAGAGCTGAACAAGCTCTACTGGGCTTGCTTTTCATCTCTATTACCTTCTTCCTTCCTGCCTTTATCTCTGTGATTCTCTTCACTTCATTCTGAAAGAGTTTAAAAGTTTTGTTTGTATGGTTCACTTTTTCTACTCTGACGATGATGTGTCCTCTTTCAAGTAAAGATTTTAATGATATGATGGTGGTTTTTCTTTTGTGCCAGAAAGAAATAAAGATAATATAGTTTTGAAGAAAGATGGCTGTAATGAAGGATCCTATCCAATCATGCAGAACTTGGATAAACCCAGAACAAAATTTTGATACATGTGAGCACATTGAGTTTAATATGTATGAAATCTTCAAATGTATCACTAAAATATGTACTCCAATCTATTAAGATCAATTCACAATTAAAGGTTCACAATGGGGGAGTCCTGATGAAAAGACTGTCAGAAGAATTAATATAGCAAATAGGGAAATAAGTTTAATGATTTACTCTATCAACATCTGTTAAATGAGTATTTATTAGTTACCTACAAAGTATGAATAAAATACTCTTGTAAATATGTAACAGAAAATATTTCCAAGAATAAACACTTACTGAAGCATAAAACTAACTCCAAACTGGGTAACTATTTTAGACAAATAGTTATAATTCTTCAATAATCAATACATGGAAGAAGAAAAAAAGCCATATAGAGGCTTCATGTTATAACAGAATAACTAATTTTTCCTGACTAAATATTCACTTTTCTTCTTTTACTGAACACAGACTAGAAAAGTAAATAAAAATGAAGTATTAGACATCTGGGAGTGTCCAGAATGTTCTATTCTCTCCTTCTGCTTCCTGCTGGAAGGTGATGTAAAAGCAGGAGTTGAAGCAGCCATTTTAGATGATGAGGAAAAAAAGCAATGGTTGAGGATGACCGATAACAACATGATTTAATGCCATAGTCCACTACATCAACACTCAACTGCTTCTCTCACAGTAATGTGGAATAAAGAAATTAATCACAAGACACTGGATCATTGTTATGGTAGCTAGATCCTTATTCTAATTAACATGCACACTTTACAAAATCTCTATCATGATCCTTTATTAATTTTATGGGAGGAAACAGTACTAAAATAAAGAAAAAATGTGTTTAATTGAAAGAATTTGGGACAAGACTTAACTGGAAGACACATAGTCAAAAAACAAAATAAACCATAAGACTTTTAATCATTTTCCCTTATTTTGACTGTTTGCATTTTTCACAGGTATATTGCATACTACTTTCATGTTGCTGTTGTCATTTCCTTTTTGCAATATTGTACAAAATAAAGATTACTTCATTATTGACAAAAATCTGACAAAAGTCAACATAATACAACATCCTTCTAAAGATCAAGAGGGAGAGAAAACATTGGTTTACAGTTCTTCATTATCTCCAAATGCCAATTTAAAATATGTGACATAAAAGTTGAGATTAAAAACTGTATTGTGGGCCCTCCCTGGTGGCGCAGCGGGTTAAAGCACTGCACTACGAAGCTTAAGCCACTTCCTCATGAGTTCGATTCCCGCCTGCCCCGGAGGTGATCCACATGGCGCGGCAGACCTCTCCTGACCCGCCCGCTGCTCCCCTCAGCAGTGTACTTAGTCGATCTGTCTGTTCTGCTCCCCACTCTGTCTCTGGTGAATCCTCTCACCCTTCGCATCTCTGGCCTGTACCCCAGTTCTATATGAATAAATAAATAAATCTTTAAAAAAAAAACTGTATTGTGTACAACATGGCCAAACAACTTAACCAAGGTTTAACAGCATGGATACAATCTTGGAAACAATAGTCATAATTAGAGTCACAAGGAGAGAAAGCATGGTTTACTTTAGATTGCTTCTGTTTCCTCTTTGTATTCTTTTCTTTTTTATCAGAAACTAAATCCAGCAGGAAGTTGAACACTAATACTTGACATACAGCTAATCTCCATAGTAGGTGTTAGCCATGCTATTTGAGAAACTGCACTACACAGAAATAAACATTCTAATCTGAGAGGACTTCGACCTTTGTGAAACAGAAGTGGACGTATATAATATTCATAAGGTATGAAATATGAAGTAACTTAGCATTTTACCATTATACACATATGGAGCTTGTATATACACAAATTTATACTGCACCAGCATGCATATGAATTCCTGGTGTTTTTGCTGCTGTAAGGATTTTGAATTGGGGCCATCTGGTAGTGTAGAGTGATAGCTCCTCTTGGCTTGAATTTTCATTAATATTAATGAGATTGAGCACTTTTTCATACATTTGTTGGCTATCTGATATCCTCTTTTATGAACATTCTATTCAAAAATGAACAGCCTGTTCAATAATCTTGTCCATTTTTCCCCAGCACATCATCTGTTATTTTCTTATGTAGTCTTCAGATTTCCAATTATTTTCTGGCATGCTCTGAATCAATGACAAATGTCTAATTTGTTGCTTATGCATGTTTGGAGCTATTTTTTTAATGCCTATATAGAGTCTTTTAAATATTTACTTTTGTTTTTTATTTCTTTGTTCACACAAAATAAAATAAATAACATATACATTTATCTTCATCCTACTCTTTTCCTTGACCAATATATTTTAACAAGTTAGCCAATGAATGCTTTCTCAGTCTTTTGTATAGTTGTATAATATTCCATTGTTTAGCAGTGTTTCCTGCACCAGTCCCTGGAACCACCCTTACCTGACCCATTTACAAATAACACTTCATTCAAAATATTTATGGTAAGCATATTGAATTTCTGGGTCAAAGGGAAAGCCTTTGATAGATATGACAAAACACTTACAAAATAGTCCTACCCACCTACTGACTCCCAGCAATGCTAGTGCCTGTTATTTCATAATCCATAGCATATCATCATTCTTTTGAAATTCCACCAGTCTATTAGAAGTATGTAGGTGGAACTTTAAATTGTAATTAGCTGGAAGCTTCTGTTTCATGTGTTTAAAGACTTTCTATATTTGTGTTTCTTTTGAGTTATAGCTTCCCCCAATCAAAGAATGCCTACCATAATATTTATTGTTAATGTACATGTAAGTTTCTAAGAAATTTTGTTGAAATGCAAACTCTAATTCGACAGGTCTAGGATAAGTCCAAAGGGGCTTCAATTAAAGTAAGATATTCATGTACTTTAAATAATCCAGATGTAAGATCTACACTCAAAATACTTCTTTTATGGGGGGGGGTGTATATCATTATAAAGGCATCTTCTTATTAAAAAAAATACAATTTAAAGAAGTGCAACCTGATGAGTTATGAGGTACATAGGAATGGCATTGAGATTAAAGTCAAGTTGAGAACAATCCAAATAGTCAAAAGCTGTGACATATCTCATGGAAGGGCTATGGATGTGATACTGAAGAAGTGACATCTTCCATCTCTGGACCTGGGGATGCATCCTGAGAAGATCATTGCTGGGAACAATCACAAAAGGTGCATCTGAGGCTGATTCCCATCAACTTCATTTACATAATGATTTAACCAATGAAGCCAACATGTTCCACAAAAAAAAATTCCAATGGAAAGCCAGTATACTTTATACTTTAAATAACATGGGAAAAATCTAATCAAAGACATAAATTACCTCAAAGAGAACCTTCAAGAAGAACAAAGGAGAAACTTCCCGTTAGCTAATACAGCAGCAGCAGCAGTTGGCCCTACAAGTGTTTTCTATATGTTTGTTCTTTTTTAACCCTGACAACCAGCGTGCAGCAGATTTTTCAAGCAGCACTTCACACATGATGACTATAGCTGGAAAATGGAGTTATGCTTTGTTACTCTCACACAAATGAGATGTATGCTGAGGGAAAAAAAACAATCTTATTCAATTAATAGCACTTGAAAATAAAACGGAGGAAGCTAGCTCTTCATCTGGGATGTTAATCTAATATAACTGTACCTTTCAATTCAATGAGAATCCCTCTAGAAACACATTTTAAACATCTTTTTGTTCCACTGCCACATTTTAAAGTAAAATTTGACTTACAAAACATTAACGAAACAGGGCTTTTAAAATAATCTTTTAGAGTACCTTATCCGATTGAAACTCCTTGCCCTTTACTTCTGTAAATCTCCCCTGAGCAAGGAAAAATAAATCAAGAGGAAATATAAAAATTCTCCAATAATAAGAAAGCCATTGAGGTGTGACTCTTCTTTCTTATTCACCTTGTAAATAGTAAAAACAAACAGAAACCAAAAAATATGGGGAA
Organism: Condylura cristata; assembly: GCF_000260355.1. NCBI lineage: Eukaryota > Metazoa > Chordata > Mammalia > Eulipotyphla > Talpidae > Condylura > Condylura cristata. The sequence goes on from NW_004567123.1 coordinate 13,736,992, forward strand.
AATACAGGCCCCTTGATACTGATGAGAGAAGGAAAAAAGGCCACAGTGTTGCTGTAAAATACCCTGCTCATAAGCTAGGTGGTTCTGCTCCAGACACTCCCCACACAAGAAGCAAACCATCTTCAAAGGACAAATGAGCAACTCTGGAGCTTATGTCAAAACCCTGTACTGATTTTCAGGTTACGACAGAGGATGAAAACTACATAGCTGAATGCATTTTTTAAAAGAACAAAAACAGTTATACACAAAACTAAAACAAGCAAATGAAAAATGAAGCTTGACACAATGCAATAACTTTGACAGCTAAGAAAATAATAAGTTTCTGGAGCAGAGTTGCTGTGAGTCATTCACTGACCCCTTCCCCAAACCAATGGTTGAGCCAAACTTTCTGAAAATTATTTTTGATGACAAACAGAGCAAAAAGTTGAACAGGTGTCTGTGCAGCTTCTCTTGCCTGTGAAATAGATAAAATATCTCTATATAAGGAAACAGAAAAGGAAGGTTCTCTTTGAAGTAAGAAAGATTCCATCCAATGAATTTGGAAAGTTAACTCAAGTCTGAGACTATCTCCCTCAGGGAAGGTGAAGTACCCCATCTCCCCTTCACACACGTGCCTGCGCGCGCGCGTGCACACACACACACACACACACACACACAGAGATGTAAATCTGATAGCATATATTTAACAAACACCAAATGAGAAGACAAACCTTAGTATTCTAAGAAAGAATGTATATGGTATCAGTACTCCCTCTAGCCTTCCTTTCTAAAGAACAGAAGTACTCAAACAGCTCTCAAATCATAGCCTATGAAAGGAAAACCCTTTAGACTCAATAAAAGAGAAAAGTCAAAGAGTTAACCATGTTTTATTAGCAAAAGCAGAATGTTTGAAAAAAAAGCCAGTTAAATAAGATGAAAAAATGGGCAAATAACTATGTAAAATATCCCCCCTTAGAGGAAAATAGGAAAAAAAAAAGAAAGAAAGAAAGAAAGAAAAAGACTTATCAAAGGACCTAGGCATATAAATCAACCCATGTCAGGGAAAAATGGGGATTTCCTTAGCCATCTGCAGAGCAGCTGGTATGCTTGAAGACCATGCAATAATGGCTACAAATGTGACCCAAGAATGTTATCTTGAGCTAAAGGCAAATGAGTGACATTTGCAAACATGGAACACCTCATGAAATACATGAACCCAGGAGCCCTTCCTAAAAATATTTTTAAAATAGACTTTGACAGTGAGACAGAGCCAATTTAGCAAGGGAAGATAATTTACAAAAGCAAAGCCACAGTAATTGGCGGATGTTGATTGGTTCTATTGGAAAATAGTAGTAATCAAATATGGAAATTAAGATTCCAAGAGAATAAGAAGTGTGCACAATGTAAACATAATGTCATAGTAATGAGACACGGAAGCTGATGGGAAAGGAGACAGATAATAGGGGTGAATGTTGTCAGGCTCCACAGAAATACAATCAAAGCAAAGCTGAAACATGTCATGGTACTGACACCAGATCACTTCTTACACTGTATTTTACAACTAATCCATGCATAAGTATAATACCCATGAAGTCTAATTGGAACCAAATTATGACCAAGTGAACACCGTTATTAGCCCTCCCAAATACAACATTGTGAAGAAAGAGTGAGGAAGTACTGTCCTGTATAAGGGAGCATACGAGGTTGGGGCAGTCAGCCCATGGGCATTGCCAGCCCATTTGGAAGCAGCAAAACTACAGTATTTCACTAACTTAGTGCCTGTCCAGGTTACTGCCAAATTGGTGATTTATTTTCCACTCTAAGTTCAGAAGCAAATTACTGTTGCACAATTATGTCTATGGAAAGTATAGTCTCTATCTTGAACAAATAAAATTAACAATCAGAAAATGACTCTTACCAATCTTGTTTTTGCAGATGTTTAGATTTAAGTCCAACTGAATCAAAAGTAAGTATTTATTAATTAATATTAATGAAATAAAAATTCAAATATAAAGAAATAAAGAGAATAAAATTATTAAATCATCCACCAAATGCCTTTAATGAAGGATTTGGTTATTTGCTATCTTCCCTTAGTAGTCTATTTTTCAAAGATTTATTTATTGTTGTATGCATACAAGAGCTGGAGGGTAAGCCAGAGAAGATTCAACAGAGACTGAGTGGGGAGCAGAACAGGCAGATCGACTGAAATACACTGCTAAAGGGAGCGGTCTGCTTCGCCACTTGAGTCAGCTCCCTGGCCAGGAATCGAATTCATGCTGCAGGGGCTGCCAACAGCTTTACAGTGCTGAGATTTAACCCCTTGTGCCACCACGGAAGCCCAATGATGATAATTTATAAAGGGTAAAGTGTAAGGCAATTTTTTTTCCTTCTGTTTTATAATCTTTGTTTTCTATTCATCGCTAACTCTTTAACTGGGATCTGGCTGGGTTTCAGGAACTGTTATTACATATTGACTGTGATTGTTTAGCAGTTTTCTTCTGGGTTTAAAAATTCTATTGCTGAGTGAATTTCATGGAAAACAGGGAGGCCACTCATACATTTTAACTTCATTACCAGATATTTGATATTTAGAGGGAACACGGAGGCTAATGATAGCAGAGCAGGTGTGTATTGACTACAATGTTGGCAGTTTCAGCAATTATATTGAATTTAAAAGGGCCTAATTTTTATTTCTTCAACCAAAAGTTGTCACCCCATATTTGAGACAAACAAAAGGCACGAAACTTGTAATGGTTAGGATTGCATGAGGACATATTCCTAGCAGGTTCACTATTGCCAACAAACTCCAGCATTGGAGACAATCTGAGAAATCGGTTCAGTAGTTAAGTTTCTAAATTTTGTGCACTCAAGAACAGTTGCACAAAGGAATTACTGTCCTTTCAGCACAAAAGTGAGAAAAATGTTAAAAGGACTGTTATTGCATAGACAGAAATAACTATACCCTTTGTGATTGGCATGATTCTGCTATATTGGTTGACATATTTATTGCATCCAGTAACAATGCCCCTCATTAGAATCTTTATTTGTTTATCTCTTTTGTATCTTCTCTTGGTTGAATTAAGAAAACATACTGCATTACCTACACCAGATCTCACAGATGGTTAGTCCTACCTTCAGACTCACACATCTCACAACATAAAAGATAAACTCTCGAAATGCCTAATAACTCTACTTACCAGCACAGAAAACAATCTGGCCAAATAAACATTTTCTTAGAGGTTCTTGCCCTTTTTCCTTGACTTGGTTCTTAAAGGGCAATCGTTGGCTGTTTCCCAAAGCAACAAGCTCTTATTTTTGCCCCAAAGATGGCCTTGATCAGGCCATAAAGAACAAAACAAGAGGTCAGTGGACACATGAGTGATAGTACGCATGCCATTTTTTTTTTAAGTTTGAAAGGATACCAATGCACACATCAAACTGTCATTATTCCTTAGAAATTCTTCCCTCCCCACCTCCTCCCTCTTTCTTCAGAGGCTGTGTAGGTGGAATGTGCTGCTTGATAAGTGCAGTCTAATTATATAACTTTTCTTCTTCTCTTACAAGATGTTACACCAGGGTTACCTCATTTTGTCCCTGTTATATAATTGTATTGTAGGATGCTTAACCCCTACACCTATATAAATATTAATTTTATTTCTGTCTTGTTTGATTCCAAGACATTCAAATTCTAATTTTATACTTTTAAGGACACTTTATCTTTGAATATAAGACACTCTACTTTGCATTCCTTTTTCTCTTCTCTATTAATCAAGTCTTTTATGTCAAACTCTCTTATGTTCCAGTTATTACATATTCTATACTTTTTGAATGATCTTAGATAGAAATTTCTCTATCTTAGATCTGAAAAGAGTGAGAAATAACAATGCATGGAAAAAGTATAACCATAAATTTAAAGCACTGTAACTTGTTTTCCTTAAAATAAGTTCAATCTGATTTGAGGTTTTCATTAATGATTTCTAATTGAATAAGCATAAAAATGAAACAACAGGATTTTGTAATTACACTGAGAAGACTATGGACAAAACCTCACACAAGCACAAATAAACGAGTCAAATGACCATGAAGTGCCAATCATATAATCTACTGTATGTATTGAATTTTATATTATAATATCAACAACAAAAGATTAGGAAATTAAATTCAACCCCAGGAAGAAAACTGATCAGAGTATGATCATTTCTGTTTCTTTCTTGGTTATATTTCTTCTAGGCAAACCCAAAGTATAAAAGAAAATAATGCCCACCAGTTTAAGGGGTCTTATTTTAAAGCCACATTTTTAAATAGCAAACAAACAAACAAAAAAACAATAACATGGAAATTAGCTCAAGGCCATGGTTGAAGAATGTTCAGTATTTTCATCTTGAATTTAGGTATACAATGCGTTCTACTGTGTGGCGTGGGGGTTGCTATCTACTGTGGATTATTTCTTCCATATTTGTGTAGGTTTGTTTTGCCCTATCAGCAGAAGGAGTACAAGACAGGATTGAGGCCATTTATATCACTACAGCTCTATAATTTCTAAATGTTGCTATATGACTGAGGCATTTACTGAAAAGACAGATCACTGATTGTAAATATTGACAGAAATAAGCAAGATTCTCCCACTACATTTACTTTCAAAAAGTAGAAGAGCAAAAGTAGAATTTTAATCATAGACATGAGAATTAGCAAAACACTAGAGCGAAAATGTCTAGGAAACAAGAATTTAAGAATATTAATCTTAAGAATTTGTATCACTAGGTTTAATTCCCAGCATTTCAACCTCTTTTTTCCCCAACCTGTTGAATGGTTAATCAGTCTGAACACATTTTCTTCCTTCTGTTTAATGAAACTGCAATAACATATGTAAACTTCTGTGTTCAAACCTATCCAAACACTGGTTTGGATGAAAATCTAGGAGATTTTCATTCTCATTTATTACCAATACAACATAATATAACAGTCAGTGTCAACCCTCCTTCGAATCTAAGTCTGCTAACATTTTCCCACCTCTTGAATTTTTCAAATTTCTGAAGAAAATACTTCTGAGCAACAACAAAAAATTCTTTAGGGAAGGAAATACAGTGTACATTACAGTAAATAATGGGGCAGTAAAAGAAAGAGGTGAAGAAAATCAATACAACATGCTTAGAAAATAATTATAATAAGGCACCTGTTGGCACACTTCAGCATTCTGAGCATAGTAATCTAATCCTGTCTCCTAGTACTTTATAAAATCCCCAGCAGCATCTGATTTTCATTAAGAAATTATTATTTCAGTGGTGAATTTGTAGTAATAATTCTGGTCACAATTCTAAAATAGTATTATTTTCAGTTTAATCCTGTATTGACTTAAAATACAGATAAATTTTACACTGATGTGGTACCAAGGAAAACGTTATCTTCAATTTGACTCTTGTCAAACTTAATCAAGACCAATTAGTGGTTACCTGAAGGGAAGGGGCAAGGATGGTGTAAAACAGTTAAAGGTGGCAAAGGAAATTTTTTTGACTTTTAGCAGTGACCTTAATATTGGTATATACACAAGATGATTCTTAAGTATTAATATTTGAAATTTGCATATTATTATGTTAACTCAATAAGAAAGTGAATTAAATAGTTACAAATTATTAGAAAAAATAATTGCTAATGCTCGGTAGAAATAACTAAAGTTAGCTAAGTGGTTTTCCTTTAATGAAAATATCTATATCTCACAAAGGAAAAAAAATCTCTAAAATTAAGCAACACATGTCTAAATAATCCATAGATTAAAGAAAAATTTTCAAGGAAAATTTTAAAAATACATGGAAATGAAGATGAAACCACAACCTATTACGTTTGAGGGACAGAGCTACAGTCAATTATAAACAGTATATACACTATAAATTTATATCTATCTACATAAAAAGGGAGTAATCTCAACTCAAGTCTAAATTCCCACCTCAAGAATCTAGAAAGAAGTAAGCAAAATAAATGCACAGTAGCAGAAGGGAGGAGATAATAAAGACCAAATTAAAATCAAATTAAATTAAGAATAGAAAACAATGAAGAAAATCAATGAAACAACTGATTTTTTGAAAAGATCATTAAAATGAACAAATGTCCAGTAATATTGTTTTAAATCAGTAAACTTCCAGCAAGACTGTTTCAAATAGACAAATTTCTAACAAGACTGTTTAAAATCACTATTAATTCCTCAATGTTTGCTGATTTTGAAAGTTTACTTTGCCATATGCCTGAAGTAGTATTTAGAGGAGGAAGTCAAAATATAATGTTAAAATAAAGTGAACATTCCTTTATCATACTGAGCTGATGTGATAAAAGCCAAAAATCTGTCTTCATATCCCCCGGATAGAGATACTAAACTTATGTTTCATTTTTGACTAAATGATAGAAATAATAAACAACAAAATGAGTTTTTTGAAAAAGCTGTTTTCATTTTTATAGAAAGAACTAAGCAGTAAATTAGTTCTCTTTATTATTCCACTGTATTTTATTGGCATTCTATAAATAAAAATGAATTATTCATAGTCCCTTAACAAAGTGTTTTGACATAAATTATAACATTTAACTTAATCTCAACATAATGTCTCATGATAGGACATATTATTCCCGTTTTGCATATGAAGATAAGGAGGCTCATATTAAATGTTCTACCTAAGTTCTCAAGACCAATAACTGACAAAGCTAGGCCTGAGCATTTCTACTTCCTCTTTTCCTGCTTTGAGTTTTTTATAAGACTGTTTCTCCCTAAGGATGATATAAAGACAGAGCTAGAATGCTGGTGGATTAGTTACCATGTGAAGCAGACAGAGCCTTCTCCTTTCAGCTGAGGTCCAGTCATGAGAGCTCAGTCACATCCAATACAAGTTAACCCACAGCTAACTGTAGACAAATAAATGAGTTCTACTGAGACATACTCCAATCAAAAGAACTGCCACAACTACATTTTAAAGAAACCATAAATGGTGGTTGCTTTAAGCTATGGACTTAGGGATGGCTTTTTAAATAGCATTAATGTGACAACAATAATTGACATAATTTCAAAGTCATTAACACATAAAGCTTCAAAATTGGCATGACTGTCTAAGAAGAATACAGAGGCTCAAAAGATAAAGTACTCATGAAGTTAGGCAATCATATATAGACTTTACATAAATATCCAAGTCGGTAAAGTTATATTAAATATAAAAATATTAATAATTTTTAGGCCCTCCCTTCTGGCACTGCACTAAGAAGCTGAAACCACTTCCGCATGAATTCGATTCCCGCCTGCCCCCTGCCCTGGAGGTGACCACATGGCATGGCAGACCTCTCCTGACCCGCCCGCTGCTCCCCTCAGCAGTGTACTTTGTCGATCTGCCTGTTCTGCTCCCCACTCTGTCTCTGGTGAAGTCTTTCGCCACCCCTGAGCCTCTGGCCTGTACTCCAGTTCTGTATGCACAAATAAATAAATCTTTAAAATTAAATAAATAGATAAATAAATAAATTTAAAAAATTAAAATATATATTAATAATTTTAATCAGGGAAATGAAAATGAAAACTATAATGAGATACCACCTTCCTTGAGTGAGGATCTCTAGGTATATTTTACAGCATATGCAAAAAAATCCTGCACTCCCATATTCATTACAGCACTGCTTACAACAGCCAAACTATGGAAACAACCTTGGTTTCCAAATACAGGCAACTGGATCAAGAAGAGCTGGTATATAAACACAATGGACTCCTTACTGCTTGGTGGGTAAAAAAGATAAATCCATGCTATTTGCGGCAACATGGATGGAACTGGAAGGGATTATGATAAGAAAATAAGTGATAAAGAGAAAAACAATTACTGGGTGATGTCATTATATGTGGAATATAGAGAAAACAGACAAAGAGTCAGGTAGAGTCAAACTCAAAAACTAGTCCTTCAAAGCAGACTACAGAATTGAGACAATCAGAGGAGAGAGGAAGAAGGAGCAATGGAGGGATGGACACAATGTTATAAACACACGTTACCTCAATAAAAACTATTTTTAATTTGAAAGTCACTACATATTGTTTTTGCTCTCTTAGTACATGCTCTTACTGTTGATTGACTGTTGTCAGTGAAAGGATTATGATTTCAATAGTATTGTGATGACTTACCAAACATGTCTGAAAATGGAGACATGTATTTATGCTTCTCGGTTCTCTGTTTTGGAGATGACATACATGTATACAGTGTGAATAAAAAGTAAGATTAAATACATGAGAAAGTTAAGATACAAACGTGGAAGATACATAACTACCCAAAAATAGTAGGTACAACAAAAACACTGAATGCATATATGAAAGAATGAAAATATTTCTGCAAGTTCAGAATTCTAGTCTATCAAAATTCCCTTCTAACTAAAAATGTGTAATGACCTCAACTTAGAAATTATCAGTGATATCATTATTTGGATATTAAATAGCTCCCCCACCCTTTGGCAAGATTTAAATGGTACTTCATCATTCCATTGTAAAATGAAGAGATTTTGAATAAGAAAACTCCAACAATAATTAGCCCACAACAATAACAACTACACTGGTGAAACTTTGTGCCAGATTCAGTACAAAGTTTTGCAGAAGCATTCATTCATTTAGTCCTTAAAACTGCTCTACTGGAGAGGTACTTTTAATCTCACTTTATAGATGAGAAAGTTAACCAGTGGTATAACAGCTAAAGGAAAACTGAATTCAGACATCCCTGTCAACAAAGCCAGTGTCCTAAACATTAGAATCATGCTTAATATCAGACACATATCCAATTATTCTCAACATGGCCAGGTTCTGGACCTATGAGAAATTTCTTCTCTGAAATAAGAGCTCAGAAACCTGGGTCCAGCTTGGTCCCACTTCCTTGTTAATTATTCCCAATAATGTACACATGTGGATAATGCTCCCAGAACTACTACATGTCCCTGGGGTAACAGGAAGGAAGCACCGGAAGTTTTAGAATGAAATTTTTGTCCCTGACTAAGGTGAAAAGATCCCTTTGATGCCAATAAACAATGACCTCCTATATCACATTAATGAAGAATCTTAATCAAGCTTGAGGGAGAGAAATATATACATATACCAAGAACTGAATTCTCAAATTTGGTTACATAGGGTAAGCACTCATTTCTTCTGAATTAAGTTGAGTCAACTGATGTTGCCATATTTGAGGAAAGAACCTCAGCACTTGAAATCAAGGATTCCTTAATGTTGTAATTTGAAATAACATTAAATCTGTTAAAATTCTGTTGCTTATACGATGCTTAGCATCTCAATTTTTTTTAAAGATTTATTTATTATTTATCTGTACAGAACTGGGGTACAGGCCAGAGATGCGGGGGGTGAGAGGATTCATCAGAGACAGAGTGGGGAGCAGAACAGGCAGATCGACGAAGTACACTACTGAGGGGAGCAGCGGGCGGGTCAGGAGAGGTCTGCCATGCCATGTGGTCACCTCCGGGTCAGGCAGAGATTGAACTCATGCGGAAGTGGCTTAAGCTTCTTTGTGCTGTGCTTTAATCCGCTGTGCCACCAGGGAGGGCCAGCATCTCAATATTAATAAGATAATTTTGATTTATCCATTGATTTATTCCAGATTTTAATCTAAATAATGAAATGCTATTTAATACTACTAGGGTCAGACCCATTTTTAGGTGCTATAGATATTAATTAATTAGTGCTAATTTAATAGATGAGAAATTGAGTCCTAGAGATTGAGTAAGGCACTCAAGATCACTGAAGCAGTAAGTTTATAATGCTGATTCTGTTACCACTATGTAGATTAGGAACAGAAATGTTGAGAAACATAAGACATTCGTAATATGAAACTGAACATTTAGATATGTAAAAGAGTCAGTTACACTAAAGGTTTCCAATGACTGAAGGCAGTTCCATGTTTCTCTGTCTCAATCTGTCTGTCTCTGTCTTTGTCTCTTTTTCATTCCACTTCAGCCTACTCTCTCATGCTTTTGTAGATTCTTCTAGATTGCTATCTCTGGTCTAGTGCCTGAGATGAGGAGCCTGAGACAAGTATTCTTATGCAAAAGACTTCCAGAAGAGAACTCTAAATTGGGGGGAAAAAAAACCTCTAAGGCAGGATAGAATAGAAGGAGCTTGACAAGTTACAGGTAAAGTTTATTCTGGTCAGTTCCCACAGAGAGCTTTGGAGCTTGAATTACAACACAGAGGCTGTTGGGCCATAAATAGGAAGGGTTGAGTTTTTGTACCTCTGCTTTTTCAGTGACTGGCCCAAGACAGCTTCTAGACGATTGGTGGGCGGCATAAACTACAAGACATCTCTGGACAAGAAGGCTCCTGTCAGCCCAGCCATAAGCAGTTCTCCAGAGAATGTGGGTAGCCCATACCCACAGCCAGTTCTAGAATGAACACACCACTCCAGGTAAAGGAGATGTGACAGAGCACTGACAGCATCTGCTAGCCACACCCATGATGAGATCTCTGTCACCATCAGCTCCTTTGATAGATACAATGCATTTCCCTCTAGCTCATTTTTTAGTCTCTTTTCAGACTTGTCATAGATAATGACAAGTGAAGCTCCATTCACCTCTCCATAAACTCTGCACAAGATGTAAGGAGATCCTATGCCAATTACAGTCCATCCTGAAAATGGACCTACTAAACCTCATTTCACTGTGCTAGAGATGCATGATGGGAATCAGAGAACATTATCAGCTCTCCCCTAAAGTCCTATATAAAATTCTACTCTCCACTTTCTAAACCTCTCTGCATGCCTCTTAACGGTGGTTGGCAGACTCTGTCTCTGCCTTAACCAAACCTGACACAAGAGGAATCCTTCTTTAACATCCTGATAAGTTAAACTAGAATATCTTTCATATTCTAAGGTATGGAGGACCTAAATTATGGGCTACCCTCCAAAATTATTAGATTCAACTTCAGGGAAATCATTATAATGACTGCATGTTAAACTAGGTGCCATTTGATATTTTTCTGTAAGATACCAAAATATTTCAAGCATTTTATTAGAGGAAAATGTAAGATAGCCAGAAGCAATGTTTTAACATTTAATTGTGAAAAAAGACTGTTACATCTTGAATTGAAGCAACAGGGGGCTGGTGAGTTTGGGAAACACAGTTTGACATGAACATGATTATAGCAGTTGACAGCAGTTACTTATTCTAATAACACCTTTGGACAAAGATTTTCTGCCCACTCCCCATCCCTACATTCACAAAGTACATCTTTGTCCATCGTATTTGACCTTTCCCAAAATAAGCTAAGACAAAATAAAGTGGCAATGTTTGTGATTACCTAAAACTGGAATCAAATATCCCTCAAATGGGGAATAGATAAAAGAACAGTGGTGTATTCATACTACTCAGCAATGAAAAGGAATGAACTACTGATAAAAGCAACAGCAGGTCAATCTCAAATGTATCATACTGCACAAATGAAGCCAGACTCAAAAGACTACATATTGTATGACTACATTGAGATGACATTTTAGAAAAGGCAAAATAATAGGGAAAGAAAACAAATCAGTAGTTGTCAGAAACTGGAGAAAAACATTGATTAAAAAGGAAGGTAAGTGGGAATTAGGGGATGATAGAATTGTTACCTATCTTGATAGCAGTGACAGCTATAAGACTATAGTATATATTTACCCAAACTTTCTTTATCTAATGTGTGTGTGTGTGTGTGTGTGTGTGTGTGTGTGTGTGTGTGTGTGTACAGACTGGAATATAGTCCAGAGGTGCAGGAGTGGTAAGAGGATTCATCAGAGACAGAGTGGGGAACAGAACAGGTAAATCAACGAAGTACACTGCTGAGGGGTGCAGGGAAGTTTCTGTATGATCATGTAATAGATTTAGGATTGTAATGTTAAAAAATATAATTCCTACACTTTTTTGAAAAAATATAAAAGCTGAGTAAAAAATAATAAATCAACCAAATGCAATTTACATCTTAATTAACAATTAAGAGTATGCTACTCATTCAGAGAATGATATATATTAAATCATTTTTTAAATAAACAAGTCTCATGGACATTTTGTATGATCTTCAAGCCTGATATTTCCAGTATGGTTATTACCCCATGTCCATCTGTGATGGGGGTACTCATTCACCTTCTAGCTACTTGGGGACAATGCCTTTTTCCCCTAAAGTACACAAACCAATATGGAGTGACTGGTGAGAATTCATGAAGGCTGAAATAAAAACCAATCATAATATAAAAGAGACAAATAACTTTCAATTAACATTTACTATATATGGTCACTAGCCTGTTTATTCTACACACAATGCATTACATAATTCCCATAACAGCTTATTCTGTAGACCCTATAATTATCCTTATCTGTTGGGAAATGTAAGAAGATTGTGAGGTGGAACACAAATTGCAAACTGTCTTTGGAGTCAATCACCCTCACTTCATAATACTACCTTTGTAATTATATTAGACTACAACATTCACAAAGAAGGTAAGCTTACATAAATGCCATATTTTTCTCAATTTTTTCTCATAAAATTATTACCATATGAATAGGTATTTAGCGCCATCCTTTCTAATTTCCTCTAATTTTCTTTCTAATTTGTTCAAAATGAAACAAATTATCACACAAAACCACTCCAGTACCTATTTCTAGATATAGTTGATGAAACTATTCACAGAAGATTACATTCATTTTATCTGAAGTTTTAAATAACAAGTTAGCCTTTCCAGCTCAGATTTTGTGCTAAATAGAGCAATTATGTTTTATAGGTGAAGGTCACTTTGGGAAACATGCCATCTTAAAGCCTAGTATTCTTAAAGACATCTGTGAAAAAGAATTAATGTAAAAGGATCTACTTAAATATTAGGCTCAATATGAATTCTGGTTTATAATTTTACCTTTGAGAAACCATTTACTCAGTAAGGCAGGCTTCAAAGAGCATATTAAGACTTATTTTATCAATATTTATTGTAGTATTGATTACAATTACATTGAGAGAAAACTTGTTGTACTTAAGTAACTTGTTTATGCATGGATTAGATTAATTTCCAGGTTAAACTTCTTTTCCTAGAAGCTCAGTCAGAAACAGGAAAGAACATCTTTAAGGACACTACAGAAAACGATGGGGAGGGAAAGAGCAGCTGCTAGTTGCTTGCTTTGATGGTCCTTTCCCCATGACTTTGCCATTTGTTCTATTAAGAGATAGAAGTTACCTCTCTTCCTTTAAATCTAGTCGACCTGTGATTTGCTTTAGCCGCCAGAATACAAACAAAATGACAATGTGCAAGTTGAATTTAGACCTTGGCATACCTCCCTGCAGACTTTTACTCTCTGCATTTATCTCTTGGAGCCATATCTCTGACCTGCAGACTTTTACTCTCTGCATTTATCTCTTGGAGCCATATCTCTGACCTTTTAACAGGATAGTGTGTTGAGGATGAAAAATGATTAACGTAAGGAAAAACTGCAGTACTACAACCAATAACCAAACAGTCCTTAGAGTCAGTGACTTCATAGATCCATAGCTGACCTTTTACAATGGAAACAACCAAGAACAGAAGAACAACCCTAGATAGCCAGCTCAAGTTACTGACCCACAGAACTGGCTGTTTAATTTACTGAGTTATGGGATGATTTGTTACACAGCAATAGCTAACTAATACAGTCTCTGCTATTGAGAATATATATATATATATATAATATATAATATATATATTATTATATATTATATATGTCACATATATATTATATATCATATAATTATATGTATAATATATTATATGATTATGATGATGTATTTTAATATATTGCATATATTATATTATTATTAATATATATAATATATATAACATACATATTATTTTAAAACTGATGTAAATTTCAAAATACTATTTGAATTATATAGTATTTTGAAATTTACATCAGTTTTAAAATAAGTGTTTAAGAAATATATTATAGCACATAGGAGAAACAGTGAAATATAAAATAAACTGTCATTTAATATATAGGTACATACTCAGCTTATTTTTCTTGAGTTTTAAAAATACATTCCTAATGCTCAATGAAGGTGTTAAGCTAAATTTATATCTAGTTGTCTTTAATGTATCAGAGTTTTATGAGAAGGATATTGTTCCTAGATTCAGAGATAACAGGAAAGAAATCCTAAACATTTTTTGGCACAAGTTTAATTTAATGTAATAATTGCTAAGTCTATAGACAAGTACAATATTCTTACATTTTTTAAACAAGAATTAGAGCAATAGCACTCATTGGCATTGTTTTATTTTGGAGTAGTTCTCAGTGTAACATTTTATATTTCCATTCAGTGAGTGTAAAAATGTTTGTGATATATGACAATAGTTTGTCTATATTGTGTCTAATATTTCCTTGTATAGTCTGCCATATTCTACTTTGTTTTTCCTTTTTTTTTTTTTTTGAACTGGTCTCCAGGTAATAAACTGATTTCAAAACTAATCATGGGTCAAGACCTCTCCTTTGAAAGACACTTGTTTAAGAGTTAGTTTCTTTCTGCTATGAATCATAGTCATTGGAAAGTGTTTTGATGATAAAGTACTTCCCTAAGGGTTGAGCTGTTCCTTGCACACAGCTGAAACTTTTTCTTCATTCTGAGTGGCCACAGGTAGTTTTCCCAGTATAGTAATGACAACGATTAACAACTTCCTAGTGCTTTTCAAATTACAAAGCATTTCTCATATATATTACCTCAAGTCACCACTGGGTTAATTGGTAAAAGAAATACAATATTGTGCAATTAGGTTCAATTGTAGGTAGATCTATAATTTCATTATTCAAGATAAAGTGAACCTACAGTAACTAAGACACATCACACCATTTCTCCATGTCCTTGTAATGTAGTTAGTTTTGAATGTCTGATATGCAGAGAGCTACTGGAAAAGGTGTACATTATTTGAACCAAAAAACTTTTCATAGCCCTTTAAATAAGTCAGTCATTGTATTCAAATTGTTTTTAAAATTTTCCATTTTGAGCCAGTATCAAACAAAGTCAAAGACTTGTAGTCAGAAAGGAATTAGACAAACCTGATTGTAAGTGAAGACTTCCTTCTTGGTAAGCATCGCTAATAATGAGAGGTCTGATTTATAGTTAAGTCCTAACAAAGTACTTATGTTACCAGTGTTTGCTTGGCTATCCTGCTGTGGAAAACAGGGCAATATTTGGGAAAAATACCTTAGCCCAAAAGAATCTCAATTAATTTTACTTTGGATACTTTTAGAACTTCACTTAAACAGAATTAGTATAACAGGAAGTTAAAACAAAAAGACACATATTTAGTAATTATTCCCATCTGGGCATGACCTCACAATTGTAAATGTGGTATATATAGTCCAAAGGATCCTTTTGAGAATCTCTCAGATGACTCCCAAAGTTGCTCTAGTGGTAACAAAGGCAATGTGGCCAAACAGACTTGAGGGCAGTGGGAGGAGGGACAGAAGAAGGTTCTGTTCATAAAAATGTACTGCTTAATAATAATGTGATATATGTGTGGCAAACACCATTATCCATTAAGTCAATGTTCATACCTTCTTTATTAATAAATTCTAATTTCACTTAGATCAGCAATGCATCAGGTCCTGGCAATCAATCACGATTTGTCCAAAACATTTGATCCACCATCCTAATTGCAAATTATATAGTTAAGGCAGTCTGATATTGGCATAAGGGTATTAGGAATCAGAAGAGGTATAAGGTATATTAAGGAATCAGAAGAGAATCCAGAAATAGACCCACACACATAAAGTCACTTAAATGGGATTGTACCAGAAAAACCTGGACGTGTGGCCTCCAAAATATAAGCAAGGCTAAACAAAATTACCATGTCACCACAGATACTCTTTTATCTTAAGCCTATCAAATTGATACTAATTTTAGCCTTGAGAGGAAGACATGGTATAGATCCAGGTTGTACTCCCCATGCACTTGCCTCAAATACTGGTGCACTGACCACTGACATTCTATACTCAATGGTCTAGACCACAAAGGTAAATGAGGGGTAGTGGGAGAAGAAAGGATTTAATCTGCCTTGGTGTACTTATGAGGTCTTATTAAAAGTGATTACAGAAATAGAGTGGCTCAGATGTATTGCTTATGCATGAAACAACTATTCAACAAAAATGAAATCTTTAAAACAAAGCTCATATTATTTGAATGTTTGAGATCACTGCAACAGATTTGGCAATTACTAATTTTTAGGACCTGCTTTGCATCTTTGTTTTCTTCATCTCAACCATCTGCAGCCATAACAGGGTGGGAGTGCCACAGAAGGTTTTGTTGGTGCACAACTACAAATAATACAGGCTTCACCTCAAGTGAAGCCAGAATTTTGTATGATCAAATAGGTTATTTACCATTCACTATAGTCTGGTAAAGCTATGTTCTCATCTGGGACTGAGATCAACAGAGGCCCAATGTCCAGCAATGCCCCTTGGGAGCTAAGCTTGATTAAGGACAGTACCTCCATGCTTATTTGAATTGCTGTTATTTGGAAGCTCCCAGTTGCCTCTCATAGTTACTCTCCTTCCTTTGCAGTCTGTGATGGATGTACCACTCTTACTCACTCATCCTCTGTATTTTCTTACTATGTTTCCAGTCTTGAACATATAGAACTTTCAGTGAGCCATCGAGTAATATCATTCAGCCTCCTGAACATCCTACCTTTTAAAAGATCTTTCACCTAGATCCCTAAGTCTAAGGCAACAAATATCTTCCATTCATACACCTTCTCAATTCAAATGACCTTTTCTGCAGCAAACACATGACATCATCTCAAACTTGCTCATCATAAAATCTGCTCCAACTCTGAAGCGTTGACAGACAAGAAAATCTGGGTTTCAGTCTTACCATTATGTAAAAGTACTATCAAAAAAGTATCTTTCTACATTCTTAACCATAACAGATACCTTCTAAAAGGACATGCAGTCATTTAACTGGCAATCAAGATATGAGCCACTCTGAATGACAGACAGTTCTTTATGACTGGACCTCCACTAAGCCTCTCAGCTACAGCCAACCTTTGCCCCATTTGCCATTTTCTAGTATCACAGTCCCTGGTGGATCCTAGGAGTTCTGACTTCTCTATTATTTTTCCTGCCTTAAATACCTCCCCAGGCTCTTCTTTACCTAGCCAGTTCTCCCCCATGCACGAAGACTCATCTCCAAAGGAACCTTCCTACATATTCTGGCAGGTTTTTGAATTATCTCTATCTTACTCTTTCACTGAACCTGCCCTGGGCCTTCATCAGACTTCCTGTCTACTGCATTGGTTTTATTTGTAGCTCACTTTAAATTCTCTATATAAAAGAAAATATGCCTTTCTAATTCTGAATCCTAGCAGCTACTGAAGTCCCTGGCATATTGTTAGAACTCAAATTTTGTGGGTAGATAGTAAGATGAAATGTATCCATGCTCTTGCCCTTGACCCCAAAGGCAGAAGGTCCCAGTATGTGTTGACTGACAGAAAGGAAGATTAAATACAACAGTTCACTGAAAGTTTTAAATGGAACTTTTACAAGTATGTTATTAGTATTTTTTTCCTACCTTGATTAGCCCACAGTTTAAGGGATGACTTTTTATAAAGGTTAAAAAGTATATTCAAAACTAGCAAAAGGTAAAATGAAGACTATCTAATTACTAACTAACTACCTTACAAATGAAAAAAAAAAACATTTGAAGCACAAGGTCACAAAAGTCAATTATCACAAATAATAAAAGTAAATGAGATCCTATAACATAAAAGAGTAAGGTATCTCTAATAGCAGGTCATGCTATAAAGACAGTGAATTATTTTCTCTTTAATCAACTAACCAAATACTTGCAAGGTATAAAATAGGTGGCACTAAAGGAGTGAAGCTGCCTGAAACACACATTCCGAAAGCCTTTTTCTATGCCTTAGCTGCAATCCCCTGCATCAGATTGTCATAGATACGAGGTGATGTCCATCAGATGTGGAACAATAGGCTTAATCTTAAATCCCAGTTTTCAACAAGTCCCCGTATGTTTGATTTTTCCACTGTGTTGGAAAAAATGTTCTTATTCTCAGATAATTCTACACTACATATATTAAGCCAGGAACTAAAATGATTTGGTCTGCCTGTTAATATTGTGCACCTAAAACAATGACAGTAAGTCTTTGGCACAGATTTAAGCCTCAGTTCCTCAGGCTGCTTGCTAATCTACTGTCCTTATGGTCCTAAATTTTGAATGGTTTACACTGGTAGCATGAATAATGGGGAGGGGAGAAGGAGGTAGTGTTTATATAATCAGGTACAACAGAGAAATGTTGCAGACAACAATCTGCAAATAATAATTTGAAAAAAAAATTGAAGCTAAGGGCCTTCTGGGACTCAATGAAGCCATGTACAGAAACAGGCTGTTTCAACTTTGCTGCTTCCAATTCATATATGTGAAAGCGTGGCTTCACTGGAGGCTCAGATTTCAGAGTAAAGGTGACCTAAAATCACAAGAGAGCACAGGGCAAAGAGCAATTGAGCTCTCCACTATGTATTAATCAAAATAAGTAAAGGATGCTATAAAATAAGTAAAAAGATGCTCAATAGTCTTTATAATTAACTTTGAATCTCACCACCATTCACCATTTCAGATTCTGGTTCTAATGTAGCTTCATACAAGGTTTTCTTTCCAGTTGTTTCACATGCAGGACACGTCCTTAACCCAGATAAGAATAATACAAGAAGGATGAAAACCCATAAATCATAAAGGGTTTTTATTACCTTACTTCCAAAATAATCAAAATTACTTATCAATAGTTTCATTTATTGAGAGACCCCACAATAAGGAACATTAGAAATAATTCTATCTTCAACTGGTCCATTTTTTACAAATATAATGTCTTGTCTTAATATGAAAGAAGCATTAACAGCTTTTTGGAAAATTTAGTATTTCAAATAATTATTTCTTATTTAAAGCTAACTCTCAGATTTCTTCATTATTAATTTCTTCTACTAAAAATCTGTCATTAAAAATTCATGCAATCAGAATATTACATTTTGTTTCTGATAAATATCCATGACTCTTCCTATACATTTCCCAAAAGAGGAACTCCACAGTTCCTTCTGAATTTTGAAAATTTCCTGAAATTCTCTCTGCTTTCTAAGCAGCTCATTCTTTAAAGCTCTAATTAAAATGAAACGACTGTACTCCTTCAGAATAAACTTCTCCATTAACCACTGTTACAGGAGGAAGAGTCCCAAATACCCTGAATATTAACCATCACTTGTCTCCATCTAGAAGGGACAGTAGTAAAGCTGATTTTCAAACCCATCCTCATTCATCACTAATGCTGTCATCCAATACCCACAGCCACATTCTGTTTATGTCTAACAGAAAATTAACAGAGGAAATGCAGTCAGGCACAGATTTCCTGGGTGTTTGTTTTTTGCAGATGAACCTGTTTCTATTGATTATAATGCTGTAGTAGCCACTCACAAAAACAATGTGTGACTTTGACCAAAGTGGTACCCTTGCCTCTTATACTGGAAGAGTGTTGTTTTCCACTGTAAACAAAAAATTTGTTTATCTGGCTCCTACTACCTCTAAGAAGGTGCAGCGGGTAACAGTGGGGCTCAGTTAGAGACCTCGCTTGGGAATGAGCATCAAGGCACCTTCAGAGGGCAGATGCCCACCAAGACTCAGCAGTAGATGTAGAGGCAGATGAGCTGCCAGCCAGGTGCCAGTGGGTACTCCAACCATCACCTGGCTCTGTGACCCAGGGGCTGCTCCAGCCTGGCTTCCTACACTGAGGCAAGGTGACTGACTGAGGACAGCTAAGTAGTTTTGTTTGGGATCTGTCCACTGTTGCAGTCAGACAACATGCCACATATTGTATAATTCCATTTACATGAAATGTTCTGAATAGGAAATTCCACAGACACAGAAAGCAGAATAGTGATTGCCAAGACTATAAGAGGATGAAATGGAACTGACTACTTAATCAGAAGTAGTCTTACTCATCAGAAGCTTTATTTATCCCCATATCTGGTCCTGGATTGTGACATAATGCTCTGAGCCTAGAGCAACTGGGGATCCTTAGACATCTCACTCTTTCCATATATTCTCTGCTCGTGATCTTTTTTACTTCTCACAAGGCTTTTAAGGGATTCAAGGGCATATGTCCTGTACAAAAAAGCTAGGAAGAAGCCATAATTCCTTTTATGACTTAAAATCAGAAGTCATACTATATTACTCATTCTGTTTTCCATTTGCAAAGTGAGTCACAAAACACTGATTAGTTTCAAGAGAGGAAACAGATACCATATCTTGATGGTGGAGTGAAAAGTTTCAAAAGGGATTGACTAGAAATACTGTTGTGGTCATTTTTTGAAATATAATATCCTTCAATTGTATTTTTTACCATAATTCATCCCAAAGAATTGGGCATATTGCAACCCTGAATAAATATTAGAGTTCATCAAAAATTTCTGGATGGAGAATGGTTTAAAATGGCACCATTACCATAGAAAACAGCTCAGCAGCTCCTCAAAAGGTAAAATAAAATTACCATATGACCCAGCAATTCCACTCCTGAGTAGATACCTGAATGAACTGAAAACAGGTGTTCAAACAAAACCTTGTACAGGAATGTTCATGTCAGCAGTATCCATTATAGTCACACAATGGGAAAAACCCAAATGTCTATCCAATAATGAATGGATAAAGAAAATGAGGTACAGTCAGGCAACAGAACATTATTCAGCCATAAAAATAAGATACTGAGACATCCTATCATAAATGAACCTTGGATACATTATGCTAAATGAACGAGATCAGATACTACCTACCACATATTGTACAATTCCATTTACATGAAATGTTCTAAATAGGAAATTCCACAGATACAGAAAGCAGAATAGTGATTGCCAAGACTATAAAAGGATGGAATGGAATGGACTATTTAATCAATAAAGGCTTATTTAATAGGGGCAAAAATGTTCTGGTATTGATGGTGATGGTTGCACATGTTATAAATGTTTTAAAAATTACTGAATTTTACCTTAAGAAAATCCTGAAGCAACCTCAAAATCAAGTTAGAAAACCTATGTGGCTGAGTACCGAGAAATGAGAAGCCCTTGGCAATGCAGTCCATGATCCCTGTTTAAAACTGCCTCCTTTCACTCACTCACTAAAGGTGTGCCCTTCATGAACATGATGAGGAGGGTTGAGAGAGGGTGTTGAAAGAGTAGTGTGGATGTCATCTTAGAAAGTAACTGGGAACTTCTTTGGGAAATGTTCTACTTACCGCAAATTTGAAGTCATCTGAGTTAGAGAGTTTGGTTTTGATATATTGATTATTTATCTAAGCAGTCTTGCTCCTTTGGAAGATCACAACATAATGCAATGTTCTCTGACTGCCTAGGAAAGAATTTAAATCACTCAAGAAAAAAAAAAAGGATTCAAGAATATGAGGATGAGACTAAAGTGTGGAGAGATTTGATTCAACTGAGACACACCATGAGTATTAACTCATTGACAACATGGCTGTTGTTTTAAGCCATTACATATTTGGAATATTTCTTACACATAAATAGCTATTTGATACACACCTTTTCTTTAATCTTTAAAATGTAGCATTGTTTATGATTCACAATGCAATTACATCATTTTCTTCAGAACCATTCTATTCTATGTTATTTCCAAATATTTATGTATAAAATATGTCCAAAGAATATCACAATTGTGAGGAAGCATTCCATAACAGAAAAAATCACCGGCTTTGAAGTGCTACATACATGATTTGAATATGAGACTGCCTGCTGACTGTAAATTATCTCAATATTTTTCATCTGAAAAATGACACAAATAGTAACGCAGTGTTTCAGTGATTATTGAAGAGATTAAGTGACTACACTAAAAGCCCTTACAATAGTGCCTCAAATACAGTAAACACAAACAAGCTGTGATAATTAACAATGGCAAAGCTCTTAACATAACAAACATACATACTCCTATATATCATCTTTTTCTTTCATACAGATTTCCTCTTATATGAGTAGACAGCTCAAACTTTTTAACTGCAGTGCACTAAAGACCTTGCCCACTAGAACCCATATGCAAAGGTTTGATTGAGCAAATTATGGACTTTCCACATCATGGATATCGGATTGCTATGACCTACCACTTGACTCTCAGGAATTTTTATTGAATTTTATTGAAAGTATGAAAACAAGATGCAACAAAATATATATAATGCAATAGCATTTTTATAACAAAAGCCCAAGAAACCTACATTTATCTAGAAATATGGGGGAAGGTCTCACACACACCTATCTATCTATGCATATATAATAATTGTGCCTCATTATGCAGACTCAAAGAAAATCTATAACACAATAATTTGATTGTGACAATAAGAGGGGGACTGGAATGGTTAGAACAACTGGAAAAGCAGTCAAAAACTGCACTACAAAGAATCTCATGAACATGCCTATGATCTCACTTACAGGAATAAAAGTATATATCTATGTACTTATACACACACACACAAACACACACACATTCACATATGTATTTAAAAAGTAAAAGAAATGGTTAATATTAAAATTAACTTTTTTTCTTTTTCAATCCAATTCTTTCTTATATTTGATATTATGTGGCATACTTTATAAATATAGCACTGCCTGTTCTACAGAAAAAAAGAAAATAGGACCTCACTTAAGTCCTACTATACTACAACTTTCACTGTAGAGCAAATTTATCAGTTTGTAATAAATACAGGGAAGTTAGAACATCTTTATATGTTCCTCAATATTTAAATTATCCTCACATCCTCCCTAGTTTGGGTCAGGATCAACCTTCTACACTAGAATTTGCCTGTCCCTTTTCAGTGGATTGGACAGAAAACAATTGTTCAGGCATGTACCATATATTTCAGACCTGCACTGAATTATAACATCTATGTGGTGAAGTATCTTACCTTTAAGGGCACACTCAGATAAAATGCTTACATATGTACATGCACCCAGGGAATCACCTTTATACCAAAATCTCAGACATTTCCATATCACCCCAAAATACTCAGGTGCTACTTACACCATTATCCTTACCAGGAGGAAAGTGGATCTGATCCCAATCACTATTAATTAGTCTTGTCTTTTCTTAAATTTCATACAAAGGGGATCATTTATCTTTTGTGTATGACTTCTTTCATTCTGCTGTGACTTCTTCCAGTCACAAGATAGCATGTTTTTTACAGTGTTTTTACCCATCATTGTGTTGATAGACAACTGGGGTGTATCCAGGTTGGGGGTTTTAAATAAAAATGCTATAAACATTCTTGTAACTGCCTTCTGAAGAGTATATGTGCACATTTTTCTTAGGTTTACACTAGTACATTAGTGCACACTAGTACATGGATTTAATAAACACTAATAAACAGCTTTCTAAAGTGGTTATAGTCAAAGTGCAATCTCAGCAGCAATGCACATGAGTCGGTTATCTACTTCCTTGCTAAAACGTGGTATTGTCAGTGTTTTCAGTCTGTGTCATTCTGGTCACAGAGATATGAAATCTATTTCTGCACTAGTTGAATGTATTTATTAGGATAACGTTGCTAAATGCATTTTTACTATAAAACTCTCTGATACGAAAGAGTATAAGTCTGATCTTAATAAGTAAAAGCCAGATTTCTAAATTCTTTAACAATGAGAAAACTAAAGTATTTATCTCATTAATTTTGAGATAATGCATTAAACTAATAGGAACATTTAGATTATTTCATACAAACACATTACTAACAGGACACTACCTAGGGGTACTACCTAACATTTGTTTTCAATTCTAAGAGGACAGCTACAAACAGTTATTATAAATGTTTAGTATTA
This sequence comes from Condylura cristata, assembly GCF_000260355.1. Lineage (NCBI taxonomy): Eukaryota > Metazoa > Chordata > Mammalia > Eulipotyphla > Talpidae > Condylura > Condylura cristata. The sequence goes on from NW_004567123.1 coordinate 13,760,821, forward strand.
GATCTTATTACAAGTTTTACGGAGCAAAATACTCTTGGTTTCTGATACCATATCTAAGTTGCAAAGCATTCACATGTACAATGTATATACTTAATGGATAAAATAAATTGGTTTTTAGGAATTAAAGTGACTGTAAATCATATCTGAAGTTAAATAAAGTAACCACTACAAAGCATATGGCTTGTGTCCTTAAAGGTTCTATTTATATCCACTGGATGACAACCACCAGTCAGTACATAGTTCCCTTAGCCCAAGTTATAGAGACCTAAAAATACATTTCCTGGCTTCCACCAGGAACTGGCTGGGTCTCAAAAGGAGTCTGTGGCTTGGCCAAAACACAACCATTTTTTCAGGCAAATGTTGTCTGCATTAGGGAATAGTTAGATCCATTAGCAAAGAGGGGGAAATATTTATCCCTGTGTTTGAAATTTTAACCTTTTCCCATTTGCATTCATAGTCCAGGGAACGCTTTGCCTCAGCCTAGCATAGTGGCCATCAAGTGCAAGCTTTAAAGAGGGTTCCAGCAACAGTCTTAACCACAACAAACATTGGACTTCTAGAATTTTCCCCACTGGAGGAAATTTATTACACCCCTGTGCTTCAGCAAAATATCAGGTTATGATACTTTTCAGGTGTTTCAGTCTTGTATCACCACCTCATGATATGATCTATGTGCCTGGGAGTTCAGTGACATCCTGTCACTATCCCAGAGACATACATGTCCCCCAAGAATGCATGCAAACTTGGATACACGGCATTAGTTACATCAACTTTCAATGTGCGGACAAATCCCTTCCTCCTCATTTCATCTTCACAAGCTCAGGCTAACATGGCCTCAGATCTTTCCCGATTTCTTTGCACATCCCATTTGTAGCTTAATGGCTAGTATTGCCACATACAATGAATAATCTGAGATGACATTCCCCAGAACAAATTCATCGTCTCTCTCTCCTGACAACCAGGTTTCTCCTCCCTCTCTTTTCTTTATCTCCCAAAGCACCTTGTCCTTATCACTGCACCATTACCACCAGCCAATAGATACTGCCTATCCTTCTTTCAAAGGAGTTGTCTCCCATGCATCTGCCAGTCCTTTCCTACCTCTCTAAATCTAGTTATGCTACCCTATGTCATTACCTCTTGACTTAGCTCTGTGCCTTGGTCTCTCTACCCTTTAATTTTCTTGCACCAAATCCTTCACATCCTTCAAGTGTATGTCTTTGCACTGGCCTTCAAGATATTCCATAGTAAACCAGACCAGATGGTGTCCCACTTCTACACTTATGTTTTTTTGTTTTTTTAATGCCACTTCTTTTAATGCCTCTTATTTCCTTCTTAAAAAAGATTCCTGGGTCATTCTATCAGAGCCCACAAGATAAGTGAACATTCAAAGCAATCTTAGTCATCACAACTGTCTGGACCAGGAATGGCTATGGGACCCTGAGAACTGGCATTGAGATTGGGGACACAGTTGCATATCTGCTCTAGTGGGATGGTCACACACTGCAAAAAATCAAACAAGTCATTCTGCAGAGAGCCAAAATTGTATGTAGCAGGAAGGTCAAGAGAAGTAGAGAAGAGACTAAGTTTTCTAGAGAGACGCTGGGAGCTATCTGAGCTCCTGATGCTAAATTTGTAGAGTCTGTTCTTCATTAGGCCCGAGTTTCCTGCCAAAATTGTTTGTCCTCCAAATCATATTGCCCAAAGCCAGTTGGACAGAACCCTGTTCCTTGTTGATAAATCCAAGTAAACCACATTTGAGTATAATGCCTATATTTATCTATGTGCCTTAGTATAGACTCCTTCCCCACCTTAAAGGCTAGGCTAAGTCCTCCCTTTCAGACTTAGATGGAACTTCTTCTATGAGGTTCTCTTTGCTTCAGCTTTCACTGATTTCTTCCAAGGTGGAAGGGCAGAGTGATGGGAAGAGGGAAATCTTGAGAATCTGCATTTATACCTTGTGTGAACTCCCCTTGTCTCAGGATTTATTTGCTGATATGGAAATTAAACAAAATTAAACTTTCCATCTGAGTTTCTTATAAGGATACATTAGATGGGACACATGATAATGCTTTGCCATGTTCCTGGTCTTTATAAGTGCCTGGTCAATATTTCCCTGCATTTCCTGTTTTTCATTCCTACCAAGAAACTTGCTTCAGTGTCAAACTAAGACCAGGTAATGACAAAAATCAGTTATTCAAAAATGCATATGGTCTGGACACAATTATCTTCAGGTATGGTTGAATTCAAGTTATTCATTCTTCCAGATCAAAAGGGAAAGAGAATCCAAAGGGAGTTAACTGAAAGCTTATCCTGGATCATCAGAGGTTTATGACCCACAAGACTCCAAGAAACAGAAATACTGATGGAAAATGAACTCAAAACTCGATTAAAAGTATCTTTTTTTAGAAAGTAAAGATTTAATTTTTTTCAAGTAAATTATTATTTTTCATCAACTCACTCTGCATATTTTCTTACATTTGGAAATGCATGAAGCAAAGAAATAAAGATGGTTCTGCTGATAAATTAATGAAAATGAAATTCTGAAACCAGGAGAATTTCAATTATATTAGGAAATACACCAACCATGAAAATCTTAGCAGATGTAAGATCACAGAATCACACAACCTGGAAAAATAACTTAAAACAAAGAATGTTATGTTTGTAACAATTTCCCATAACCCCAAACTGATAACTATGCTTCTGTTATTCTTCAACCTATTGATTTAAATGACCAGTCAGAACTGTTTTTGCAATGTTGGTGAATGACAGGAAAAATGAAAGTTTCAAGGGGACTTGGTCAATATATGTTCTTTTATAAATTTGGAGATAATTTGGTGTAAGTACTAGAAATCTATCAGAGAGCTAACTGATGTATATTCCTTACATTTCATTATATTTGACGTGATATATTATTATGTGTCTCACTTTCCTCATTCTTAAAATTAAAGAATCGCTGTAGAAAAGAGAATTAGCACAATTCCATTGGAGAGAAAAATGTAAAATGCAAGCACTCTCTGGCCTAGCATGCAATTTCTTTATGTATCCTAGAGATATCTTGTACAATGAGAGAAATATATATATTTACACAAATATATAAAATCTATTTCACATGCATGTATGTACGTCTGGGTCTGTGCATGCAGTTACACACATATGCTAATGCAGATGGCAGGAACTATCTCTGCGTCTGCTAGTATGCAGTCATAATTAAATGTAAACAGAGGCACATTTATTAAACACAACCAAACAAGACTGTATATTTCTTACATTTGCATACCAATGACCATACAAATTTGTTTGGAAGTTCACACAGCAAGCTGACAACATAATTAACCTGTGTGCTTATTTGGGTGATGGAGAAATGTCACAGGAGACATCGACCCCATTTGCATTATTTAATTTTGTTTATGAAGAGGTATTAGATGACAAAGCATATTCATAATTACAGTTAACTTAGAATTACTCATAGTGTAGATCAACTGTAATTCCTTTCCCAATTCTATAGTTACTGGGACACTCTAGATGATTTATTATTGAGAAATCATTACCTTAATATCCCTTAGTTTATTATTTCTTAAAACCATATCTGATAAATAAGCAAATCATGGGGAATTATCTATCATCTCAAAGGAAGTAACATAAATGTGAAATAGATTTTATAGATCTGTACCTGTGGGCAGGATATTTAACATAGTCTCCAGTCAGCACCAACAAAGAACCCATTTCACAGTGCATTAGTGGTTTTAACACTGTGGCTCTTTAGAACTGTAAGAGCCCAAAGTACACTGTTGCTGATTTTACCACAACTAAGGCATATAATAAAAATCCATTTTTATGTTAATACAATAGATTGCTATAAGGCAAAGTATCTTTTCTAACGTGTTAACTAATGAACTCAGTATTTCATTCAATATTCTTTTCTCAAAAATGATCTGAGTATACCTAAATATTTGTGACCTTATTTTTTTCTTTTCTTTTTCTTTTGATTATAAGAACAAAAAAATATATAGCTACAGAGAACCTGAAGCACTGTTTGCTGAATTAAAACTTAACATTTTTGCAAACTGTCTTTGATTCTCTCCAACTATCCACAAGCATTACTGGCAAACTTGCAAATACCTGTTAAGTTGATCCTCTAAATCCTTACATCTGACAGTCAGTTTATTAAAGCATATTATTAATATTGCTTTCACAGGGTCCTTAAAATTATTTCTATGCCTACCATAGGAGTGTTAACAACTTTGAAAGTTCATAGAGGACCTGCTAGGGATTCAGACCTTCCCTCCTTTATCCAAATTGAACATGATATTCACCTTAGGTCCGATGACTCTTCTCGGTTAGGAGTTAGCCCCTTGTCCACCTCAGTCTCATCCTGCCTCAGAAGTGGGCATTCCTGCTCGTTTCTAGAGGTAGAATACTGGTGGTGGCATATAAATCTGACCCCATACTGCTTTCCTAAGGAATTACTCTATTGAACTAATCATCCTCTCTTTTTCTCTTAGCTCCAATGTCCCTTTCTCCCCTGACTTATTTTGTAATCCACAGAAACATGCCCAGGTTTAGAAAGAAAACCCTTTAAGCATCGAACTGCCCTGGCAACACAACCTCTTCCATTCCTACACAGGCAGTGGTTTCTGTTCCCAGGTATCTTGGAGCCTTCTTCCTCTGGGCTCACTATACGCCACCTTCCCCAAGATTTACCCTTTTTTTAAATATTTTTTTTAATTTCTTTATTTATGCATACAAGAACTGGGGTACAACTAAAGGTGGGGGGGTGAGATGACTCACCAGAGACAAAGTGGGGAACAGAACAACAAATCTACTAAACACTGCTGAGGGGAGCACCAGGTGATTCAGGAGAGGTCTGACATGCAATGTGGGTCAGCTCCCTGGCTGGGGATTGAACCCTGGCTGCAGTGGCTGGGGATAGCTTCATAGTGCTGTGCCACCAGGGAGGGCCAATTTTTAAAATATTTTTATGAAGATAAAATAGCCAGTTTCAGGGCCCTCCCTAGTGGCAAAACGGTTACAGTGTAGCACTGTGAAGCTGGCCACAGCTACTTCAGCACCAGCTTGACCTCAGATCAGGAAGGTGACCCACATGGCGCAGCAGACCTCTCTTGACCCACATGCTGCTCCCCTTAGCAATGTACTTCATCTATCTGCCTGTGCTTCTCCCCATTCTGTCTCTGGTGAATCTTCTTACTGTCCTGCACCTCTGGCCTATACCCCAGTTCTGTGTGCATAAATAAAAATAAGCCTTTAAAAAAATAAAATAGCTCCCTGTTCAATGCCTAGTGATTGCCTATAACTTTTAATACCAGGAGCCTGAAATTTTGCCCCATATCAGCCTTCGTTTTTTCACCAGTTCACTGACTCCTGGTTTCCCTCTTTTGCCCTGCAGCTATAAATATAAGTCTCCATACATCTTCTGTCTTGTTTCTCACCTGCACATATTAACTGGGAACCTGAACGTTTCCTCTCTGTGCTCCTAAGAGAATGCATCCAGTGTGTGCCACCTTGCATAATGTAGGGATGGAAGGAGCATTGTTCACAATGTAGTTTATGTGACTGACTTTCCCTGGAGCATAATTCCAAAGAAAAGAATGAGAAGAGCTTTCCCTGGACTTGGAGGTATGTGTTGTGCAACCAAAGGTGCTCTGAACTGACCTGCAATCCATGCTTTAAATCCATGCTTTCATAGTGCTTCAGCTGTCACAGCTGGGAACTGACTCCCACATCAATAACCCTATAAATATGTCTGATTCAGAGATAACTCCATATTCCCAAATGCTTGCTGGATATTTCCACCTGCCAGCTCCTCAAATCTTTAAAAAAAAAAAAAGTTTCATTTATTTATGTATGTATGCATGCATACAAGAGCTGAGTACAGAGCAGAGACAGACACTGCTGAGGGGAGCAGAGGGTGAGAAAGATGAAGTCTGCTGTGCCATGTGGGTAGCTCCGTGGCTGGGGATCCAACTTGTGCTGCAGTGGCTGCAAATAACCTCATAAAGCTGAGATTTAACCCCTTGAGGCCCCTTGGGCCTCCTCAACTCCTCTGATCTGAAATCATTATGCATTACTACCAACACACTCCAAGACACCTTTCTCTCCATGGTTTCTTGAGAATACAAATCACTTGTCACCTCTCTAATTCCTAGAGAGGACACTGAATGCATATGAAAGAGATTTTGTTGAATCTTCAAACCATTCATTTTCTTTTTTGGAGAATATTTTTAAATCCTCTGCAAGGAGGTTCAAATGAATTCAAATTTCAAAGGTCATTTTTAACTTGTATATTCTAAATCTTTCCTTGGGACATTACACAAGTTATTTTACATGTAAACAGGATAAATTTTTTAATTTGGTACTTCAAAGGTTTTCCAAAGAAAAGAACATTCTTTGCATGGTTATGACTGCTGAAACTGGATCCAATTTATGTAATTAGTTAGCTAATTAATACCACAGTTGATGCTCAACTATACTGTGGATACAGGAGAGTTAATAAAAAAAAAAAAACATTATCTAAAAAACTTACAAGAAACTATAAACCAATTAAATAATGTAAAGAACCCAGTTAATGCAGAGTCCTCTTCCACACTCTAAATTAATAAATCATTCAACTTATAAGTTGTTTTTAAAAAACAAAACATCTCTTATCAAATAAATATGATTTACTATGGTAAATGAGTTATCTACAATCCCTGTTTAAAAAATAATAATAATGTAACTATGGCACAACTACAAATAAATAAATTTACACCATTCATGAATCCACCAGAGAGTCACTGTTTTTTTCTTTTAGCTTCTAGGCATTTTCTCTCTTAAACTATAAGTTCTTTTGGCTTATTTTCCTTTGTGGGCTATGTATTTCTCTTGACAGTGGAACATGAACCATTTACATGTATTGTTTAATTTGGCAACATCACTTTGAATGCCTGCCTAAGATTCTATTATTCATATACATCATGTGTTTTAACTGATTTCCAACTGTTAAATATGCTGTTAATTTTCCAATTTGTTGCATGATTACTCAGTACTAAGATGAACTTGGTAATTTCTTCATACTTTCATGACCATTTCCTTAGACTAAACCATTAAAAATGAAATTATTGGATCAAAGGGCTTGAGGACTTTTATGCTTACTTCCTAAATATGTGAAAAGTCTACCCAGAAAATCTTTTATTTATTTAGGTTTTATTTATTTATGCATACAGAACTAGGGTACAGACCAGAGGTACAGGGGCAGTCAGAGAATTCACCAATGACAGAGTGGGAAGCAGAATAGACAGATTGACAAAGTACACTGCTGAGAGGAACAGTGGGCAAGACAGGAGAAGTCTGCCATGCCATGTGGGTCACCTCTGGGGCCGGGGATTGAATAGTGCTGTGCTCCAACCCACCAGGAAGGGCCTGACCCAGAAAATCATAACTAATGTGTAAATTCTCTGCAGAACAATTTATGGTAGGATTTCCCTTCATCATCACCAACCAGTGGGTCTCTCTGGCTTGGGGGAAAAAGAACAGCTATTATGTGAACATAATTGTTTAGACTTATATTTCTTTGGATGGTAATGAATTTCACATTTTAAAAAATATTTATACTTGTATTTCTCTTGTTAACATTTTAGATGATCACTTCAGTAATCCCTACACAGCAGCCCATTCTGAAACTCCCCTTCCCAAGATGTGGATACTGACAAAGGGAGGAAGGAATTTTAACTGTAATACAATAAACACAAAGGAGTTAAGCCAGTCAGCATCATGCTCTGGATGATACTTAACGGCGTGGTAAATAGAAGCAGGCATTCACTCATATTGTCTCTTGAGACACTGGTAATGAGCCAAGAGGTCTATTTTTAGTAAAACAGTGTTTTTAATCTAGTAATCCTCCACTCCAAAACAATTTGTCAATTGTTGCCAGAACCACAAAGTTAAAGCAAAGACAATATGAACCAAATAAAAAAAAAATAAAATCTGCATTCGCAAACAAAAGGCTTCATGTTCGCTAGTCTCTCTCCCATGACAAGTGCATGTATGCCTGAACAGGAGTAGCATTTTGAAGTATTATATCCAACACTAGGAACAGTATTTAATAGGATGTGGAAATTTTACAGTTGACCTTTAATGTGGAACTGCATTGAGAGGGAAGAAGTTCAAAAAAGGGTAAAGTATTACATTCCATTAGAGGCTAGAGATTTCAGACAAGAATAAGCCAAGTGAACTTAGGACAGGATTTCAAATTCATGTACCTGACAAGACCAGTGAAAATTAGTTTTGACAAGTATGTACCAAACATTTCTGTAACATTCTTCCCTGTTTTGCTGCTTCTTCTTTTTTAACCTTCTAATTCTAACTTGCTCCTCCAAATCAGCACTGGATAAAACCACTTGGGGAAACTGGCAGCAATAAGTGAGTGGTAACCAGTCATGTACCAAGCTGGCTTTACCAGCTCACAAGCAGATGGGACATTTCTTCACTTTGCAATCAAGTAGATAGTTGCCCATGATTCAGTAATTTCACTCCAAAGCATATGTTCAGATGTGCTTTCATGTACAACATAGATATGCACTAGAAAATCCATAGCGATATTTTAATAATGTTTTAATATAGTTTGCTCTAAACTGCAAAATATACAAACACCCAAAACAGGAAAATAGGTAAATGAATGTTGAAACATTCATGCACTGGAATATTATACAGCAATGATAATTATAACTGTAGATGACAATACAGATGTCTCACAAACATTACATTAATGAAGTGATACAAACATAAAAAAAAAAAAAAA